>NC_136673.1:753872-1213872 GCF_903797595.1 Erithacus rubecula | reverse complement strand
GTTTGTGGGCACTGAGCAGAGCCCGGCAGCAGAACTGAAAGGCTCTGAGAAGTGGGGGCTCAGCGAGTCTCATTTAATTATGAGAGTGGTGCTGGCTCGGCTCAGCCCCACCCACATGCCATTTCACGCCTGATTTCTTCTCTGATTTCTTTGGGGAAAGAGAGGGAATTCGAGTGCATGTAATTTGGGTTAACAAGACGCATTATATGCAGCCTCATTCTTGTAAAAACTTTCACAGGGAAATCACCCAACCCATGGAGAGAAAAAATTCTCTCCTTATTGTAATTTTTCCAAGGCTAATCAAACTCTCACCATTATCCTATTGATCACAAGGAAGGTTTGATTTTCTACCGGTTGCCTAGTTAAGGTACAGTAGCTGTTGCTTGGCTTACTTCATGCTGTGAGTACAACAGAGATCAACCCTCCATTTCTATGCTCCTTTTTGTCCCTTTCCTAGATCCCTTTTCCTTCAAAGCTCACCTGCCTTTTGCTTTTGTGGTGCTCTACCTGCATTTTGCCTTCTCCTATATCTGTGGAGCAACAAAAGGTGAAAAGCTAGGTTTGTACAATTAAAATCGTCAGAGCAAGAATGGGGAAAAGCAAAGATCCTGAACAGGTTTGAAAACAGGAGGCAATGAAAAAGTTAGAGATGAATGCAGCATCCCCCAACAATATGGACAAAAAGATTCCACGTCCAGTCCCTGTGGGTGTGAGGAGCGAAAACTCCCCCCAGCTTGGAGCAGTAATGATGAGTCCGAGCCCCCGGTGGCGGCGGGCGGCCGGAGGTGGCTCTGAAGGCACGAGGTGTGAGCCGGCCGTGGCCGCCCGGCGCCTCGCGGCTGCCGGAGCCCGCGGGAGGGACGGGCCGGCTCCGTTCCAAGGCGCGGCCCCGGCGCCGCGGGAGTGGCAGCGCTGCTCGGGCGGCACCGCCGCACAAGAGCCGCACGCTGGGGAAAGGTGCGCGCTTGGCTTTGCCTTCCCGCCTCGGGGTTTCTTTGGATGTGTTTTGTGTCCCTTCAAGTCACTTGGGAGTTTAGGAGAGCCAGAGAGAATAGCTTTTTCTGTCATTATTTGATAACCAATACAGCTCCCTTTGACCCTCTCCCCTCTTCCCAAAAAAGAAAGACCAGCTCAGCATTGTGTTATTTTTCAAAGCCTTTACAAATTAAGACAGTAACATGGAAATCCTCGTTGGATTTCAGTTCATACTTCCTCCCATGCTGGGCTGAAATGGGGATTCTTTTGTGATGGCTGTGCTGCTTATTTTTTTAAAACCTCCTGAATTTGGCACACTGCCCTACTTTATTTTCTTTCCATTCTCTAGTGCTGCTCCCATTGGGAGGCTCATTCGCTTCTAATGCATGGTGTTATCTTTTGCAAGTTGAACTCTAAATCCCCGTGTTGTTTTTCCTTGCTTGTTATTCAGGTGCGGGGAATCTTAATGATGTCTCTTTGGCTGGTGGATGCTCTGGTTATGTGGCTTTAATTCATTTTATTAATGTGTTTTATAAAGTAAATTACAGATAAATGTAGGTTTTAACTGCAGCTTAGAGGTGGCACATCTGTGAGGCTGCACAGCTTTCATTTGGGGGTGAAAGGCACAGTAACACCTTCCATAACAAGAAGATGTTCCCAGGTGTGACTGGGAGAAGCTTTACAGAAGCAAAAGCTCCAAAACTACAAACTGGCAACTGCTGTGCAGAGGGACAGGGAAGGGAGAGGGAAGGAACAGGACAACCTGCAGGTGAGGGCAGGAAAAAGGGACCTGCCCATGGCTCCATGGCCCCGGGATGGATCCTTGCCCAGGGATGGGCTCAGGGGCAGCTGGGCTGGCAGTGAGCACAAACCTGAGCAGGGAGAAGGAGAAAAGCATGGAGAGAGGTTGAATGTCTCTGAGTGCTCTGGACTGAACCCGGATTAGAGGATTTAGTGGAGGAAAATACATCCTGGTGTCTGTAGTTTGTCTGGTGTTTTATCGAACCACGGGTCCCATGTGAGCCATGCAGTGAGCAGGCAGTAAAATCATCCAACAATGCCTTGAAAACTGTTCTGTCTCTGAACACTGCACCTCTTGGGCACTGGTTGTGTTCTTCATCCCAGGAGTTCCTGTTACCTTGGACAACACACAACCATTGCCAAAAATAAATAATTAAAGCTGGGTGGTGTCTGAGTCATCGATGTATTGAGAGGATGCAGGCTGGAAAACGAGCCGATGGGTTTTACAACGTGGCAAATCTCCAGACTGTTCTCGCCTTCCTGAGCTCTTGCCCTTCATTTCTATGCAAGAGACATTCTCGGTTTGGGGGATTCTTACCAGGAGCTTGTGAGAGAAATGTTGAAAAGGGATTTTTCCAGGTTGCCTTTTCCATCTTCCTGCTGCATTAGCTGCAGGTGGTGAAGCTGCTGTTTCGGCATTTCTTCTTCAAAAGCTACATCACGTAATATCGCTGAGATCACAAGGAGATGAGGAGAAAAATGGCCCTATAGGATTTTTGTTAAAAAAAGGATCCATCCATAAAAGATGAAAGGTTAAATTGCTTTTAGAAATACAGCAGCGTTTAAACAGGTGAGGATCCTCGGAAATGGAGTTTGGATTCAATAAAGTAGCCATGCAGAAGGGCAGGAGAAGGCCTTTCTTTGGAGGGAAATGTCACACTTTAGTGTTAATAAAATGTCTACTGGTATAATAATAATGATAGCAATCAGGAGCCTTTATTTTTCACCTGGCAGGGCTGGTTCATGCGTGTTTTTTCAAAGCTACCTGCAATTCAGCAAAGAACAAAAAAAGAATCAGGCATGCATTGACTGAAAAATATCAGAGTGGAAGAGAAGAGAGCCATAGCGGCCCAAGACTCCTGAATGTGCTGGGGAGATGAAGAGTGCTGCTCCCAGGTGGCAGGACATTTTCTTCCTCAGCTTTTTAGATGTTGCCTCCTCGCAGCTGTGTTGTAAAGACATCGCAGGAGATTTACAATCCTAAAAGAACATACAATGAAAATGTCAAAAGGAAAAGGCAATTGCAAACAATAGTTTTGCTCTGGACTGGCCCCCTCTATACGCTCCTTAGTGGTGATGTAGCACAAAGGCAATGAGCACACAGCATTAGCTACTCTTGCATCTCTTGTATATTTGCCAGGTTTGATGTGTCAGAAGTTGGTGGAACAAAATTTGTCCCCCACCTGCTCAGATGTCACAGCTTTCTGTGGAAAGAGAGGAAGAACAGGAAACATTGGTCTTTTAGAGGTAGACAGTGACATCAGAGAGGATAATATATAACACACCAAGAGGTCTAATTATGGATTATCAGTACACACTAAAACGTAGAAATATCACATTTCTTACTTGACCTCTTTTCCCCACTAGCAGTTCCAGGGCATTGCTGGCTGTGCCCATGGCACCTGGCTGATGCCACCCCAGCACGGGGCAGGGCAGGGTGGGCAGTGCAGATGCTCCCAGCAGTGTGTGACACGTCTGGTGTGTGAGGAGCTGCCAGCCCTGCAGTGCTCACGTGTGTGGAGCTGAGCCAGGGCACACATCTGGAAAGACCAGGCTGGCACCTCCCAGAGAACTAACAGGCTGCAGGGACTTCTCTGCTCTAAACTCTCCTCTTGGCCTCATGCAGCAGCTGGCTGTGTTAGCTGGAGCATTAATATTTGTACTTTAATATTAATGTCAGATCACATACTCCAGCCCCAGGAGCCAGGGCTCTTGAAGAGTGCTTGCACGATGCAGCCACAAGCACTCACTCCAGCGTTTTCTCTAAGAGATTCCTCGACCATAGATTTGCTGCTCATGCTGGCCCAGAGTGTGTGTTGATGGGGAAGGTGCCAGCTCTTGTCAGTCACTAGTGTTGTCATGAATTAGCAGGGGCCACACAGGGTACAACCATACGTGTCAGCCTTGTGAATGAGCGCTGGAGCAAGATGTGAGAATGTGAGATCCTGCTCAGACAAAGTAGCAGGGAGGAAAGGAGCTCCCCTGGCCCAGGAGCTGCTCATCCTGCACAGCCAAAGCACGAGCAGCCTTGCCCCACTCCCCCATCCAGTTACTGCATGAGACCTGGTGACAGCACTGCTCCTGCAGCAGCTGGGAAATGGGGGGTGTTGGTGTCAGCAAGGCATTGTCCTCGGGTTTGTGGGTTTGTGTGTATTGGGATAAATAAAATCAAATAACTCATGTCAAAGAGTGTAGCAGGTGCTAGTAGTGAAACTGCCCTGGTTTGTTTGTGCAATGAAGCTTCTGTCATCCAGAGCTCTTGGAGCATGCTTTGCCCTGATGCCCCAGAACACATAGCCCTTGTTGGGTTTTACAGCCAGTTAAACTCTAGACATGTTTCTGTGACAAGCTGACTCTCCAGTCTCTTCCACCCCCCTGGCTCTACTTCTAACAACTCGCATGACTTTGTCACATGCCATTGCACAACTTCTGGTTTTCTTAAAGCCCAACTGCTGGACTCAAGACACTGTGTAAGGAATTGTAGTTGAGACAGCAGGGGAAAAAACCCCAGCACTTAGTTTTCAGTTGTTGATGTTTAGTGCTTTGAGTTACTCTTTTGTGGTCTCGTGAATGCAAATGCATCAGTTTTAAAAGCACTTATTTCTAAAAGTAAAAGAAATCTCACAGTGGTAGAAGTTATATACATTAGGGAAAGCCTAATGAGACTAGAAACCGTCTGCAGTGTGTGCTGCTCATCTTCCTGCAGTTACCCCTACACAGCACATGGTGTGAAGCAAACACCCTGAGTTTATTGCTGTGTGTCCAGCACAGCCCGGAGCTGCCTGAGTGCTCTCGCTGTTGATTCAGCAGCAGCACACTTGGGAGTGCTCTGGACTTATCTTCTGCCAGGGTAGCGTGTCTTTGTGAATAATTCTGATCCAGGATTTTCCTGGAAAAGAAAAATAACTCCATGTCTTCCCAGATCGGTTGTGCTGCACATGTAGCTATTTGTGTATGTGGGTCAAATTCCTTCGCTTCCTTTGCTGTCCTCTGGTAGGCACACAGCAAAATATGTAGAATAAATTTAGACCCCAAAATCAGAAGCCAGATTATTTTGTAGAAGAACTTCAGACAATTTTAATTCTAAAACTTACATGGTGTGGAAATAAGAAGTGAGTAAAAAAGAGTTCATGGGTTTTGAGCAAAAGATGGGTGTTAGCTAGGAATTTTCACTGATGAGGTATTTGCTACTGAACATCACGACTTTGTTCCACCAGAGCTCAGGACAGCAGAGTTCAGCTTGTGCTGCAAGGCTCCTGGAGGCTTTTCCCTTCATCCTCCTTGTGCTGATGCTGTGCTGAGCACAGGTGGGCTGTGAGACAGGCTGCTCCGAAATTGCTCAGTGCTCCATTCCAGCAGTGTTTAGGTTTGCTGTGAAAATGTAGGTGCACTGTCACATCGTGAAAAAACACATGAGAAGGGACAGTGCCACTCCTGGGTACAGCACTGGCAGCACAGTGAAAATGTCACCTGTCACCTCCGACTGAAGGGCAGAAGGAACCAGCAGAAATTGTGGACTTTCAGAGATGCCTCCAGACTGAAGAATGTCTCAAGGATACAGAAGGAGGCATTTATTGTATACAGTTGTACTTATTAAACAGTGTGCTTCTGTGGATGGTTGTTTTTGGAAACAGAGGTGCACGAATGCGGCAGAAGGGCTGTTGTGACTCCCGTGCTGCCCGGCCCGGGGCCGAGAGCTGCGCTCCCCCGGCAGGGGCCCCTCCCAGCCCAGCCCCGCTCCTCGGCCGAGCCCCGGGGCACCGGGGGCTGTCCTGACCCACCATCTCCCTGCCTTTGCAGCCACTGCAGAACCTCCCTGCTGCTTTATCCGGAGCTCTGCTGCCTCTGCTGCTCCTCACTCCCACCAGCACTTTCTCTGGGAACCGGAGAGGCTGAAGCGAATAATAGATACAAATCATGACCAAAGAAAAAATGATTGTCATTGCAAAAACGTATTTATTAATGATCTGCACATAATTCTCTGGGAGTGATATCCTGCAAGACAGAATTGTGATAGCTTTTCACCAAATGGGAATATTTCCCTCCAGAAATGTGTAGCATTAAAGGGACTGAAGAAGCTGAATGTGTTTCCTCCAGTCAGGAAAATGACGGATCAGGGACAAGAGACAATACATTAGTAAACAATATAAAAAATGTACATTTTGTCATTTTGTATTCCTGAGTTATTCTAAATCTCTTAATAAATCGAGAGCTTAAAGTCTCTGGAGCTGTTTTGAAGTCTCTTGCTTTCTATAAATATTGCATTTGCCTCAAGTAAGAATTTCTGACATGTATTAAAAAAATATACATTAGTAAAGCTTATAAAATAGATATTTGGAATGCTGTTATTGTTATTTTTTATTAAAAATACAGTTTAATGGAACAATTGAGTTCTGCTTCAAAGTGTCAAAATTATTTTTCATGCTTTTTTTCCCCGTGTTCTTTGAACTTTGTGGTTGAAGCTCTAATTTTCTGCTTCCTGATTTTGTCCCTGTTTGAAGCAGTTGTTCCCTGCACAGATATCTCTCTCTGCTTCCCTTACTGCTCCAGTGGGATCCTCACACTGGGAGCTGGTGGCAGCTGGCCCTGATTAGCTGAGCTGAGAAGGTCAGGCCCAGCATGGCCTGTGGACAGCTGGACAGTGTCACCTCTCTGGAGCAGACCTGAGGAACATCTTACAGCTGCTCCCGGGATTCTCACGGGGAATTTCGAGGCAAATCAATGCCCAGCACAAGCCATGCCCTTGGTCAGCCTCACCGGAGGGGGCGAGGGCAGGTCTGTAACAAACTGACAAGTCTGGCTGCAAGGGGCGAGTCCTGAGTGCGATGGCACTGAACAAACAGCTCCACATCCTCTCCTTGTGACACGGCTTTCTCTCCCGCTGTTCCCCGCAGCCTGCAGAGGAGCTGACAGTTATCATGTGTTTGCAATGTGTCATCCACAAGTCCAGAATGCTGGGGCTTTTTTTTGTGACACTGACCATGTACCAAGCTGACTTCCAGCTCAGGCCACTGGCACCGTGTCTAATTGCAGATCCCACAGAGACCTGGCGTTAGCCAGCAGTGCTGGATGCCCTGGCTCGGAGCGGCCGGGGCAGCGTCACTGTGACCTGTGTCACCCGCCCACCCTTTCTGGCCGGTGGCCGCATGTTCCAGCACTCGGAGCACGGCTCAGTAAGCGCGGAGCTCCGGAAGGACAGCCCGTGTTTCTGAGCTCTGCAGCAGTCTCCTCAAGCTCACACATCCCCAGCAGCTGCTCAGGGCACTTGGCTCCGCGCTGGAACTGCCGGGAGCTGGGAGAGCCTCAGGAGAGCCTTGGCCAAAGATGGAACACGTGCTGAAGCCACAGCCTTACACGGACCTGCACGCTCTGTATCCCACCTGCAGAATCACCTGGTTAAGGGAAAAATAAAGGAACCTTTTATAGAAAAAAAATCTTTGTATTTTCCCTGTTGCCCGTACAGGGCTAACTTCACCTGGAATTTGAAGAATTTTCTGAAGAAAACAATTACAGCTTTAGTTCCAGAAATACACAGACTGATGCTGAAACTTTTAAGCAACTGACACAAACAGAACAGGCATAAAACAAGTCAATGAACAAAACGCAACATAAATAAACGAAACACAATGTAACTGACCAGAACAGGGGAGGGGAGAGGCTGCAGCAAGCACACCGAAGGTTTTCTGTGGGTGTTATCTGCACTGTATGGCACCAGCCTGAACCATAGCAGTAATATCAAAGAGCTCTTCAACTTATTCATAATTAGCAGTGGGAATGCCCAGGCTCCGTTTTGTGCTCACAAAGGACCAGGGGCTTCGTCGAAAGGAACTGGAACTCTTTAATTAACTCCTTTCTAGAGCTTTCCTTTGTTGAGGTTTGCAGGCCCAGTGTCGCTCGCTGATGGAGGAGCCCTGTGCCCCCCGGGTCTCGGTGCTGGGGCCGGGGGCGGCGGGCCCGGCTCTGCTCCCGCTGCACCGCGGTGACTCCGGCCGGCCGTGCCCGTGAGGGTCCCGACCGTGCCCGTGAGAATCCCCACCGTGCCCGTCAGGGTCCCGGCTCTGCCCGTGAGGGTCCCAGCCCTGCCCGTGAGGGATCCAGCCGTGCCCGTGAGGGATCCAGCCGTGCCCGTGAGGGTCCCAGCCGTGCCCGTGAGGGATCCAGCCCTGCCCGTGAGGGTCCCAGCCGTGCCCGTGAGGGATCCAGCCGTGCCCGTGAGGGTCCCAGCCCTGCCCGTGAGGGTCCCAGCCCTGCCCGTGAGGGTCCCAGCCGTGCCCGTGAGGGTCCCAGCCCTGCCCGTGAGGGTCCCAGCCCTGCCCGTGAGGGTCCCAGCCCTGCCCTGCGGAAGGTGCCGGAGGGCTCTGGAGCCGGGGCTGGGCCGGCAGCCGTTGCCCACCACAAGCTGCCCACAGCGGCTGCAGCGGGGCTGTGGGCGCCGTTCCTGAGGGGACTGGGGAGGCCGCCATGTTCCGATAAGCGGCGTCCCGCAGAGTTCGGGAGCCTGAGGGGCTGGCGAGAGGAAGCCGCGGTATTGCTCCGTTGCGAGGAGCTTTGGGTGAGGTTGCGGCCTCTGCAAAGGGAGTTTTTATCCTCAAGAGGAGGAAATCCCAGAACTCGCTTGAGCACAGTGACCCCTCGCGCGGCAGCAGCGGCGGGAACCCCGTGAGGCGCCGACCCTCACGAATGCCCGTGCCAAGGAGGGCACGGCCGGGCAGCGCAGCGGTGCCGCGGGGACCCGGCGGAGCAGCAGGCGACCTGCGGTGGGCACCATGTGAGGAAACAGCACCCAGAAGCCGGCACCAGGTAAGGCTGGAGGGGAAACCGGCTGGAGGTGTGTGCGGCTGGATGCTCGCTGGCTCCCCGAGGTGGCCTCGGCCCTGCGCGGGGCAGGCGGAGGCCGTGGGGGTCCGGCTGGGGATGCACAGGCGCCTGGAACTTTGGCCGGCAGGGTCACGGTCCTATCTTAAGAGGGTGGTGGGGGTTTGGTTCTGGTGTGTGTCACACCTGAGCCCCGGGGAGATCGGCGGCTGCCAGGCGGGCAGACGGCAGCGGGAGCCGGGCTGTAGGCAGGGGCAGAGTTCAGCTGTATTCAGTGCTGATTTAAAACAAGGGTTTGTAGAAGTCCTGTATCGGTGACTGCTCTGCGCTTTAGCTGTGTTTCATGTGGAGGTGCTGGCGCTCCTCGTTTCCCTCCCGCTGCAAGGGGTGAGGGGCCGGCAGTGCTGGCAGGTGCCGGGTTCGGCTGCCCGAGGTGTGCGGGTCTTACACACCAGGCAAGAAACAAAGGATCTCTATGTCCAGGCGTACAAGAAAAAAGCCTGCACAGAGGTTTTCTTTCTTTTAAATGGTCTTTTTTTCTTTTAAGTGGTCTTTTACATGCCAGAGTGGCCTGATGTGGGACGGTGCTGGAGCCAGGCCCAGCAGGGTCAGGGGTGCTCAGGGGTTGGGGTTGAGCAGGTTAAAGAAAGGACTGGTGACATGCCTCTCTGAAATCCGAGGAGATGGACAGCCTGTCAGGAGATTCAATAAACCTCATTTTAACCAGGGGACTTCAGCATGCTGCATATCCACTTATTTTCTCATGCTTTCACAAAACAAATCTGCACCAGAGCATCGGAAAGTGTGAGGTTAGGTGCAGAGATGTTCTCTTCATATAGTTATGTGAATTGCATCATTATATTTCACTTAGTTTTTATCCACTGCCCACTTGAGTTAGTGACAAAAGATTTCAAGGCTAGGTATGCAAATTAAAGCAAGAGCTGCTATTGTTTTTTCAGATACCTGTCAGCTCTTCTTACTCAACATAACGCAGACTGAATTTGAAAGCAGAGGAGCTGGGGCTGTGGTATTCCTGGCAGAATGATAGCTGACAGGCTCCTCACAGCTCCAGAATCACAGTCATGTCTGACACAGAGGAACATGTGTTGGCAACCTTGCTTGAGCCACGTTTCCAGAGCTGTAAAGAAACTGGAGCATTTCCAGGGGATGACAGAAAAGCTGCTGTTTCAGGGGAGAGCCAGAGGCCATGTCATTGTCATTCTTCTCTGTTTGGCAATCTGCTCAGATTCCTTGGAAGAGCACCTTGAGAACATTTATGGGACAGGAGAAGTAATAAAAGTTAAAGTGATGGCCCAGTACTAGAAAGAAACTTATTAATGCAACATTTATGGCTACAAAGGTGCTCCTGCCCTGCATGGGCTTGCTGCCATTCTTTTGGGGGACAGAGCAGTGCTGCTGGGGCACAGTCAGCATGATGAAATCCACAGCATGCAAGACAAGAGCACTTATTTATTAGTTCTGTGAGAATCTGGCACTGGTGGATGCTGGTGTCCCCTCCATGAGGTGCTTGTCATCCTGTGTGTACTGTGAGTGCATGGTGAGTGCTGCCAGGGGTACTGTGACAGATGGAAAGATCCTGCTTAGTACCAGTGATTCACAATGCTTTGCTTTGCTCAAGATGCATCTGGAAAGCTTCCCAGATTATACATCTGCCCCTTTGACACTGAAGCAGCAGTGCAAGTTGGAGGCCAGAAGGAACAGAAAACAGATTTAGTCTGGGCTGTTCTTTGGGGCAGGGATTGTCTGCCTCCATGCTTGGAAAGCAGCTGGAGAGCTACCCCAGCCCAGAACAATTCCTACAGCAATTGCAGGAGAGCTGGGTGCCAACAAATTGCAAATGTGATTGGGGTACTGGAGAAAGCAAGAAGTTCCATTGCTGAAACTGAAATTGTTAATGCCCCATCCCTGCAAGTGCTCAAGTCCAGGCTGGATGGGCCTTGGAGTGACCTGGTCCCTGCCCACTGGTCCCAGCAGGGATGGGGAACAAGTTGGTTTTAAGGTATTTTCCAACCCAAGCAATTCTGGGATTACTACGATTGTTTCGTTAGTTTTGTTGCAATATGATTTATAAGAATATAAATTTATTTAAAATAAATACAGCACAGGTTGTGAGGGCCTTGCCTGAGCTTTGCTTCTTAGGAAGGTGAGCCCAGAAAAGTTCCTTATTCTTCATTGTCCAGACTTTTGACACGGAGCAACCTGCCCCATATTAACTTTTGCATTTCTCATCAAGATGCAACAGACTTTAAATAGCATGTGCATGACTGACTCGTTGGTTTTTTTTTTTACTCCTATGGAGGCTGATATACAAAGTACCTCAAGTGGCAGCTGTCACTGGTGAGGTGGCATTTTTCTTCACTGAGGCTGACAGCAGCTGTCCAGGAGAAGTATGAATGGAATGAGAATGACATCATGTTTATTCAGGAATGACATTCCCAGCCATGGATCAGTGTCAGCAATATTTTGATAAGTTTTAGAATGAGAAAACATTTCTTGAAATGTTCCCTGATTTATCCTTTGTAAAATACACTACACAAAAAATAATTGAAGAGATTGCATCAGGACAAAGCAGGGCTTGCCTATCCTATGTTTGCACACAGTGTTTTATCCGTGCTGCAGACAGTCCATAGGCACCAGGACTCACAGCAGTTTTAACTCTTGCCAGTCCAGCTGGTTCACTACATGTGCTTTTCCCTCTGCTGCTCCTTGCCCTGGCCCAGTTTGGAACTGGGCCTAGTGGATTTCATTGCTGTCAAAGACAACATGTAAGGGAAGTGAGTCAGCCAGAGCAAAGGAGGGCTGGAGGAGCTTTTAGGGTTAGCTTTTAGGGTACTGGGACAGAAATAGGAACAACTTGCCTTGGTTCCTTACAGTGCAACTAATGGGACTGGTATCTTAAATATATAGAGATGGTTCAGTCGGGGTTATCATGTGACAATTGATGGGTCTTTTTGTGGCTGACTGACCTGGATGAAATCCCTGCTGCTGCTAGAAGCTGTTCATCCTGAAACCTAATGAAAAGTTTTAGGCATTAAGGACACAACCCAGTGGATTTGAACACCTGAGTCCCGCAGGCCTGGAAATCTGGTTTTTATCTTTATTGTATTACTTCTTGTGAACTCTCTCTTTTACCACGATGGTACAAGTTGCCTCCCTTACCACTATGATCACATTTTCTGGTAATTTTTTTCATGTCTGGGCTCCTTACATTTTTGCTAATATGCACATACTGAGTTTTGATTCTTTCTCAGGTCCAGGAGCACAGGCCACTCTCCCCAGCCACATTTTAAACATTGTTTGAAAACTGGCTGGCAGGGCCACCCACATCAGGAGGGAGCCCAGAATGAGCCCTTGGCTGGAATTGCAGCACAGGCTGCCACAGGCTTTGTTGTTGCTCTCTGACATTAACTAAGAGCTGATTGTTATTGTTGTCAGTAGGCTCCAAAATTAGTCCTGAGACACCTGCCTTTTCAGAGGTTCTGACTTGCCCTCTTGTACATCTGTCACTCAGACACCACTGTAAGTGCTGACAGGTCAGGGAGACAAATGCTGGTCTGAATTTTCATTCTGTCTGTAAAATTTGAAGATTTGTGTGTGTCTGCCTAGTAAGAGACATAAAGCAGAAGGACATGTGAGGGTGACCTCGCTGCAACTAACAGGCTAGCTGAACTGCAAAGGAACAAGGCCAGTGTGTGTTGGAGTCAGATGTGCAGCCAGTGTCAGCTTTGCAGCTTTGTGTGTATTTGTTCAGTTGTGATCTCCTCCTCATTCTCTCTCTCGCCTCCAACCTTGGTTCTCTCACGGTATCAGATTCAACAGGGATATATTTAATTCGAGTTCAACAGAAGGGCTTATTTAAATATAAACTTTGGGAGTGACAGCACACTGGCTCAATAGGCAAGGAGATGGATGGATGGGAGCAGCCAGTGCAAACAGCAGATGGGCACCTTACCCTCACCCAGCCTGCTCTCAGAGTCAGTGGGTGCCAGTGTCACTCAGGTGAGACTCAGGGTGTCAGAGCTGAGCAGGTCTCCAGAGCCACCTGCTGCAGGTGTTGAGCTGAACGAGGCCTCCCTGTGAGCTGCCCTGGGCCTGCTGTGCCCTGGAGCTCCTCAGCAGGATGGGGGCTCTGTAGGGCCTGCTGGTGGTGGCTGGGGAAGGGGTGCCTGAAGGTGGGGCTGTCTCTGGGGGAGCCCATCTCCTGTTGATGCTGGTTCTGCTGCAGTCAGCCTGGAAAGCCTGGAAACCATAAATAACCCAGGAGGAGATGTTTCAGGGAAATGTTCCACTGCAGCCTGAAGAGGGTTATCATAACAAATGAATGGATTTTTGCCTTCTGTTTTGTAGGTTGTTTCACGCAAGTTTTTTAATTTTTTTTTTTTTCTAAAAGGAGAAATATTTTCGTCATTTGCATTAACATATGAAATGCCTTTTCCAACCAAAACTACACCATTATCATGAACTTGCTTCTAGTTTTGACTAAAGGAGGAGCTGGAATGTAGAGTACTTTTGTATCCATGAACTGATGCACAGTATATCAGAAATTTCTGTGTTACACATACACATGTTCTTTTTCTCATAGCAGAAAAAAGAACTATAAAGAAATACAGAATTTGCATTTCTAGATATACAGCTTGGGGAGGTGTTGGGAAAGAGGAAAAGCGTGGCTGAAAACTCAGGCTTTATGTTCACCAAGTTTGCAGAGTGAGAAGCTGTTCCTCTGAGTGTTGAACGAGTCTTACATTAAATACTGAGGAAGTGGCTGTTTCATCTGTGCAAGCTGTCCTACCCTGCAAACAGATCACTTGGTTGATCGCTTTACAACCACATGCTAAACATTCTAAACAATTTATGCATTTAAACTGTATGTTTTTCTCTCTCAAAACTTGCTACTCTGCAATGTTCCACAGATCTTGTTTATAACACATTCATCTAAAATTATCTCAGTGCACACAGCACCCTCCTATAGAACAGATGCTATGTAACCTGAAGTTCTGTTTTGATCTCAAATCGACGTGTTTAAGCTACTTGTGTGAATTATAAATTGAAACTAAACTAAGAAAATGAAATTGTGTATTTTGCCATGATGCTTCCACAGTTCAATAGTTCTATTCATTTTAGAGTGCCTTTCTGGTGTGATACTTACAGTTGCTATTTAAGGTTTAACTATTTTTGTATTTAGGGATCTTCTCGGTTATCTTTAAAAAAAAATCTCTAAAAATTAACCTTTCCTAGCAACATTATTGAACTTTTCCTGGGTATCTTCTCAGTTTGTTTTTTGCATCACTTCTGAATTTAGATGAGATTTATATACAAGAGACATTTTCCTTTGTAATTAGCCTACTTATATGTCTTCATGCATCTTGAATGGATGGCTAAATATCTCAGGAGATTAGCACTTGCATCCTGGGGCCTTTTCGTAGCTAAATCACTGGTTATCATCCTCACATAATTATTCATACTTATTTACTATTTATATTACAGTAATTCCTACAGGAATCTCCCAGGTTGGGCCCTGTGTGCCAGGTGCTGTAGGTGCTTGAATGAGATACATAGGCAGCACAGACCTCTTTACTTCTCAAGGAATCTCTCCTTTGCAGCAAGATGACATTTTGCAGTCCCACTAAGCAGAGAGGATGGAGGATGGCTGCCCCTTTGCTCCTCTCCGAACTCCTGGCTTCACAGGCCTGCCAAGATGGCCTTTTCCCTGTTTAGAGACTCAGGAAAAGGTCTCTTCTACACTGTTCTGGCATTGTAACTTGATTTTTGATGCCTCAAAATATTACAGTTTCTTAGGGTCTCGAATTTTCCTAAGATGGAAAGAAACTGATTTCCCCTCCCAGAACCTTCTGGCTTGTAATAGAGCAATATCTTTTCACTGCCCCTCTTAAGAATGTCTTTTGGACACTAATGTTCCTTTATAAGAAGACCTCATGTTTTTATATAAGAATGAAGAGCTGAAACCAGGATTGCTTCAAAGCAGAAGCATCAGGCTCAATTTGGCTTCAGTATTTCACTGTGGGAAACAAACATAACGAAAGCAGGGCCAGTAACAACCTTGTGCTAGGTTTCCCCCAAAGCTGAGGTACTGCAAACTCTTTGCCTTTTCAGACCCCTGCAGGGTCCCACAAGAATGGGTTCTTTTCCAGCCTTCCCCGTGTTTATGGGAATTGTGTTTCCTGTTTCCCCATCCCTCCTGCAGTGAGTAGATGTGACAGCTCCTGGCTGTGATCCTGACATTGCTGGGGGCTCATGCCTGCAGGTCTGTGGGAACAAGGGGATTGAAGGTGAGTGGGAAGGAGAGGGAACACCTGCTATCAGTGGGAAAACTGCAAAAACAAGTAATGATGCTGTGGCCAGAGCTGCCAGCCAGGTGCAAGGAAACCCAGGAACAAGGAGGCACCTAGCAAGAGCCTGCTGCTGGCACTCAGCAAACAGATGGTGCAGACAACCTGACCAGCCATGGTGTCAGCTTCCCCAGGGCTCCCTGCATCAGCCAGCGTGTGCTGCAGGGCCACAGGACTTAGTGAGGTCATTAGTCACCTGCAGAGCTGGGCTGCTCTGCCTCCCCTGCACGCCAGGAGACCAGCCCAGGCTCGGCCTCGTGGCAGGGAGGGAAGCAAAGCATTGCAGAGAAGTGATGGCTGCAGGCCCTGGCCCTGCTAGTGAGAGTTCATTCACAGCTCTGTTCTGGGCAGGCTGAGGGACTGCATGAATGGAGAGGGCTGGAGCAGCCATCCTGAAAGGAATATAAGAAACTGCTTTTGCATCCAGCACAACTCCAGAAGGACCATGGTTGGGTGAGCAGAATGTGCATTTTCCTGTTGGCTATTGTTTAATTAGGCTATTGCTGATGCTGACACTGTGTATTTTCTTTGCTCTATCTCCTTTCCTTCTTTATTATTTCCTACTTTGGTTTGATGTTGTTGGTATATAAAATTTAAAGAGCTCTAAATTTTTTTAAAGGCCCCTAAAGGGAGCGGTGCTTTTTTTGTGTTAAAGTCATTACATGAACACCTGTGAACTGTTGAGTTTAATTGGGCTACAGCTGTTGGGGAGCGAGGGGGGATTTATTGGTTTGATTGGCTGTCTTCAGTGTTGTCATGCACTGCGGTGTGTTGTCATGCGCTGCCCTTCCAACATGTCTCTTTAAACAGAAGCACGTGTGCATCTCAGGTGCTTTGAGGGATGGCTCTGTCACAGCAGAGCGGGTGATGTGGCCGTGTGAGGACGCAAGGCAGGCAGCAGAGAGCATGGGAAGGCTGTGTCAGCCGGGGGAGCAGCAGATGGCCGGCTGGAGGGGCTGCTGAGCACTGACTGATCGTGCCGCGGGGTTCCTGGCAGCGCTGGAGAGTGAGGTCCTGTCTGCAGTGTCACATGTCTGCATGGACAGCAGCAGAGGTCACATGAGAACTGTCTGTATTGAGGAGGCAGGCTGTGGGAAAGCCAATAAACAGGGGCACCTCTGGGTGAAGAAGTCTTCCTGCTAAGAAGAGGGATCTCATGCACAGCTAGGGCAGTCACCTCAGCCCCACAGGGAATTCAGACTCTGTGTGCACACAGAGACAGGGAGGAGCCATGAGGAAACTGCCAGGGTACCACACAGGCAGCCTGTCTGGTTCATTCTTCCCTGCAGGGTTTGGCCAAGTGAAGAGCAGTCCTGCCCTCTTCCTGAGGGTGCATGGCATGGGCATGGAGGGGTTCCAGGGCAGCCTGGGCTCAGCCATGCTCTGCCCCTGAACAGAGGGCAGCTAGTGCAGTGCTCACCCAGCTGGGTGGCACCTTTGGCCCCTCATGCCCTCCAGGCACTTTGGGCCCATTCCCTGCCTGTGGGAGTGTGTCTGTTCCCAGCTGAAAGGTCCAATGAGCAGAGAGCGTGTTCCTGCTCTCTCTGCAAGTGTCCTGTCACCTGCACCTTGGTGCCAGTGTCCAGCCCCTGGTGGGGCTCAGTGGCACCCTGCTCACCAGCACATCCTCTGCTCCATTGTTCTCAGTCAGATCACTCTGTGTGTTTGTCAAGGATATGGACAGAGATACCTCTCTATCATGCCTCAGGGTAGGGGGAAGGGTAAAAAAATTCCTTTTGATTCCTTTTTTTCTGTTGTTTTCACACCATTAGAAAATAATTAACCTCCTTAGTGAAAGCATGTCTCCTTTTCACCTGAGTAGGAAAACCTTAAAATATACATACAATATTTTTAACACTAAGCTTAAATTATGCAGTTGCTGCATTTTGATGATGAATATGCAGATGAGAAGATTTCTGCCTCTTTTATCTTGTGGTTCTAACTCTGTCTGAAAACAGATTGTCGCAGTCACCCTAATTCTGAGAAAAACAGCCTTTTGTGCATTGAAAAGCCAAAACAAGCAAGTCTGATGATCAGATCTTCTCTTCCTAGCTGGCATATGTCTGCCATGCTAGTGAAGGAATCACTTATTTCTCGTGGTGACGGCAGTTGGTGCCATCAATTCCTGTCAGCTGGGGAAAGGGATGGGAAGCCAAATTCATACACTGGTGATTAATTCTGGGAGCTCACATGAAGAAAGACTCTCTGAATACTACTGGAAAGCTCTGAGATTGCCCATTCTGCTGCAATGCAGATATACTCTATACAGATGTGATTAGATAATCCTTGTCTTTCTGCATCTTGGGGAGAGCCCTGAGTGGGAATCCACCCACATGAGCTCTGGGCTGTCAATGGCCAGGGCAGACCAACACGAGATGGCATGGGTGAGTTTTAGGCTTTGGGGAAGGACTCAATCAGCAGCAGATCTTGTTCTCCATCTGTGCTTACCTCATTCCTTCAGTTTGGAAGGTGACACTTGTCACTGAAGGCCACAACTGCTTGAGCAGTCTGTGGAGGGGGTGACCCCCTCCTCTGTCTGTGGGAGGCAGGGCTTTGGAAAAATCACCTGGTGCTTCCATCAGTTCTTCTTCCCCTCGTTTCACATATGCTCTCTTAGTCTCATATATACATGGACACAGTCGTTTTATCTCCAAAACAGGCCTGGAGCCCTGCCTTTTGGTCTTTCTGGCCTAATCCTAATCACTGTGTAGCCTGGTGTATTTCTCTGGACACCTGTCAGATTGGTGCTGGAAACATCACTTCACACCTTACCTCTAATCAATCAGCAGAGAGGCTACAAAGTTGGGATGTACCTGAACTTACAGCTGGACTCAGGAGGGGCCAACTGGCCTTGAGCTTCTTCTACAGAAACCTGTAAGGTCACAGTTTAGCATAAAATCAAAGAAGTGTTAAAACAAGTAACAGTCTGCAAGGATTATGAAACCTTGTTCCCAGACAGAGTAACTTTCTTATTTGACCCGTTGATATCCCATAGTCAAACATGAAGAGCTTTGGACTCTGAACACCATCTGTGGAAATGTGTGCCATTGGCTAGTTTGCAGCTGTTCAGCACTCTTTCAAGATACACTGGAATTGCTAAGTTCAATTGAAGTAGGCAGTAAAAAAAAGTGTGAAGGGTTTTAATATCGATCTATGAAGATTATAGTGTTCATAGTCAAATAAACACTCTTGTGTTATGTTTTTTTGCACATAACATGCTTTTATTTTAGGCTGAGGAAAACTGTAGTGAGAAAGAACAGAAGGCAAATCCCCATTACAGCATGGGGTGTGTGTCTGCACACACGTCTGTCAGTCTTTTGCAAATGGTTGCAGACACTCTGAAAACAAAAGTAGCTGTACACAGGAGAGTTCTTACAGCCATACAGATGGAAAATAATGGGCACTCGTGGCTTGGGCTGCATAATCCATATCCACTCACTCTCTCAGGTATCTGAAAATACACTTTCTGATCTCCTCAGAAGACCACCCCCCCATTTTAGGCTGTTGGGTAATGAGGGTGAGTCAGCCACATTAGGGCTTCTATTCATCCTATTTCATTGTGCTTAAGCAGGCAGTAGCTACTGGAATTGTACAGGCCATCTCTGCACCAACTCAATAGCACTGCTTATTTCTCCATCTCTTTTAAAGCCTGTGCAAAAGTAAACCTGCTGGGGCTGTTCATTGGTTTTCTTTTCAGTCCGTAAGCTTTTCCTTTCCCAAGGAGCCCAGCACCTTGCTGCTAATCGGCTCATATACACAGTATAAAGTAGAACTCTAGGAGATTCTGTGGAGAATCTCCACTAGTTTTTAATGCTTTTTTTTAGTGTTTTCTTGATTAAAGAGTTCTGTCACAAGAGCAGTGGTCCTGGGGGAATCTTTCCTCAAGAGCCTGTGAACAGTAGTTCTTCTTGGCAGCCGGATCTGATCTCTCCTTTTCTGTACCACGAGTCCTGCATGTTTAGCACATTACAAGTTCTGTTTGAATTGAACTGGTATTTCTGCAGCTGCATCATGTGATCATCCACATTAACATAGTTGTTCTTGGATTAATAGTTCTTTCTCTACCTTTTGGACTGTAGCTTCCTTTTCCAGGAGGGGCAGGAAATCACATCCTGTGCTTTACATTGGCAGCCTTGGCTCCTTCCCAAAAAAGAGCAGAATTTAGTGCTGCTGATGCTTGCAGCTCAGTAAATTGTTCAGAGAAATGGAGAATGTGCTGTCCCCCAGCGGGATGCAGGGGAAGCAGGGGAAGCGAGGTTTTGCCTGAGCTCTCCTGCTTGGGCAGTGTCTCCCGGAGCAGGGCCGGCGCTGCCTAAGTTCCGCTGAGTGCAGAGTGCGGCCGGCAGGGTCAGGGCCGGGGACAGGCAGAGATCCCCGTGCACGGGCTGCGGGCTGCAGCTGCAGCCGGGCTCAGACGCTGGCCCGCCGCAGTGAGCGAGTGCAGCGGCCGCCGGGACCGCAGTGCCGGGGAGGAGCCCCTCGGAGCTGAGCCAGCGGGGCTGCCCCTCATCCTCGACATCACCATCCTTCTGACATGGCGCTGGACACACCCTCACGGCTCATTGGCCTCCAGACGGGAAACCGAGAAGAACCGAAGCAGCTTCTCTTTGTGTTCGCGGCTCAAGAGATTGTCAATGTTTCTTCAGTCTCAGCATTGCTGTTCTGTTGTGTTAGTGAGACCACTCCAGGAACCCACCGAGGACACAAACTCTCCCCTTGAGAAGGGCAAATGATGTCTCTGTGCAGCACAGCCTCTGCCTTTCCAAACGATTGCTTCCAACCTGAGGTTCTCCCTGCTTTACTCAAAATCTGCTCTTGGCACAAACCTTTCTCTTCACAGTTATGGATGAGCTGGATATTGCGTTTGTTTGGAAGCCAAATGGTGTGGTTTTCCTTATCTAAATATTTTTGACTTCTTGTTTTTGACTTAAGGTAGCCCCACTGCAGTGCAACTACCCAGCACTCTGTTTGCTATAGACTGCTTGGGATGTGGCATCTCCAGTGCTCACAGAGCTCCAGTGCAGTGGGCTGCAAGGTTCACAGAAGGGTTTAAAAACCCTAAAAACCAGAGAAGTTTGGTGAGAGGCCATGCAAGTATCTACATCAAAAGGCTGGGTGCCCTTTGCAAAACAGAGCAGAGCACAGAGCACCAGGAACAGCCAGGCCTTTGGATGCTGGGGTGTGCTTTAGTGAAATGCAACAGGATAGAGAGGAAATGAAAGAGTTTGTACAAGCTATGGGGCAGCATATGGCAGACTGGGGATGGGGAGACCTTGGAGAGCAGTTTGTGGCCACAGAGATACTCAGCTTGTTTTACAGCACAGCTGCTCAGAACAAAAGAGTCTGTCTGGATTGCTCGTGTGTTAGCTAATGCTGGTGACAGGAAGTTTGGAAAATGTCTAAAATATTGCTCATTAAATGGGCAAGTGCAGTGCTCAGGTTTGCAACATACTGATCAAATATGTTGGTCATAACGGCCACGGTCATGAGATGGGTCAACAATTTACAGGAGCAGATGCAAATGAGGGAAACAGCAGAATCAGGATAGCAAAAGGGAGCAATGTGTTGTTGGTTAAGGCTGCATAACACACTTCCAGGAGGAATTTTCCAGTGTAAACCCATGTAATGGAAAAAGGCAGAGCAGAGAGGATATGGATGGATGAGCCATTCGAATGGACCTG
This sequence comes from Erithacus rubecula, assembly GCF_903797595.1. Taxonomy (NCBI): domain Eukaryota; kingdom Metazoa; phylum Chordata; class Aves; order Passeriformes; family Muscicapidae; genus Erithacus; species Erithacus rubecula. Next base: position 1,193,012 of record NC_136673.1, on the reverse strand, counting down.
AGAGTACCTCAGTTTGGATTCTTGGAAAGTGGATCAATGAAAATATCTTTTTCTGGAGCTGAGATTCACAGTCACAAGGAGCAGATGGTGATTGTGAGTGTCACAACCAAAGCCTACCTTGCCTGTGGTGATCTCCCATCTACTGGAGTTTCTGTAATTGAGCACTGATGATGCAAAATGTATTGATAAGTTCTATGGAAGTGTAATCTCAGAAATGAATTCTTCTGGTGACAGACTTTGCACACTAAAACCAAGGATCAGTAGGTCCACTATATTTCAGCTAAATTTGTTAAGGGACGTGAAATAGTATCATCAGGTGAGGAAAATATTTTCAGTAATGTTTGCAGGATTTATTCTCTCCTGACATTCTGAAAGTAATTATGAATGAAAAGAGTACTTGAGTCTGGGTACACAGCACTGCTGCTACTTTGAGTGCACAAACACCCTGCTATTGGGGAGCATTAACTTGAATTGGCATGAAAATGAAATTTGTTTTGATCAGCCCTGTGTTACAATCTGTGACTACTGTACTATAGTGTACAGGGGAAATGCACTGCCTCAGAGTTTGTTGTGCCCTGTACAGCAGCATGGTAAAATCACAGGATTTTTGGACACTGAATAAAAATGTATCTATTTTCTATTATTCTTGAAGCAAGGGATGCTTCCCCTCGTAGCTAAAGCAGAAGTGCAGAGCTTTCAGTAAAATTGCCATGGCACTGTTGCCTTTGTACTCCTGTAGATGCACAGCAATTTTGGCCATCCATCTCTCTGGGTGTGGGGTGGGCAGCTGCCCTCAGCATCTTGGCTGAAATTTTGGCTCCGTGTGACCCTGATGTTTTGCAGACCCCCTGCACATTGCAGTGCCCACTGCTGTGACTCCAGCTCCTGGAAAAGGCTTCTACTTAGAAAAAAATATTGGCATGTAATGAGTGAGGACTGCTTTACCCAGTCTAGCTTTGATCTTTGCTCAAGAACTGATTCAGGATAATAACAGGCTGAGATAAAATACAAATGGCCACTTTGCTAGACAAAGACAATTGCTTATGTAGAGCTTTGGCTACCATGCAATTAATTTCTTTTCAGAGCCACGCAGCTAATATGTAGCAGTCATTTGCAAGCTATTGCTGATTTACATAGTGCCCCCACGTCTCCTGCAGCCAGCACTGAGAAAACGAGATTGGCTGGAGGCTTTCAGTGATGTTAGCAATGAATAATACATCATCTACAATCTGGGCTTCTTTAGCCATCTTATTTGCAGACTGCAGGGTTTTTTTCTGGATTAAGCAATATGTTTTTAGCGGATGTGTTGGAATTTTGTTTTGTCCCTTCTGCCATAGCTGTGCCTGGGATGTTTGGACCTCCACATTAACAGCAAGAGCTGGTTTGCACAGTTGGCAGCACTTTTATGGCTCATCTCTGTGCAGTTTAGCGGTGGGACAGAAAGGCGCGGTGACCGAGCCTGGTGAAGGAGGCGGCCGCGCTCGGTGTGTGCCAGCCCCCGTCCCCGCCCTCCCGCTGCCTTTTGGCACCCTTGGTTTCCGAGCCCGGCAGGGGTCTGGCGGTCAGCGTGTGCAGTTCGGGCTGGGAGTTTGCCATCTAGTGGCTACTGGGCTTGAGATTGGAGTCCGGAGCGGCCCCGGTGGAACCCGCGTGGTTGGGGCGCTGCTGCCGCTCCCGCTGGGCTGGCGGAGCGCAGTGAGAGCCGCCAGCCGCTCCCCTTGGCCTGTTCCTGCTGCTGCTGCTGCTGCTGCTGCTGCTCAGGGCTCCGCTCCCCTTTGGCTTCCCGCCTGCCATTCGAGCTTCGCTTGAAGGTGGAACACGCTGTCAGGCCAAAGAAGTTCCGAATTGGAGTCGGAATTTGAAAACGTTTGTGTCAGGTTCAGCCCTCCAGGGCCAGGAGCCAGCTCCATATGCAGTCCTGCTGTGCCAGGCTGGCACACTGGGGTTCCTTCCTGGCCGCAGCAGCACCTCAGCCTGGCTGCACTTCCCTGAAGCAGAACCAAATTCTCCCCACTGTACAGATTCTGCAGGTTGTAGTTCAAGTGATTTTCCTCCTGGCTTTGTAAATGAGAGCAAAACTGTTGTGTTGCTGCCACTAAGTCTCTTGTGCCAAGGGAAGGCTTTTTGGGCTGGAGATCTGGTGTGTGCCCATGTGTGTACGTAGGTGAGAAAGATACTCTCTCTAGTCCCTTCTTAAGGGGGAGGTGACATGAAATTATTTGTTTGGAGCAGCCTTTGCACTGCTGGTATAATCACACAGTGTAGTCTGTGTGCTTGGGTGGGAATAGGGAGGAGCACTTGTACAAAGAATGGATATTAATTGGGTAGAAAAAAGAGCTGCATTGGAGAAATGTCCTCTGCCCCTTCCCCCACTGGCGTTTACAGGAGTTGCACTTGTTTGCTGTCCCAGGTACCAGAAGAGATGAAGTGCTGCTTTCACGTGTGTCTGCTTTGTGCCTTTCTCCTCCATGATCTCATGTCTGAATCAAAGCTTGCCTACAGGTGGTGATCGAGCCCAAAAAGGCTCATCACTTACCAAACAACCGTCTGCAGTTATTTGTTTGTCCTGTGTAGCCAGCTTAGTTACTTACTGATATCAAATGTTTGTCTCACCATGTTGTAATGAAAAGGAAGAGATAAAAGCCCCCTTCTTGCTTGAAGTGCCAAATTAGCTAAGAATGGTGACACTGCCACTGTTCTCTTGTGTGCTCAGATAGAAAGGCATAAACCATTGCTCTTTATACACTGGGGTAGCTTGTTACCCTGGGACAAGGCTGCTCGAATGCTTGAACTGTGAGCCAGAAGCATTTGAAGGATTTCCTAGGCAGTTAAAATACAGGAGATGCTGCCTCGTGCATTGGGCATTGCTCCAGGAGCCAGGATGAAGGAAACATTTCCTCCAGGGTAGCTGCAGTGGAGCCTAAAGCCAGCAACAAGACCAAGGGTTTGCTTTCAGAAATCTACCTCTAAGGCACTTGTAGAACATCCTGAAAGAACAAACGCGCAGTGTGAGCGAGGCAGCGCAGGTTCTGTGCTGGGACTACAGAGGCAGCACTGGCTCCTGGCAGCAGCCACTGCACCTCAGCATCTTCTGGGGCTGCAGGCAGGGGCTCCAGCCAGACTGGTTGCACAAGTTTCTAGTTTGGGTCCTGCTGCAAGTCAGTGTTGAAAACCCCTAGGGGTTTTGTGTAAATGTGCCTTGTAAAATGATGTCTGCAGACATTCTAAGCACACCACAGCATTTTGATGGAAGTCAGGGTTCGAATCAAAACCACCTCATTTGCCTCCAAACCCTGTTTCCCCATCAGACTCATCTGGATCCCATTTGAAATGTGTTAATCAGAGAAAAAAGACATGTGCCTCTACTCTGAGGTCTGTATAAATTTAGTGTGACATTGAGATAGACCCAATACTCCATTCTTCATCAGGCTTGTGCTCCTGATGCAAATGCAAGAAGATTGGAGATTCTCTTTAAATAGTAGTGCATATAATGTTGGAAATATTTTCTTACAGGTGTGAGAGAACTGTCAATCAAGAATAGCCATGCTTCTGTTCTTCAGGGTCTTGGGTAGAGGCAGCAGTGAGAGCAGAAGGCTTGCTCTCTGATTTTGCCTGACTATTCCTGAGGCAGAACTGATTTTGGGAACACAGTGCTCAGATCATGCTGGGATTGCTAGAAGAGGGCTCACTGCATCCTGTTGGTAGTGTGACTAAATCCCGAAATATTTGATGGGATTTTTTTTCTTCCAGATGCTGAAAGAAATGCCTTTTTGTGCAATTTGAGCTCTTACATTATGAAAGATATTTCTAATCTTTGTGGTTTAGTGAGAACATTTGAAAACATGAAATGAATTCAGCTAATGGACAAGAAACAAGAAAGCAAAGAAAGAGAAAACAAAGTATATCTCTTCTCTCCATCACGTGGTTGGCTTGGGGACGTAATTTTTCAGCACGTAAAAGTGGCTGTGATTGCCCCTGTTCCAGACCTGCTGATATGCACTGTAAAAAGAGCTGCACTCAGCAGTTGCCCAGGCTCTGTGGAACTGATCTGCCCTCCCCTGGAGGTGAGGACACTGGCAATTTCTTGGCAAGTGGTGGAGAAGAGAACATGCTCAGGACCTGCTGTGGCACTGTCACTGCAGTCCCACAGTGTGGAGTGAGCAGCCCTGGCGCTCTGCACCCGTCCCGTGCCCCAACCACGAGGCCTCCTGCTCACCCTGCATAACCTACTTAGCAGGCAGTAAATTGGAAGAAATTCAAATGTTGAGTAGTTGAAGACTCAGGTCTCTCATTTTAATTACTTTCTGTTGGTCAAAATTATCTTGCCTTTTGAGGCAGATAAAATCAGGACAAAGACAGATACTTGGGAAGAGCGAGCTTTTAAAGTTAGAGCACACGTCGTTTGTTCAGTATGAGCTCCCGCTGGAACCGAGAGCTGGAAGAATCCTGCTGGGCTGGAAAACAGTAGTTCATCAAGATAACTACAGAGCTGGGGAGAAGACAGAGGTGGAGGATTCGTGTTTGCTCTGTTTACAGCCAGGAACGGGGGCAGGATGGTTTTCCCTCTCCTGGGGTTTAGTGGCTGTATAAACTGCACATACTCCACTTTCCTGGTAAGAGGCTGTTTGTCAAGGCAGAAGGAATCCTTCAAGGACCTTTTCTTGCACTTAAAGAAAGGTCCCAGCCAGCCCAGAGCTGAAGCATCATTTTTGGTTGTAGTTTCCAGATTCATCAACTTCTGCTTTAATTCTTGGTGCTCACACTTTTAATTTCTAAAATCCTGCCGCTTCACGATCTCCACCTCTGAGATCGCTATTATCCCTGTTGTGCAATTACTGTGGATCAGAGTTGAATCTATTTTTACTCTCTTGTTTTTCCCTTCAGTTTGTAATGCCTCTGGGAGTGAGTTCTGGGAAGAATCTGCTTTGGTTTTAAGCTGTATGGAGCCGCCTCCTCTCCCATTATCACTCTCCGGTTTCAATGGCCCCATTGTGCTGTTTGTACTGCCACTTTGTTTGCTTTGAAGCGTGGGTAAGAAGTTGCTCCGTCCCTTCAGTTTTCTTCTGTCACTCAGGCACTGACCTTGCTGCCGGGAGCCGTTTGACGGAGCGGCCGCTGCTGCCGCACACCTGGGAGCGCTCCAGGGCAGGTAGGGGCGGCGGGGCTCCCCCGCAGCCCCGCACACCGCGCCCGCTCCCTGCGCCGCCTCCGCCTCGCTCCGGCCCTTCTGCCTTGCACGAGAGGAGTCGGGGCTCCCGTCGATCACGCGGTTTTAGTACTTGGGCAATGAGACTTTTTCCTTGTGAAATTTTGGCTTCTGCCGCTGATCGAGAGAGACAAGAAAATAATTCTGATGAGGCAAAAAATGCCGTAAAGCAGAATTTTCTAATGTAATTTCTGACTGCATTAAACCCTTTCCATTGTGCATTTCTCAGGCTTTATTGAATCTCAGCCAATTTCCTTCAGCTTTGTCTCATTTCCCTTCAAAGTTGGCTTTTCTCAGCTCCAAGATATTTGTGTTGCTGCCCTTTCTGTAGACCCTCATCTGCATTTCAAACCTGGTGAGAGATTACCATCCCTGTATCTTAGGTATCTCTGTAGTCATTTAGTACACCTGGCTCACATCCAGCCCTTGGATGCAGACTTGTCTCTGATCTGGCTGACAGTGTAAAGCAGCTGCTCTCCTGTACTATCCCCAGGAGCACAGGCCCTTCTGTAAGTGTCCTGTTGTTTCCCAAATGAAGTAAAATCCCCCCTGGACCACACTGCTTGCCCTGTTGACAGACCTCCCAAGTCTTTTCCCTTCTCTTTCCTTTTCTTAGCCAGCCACAGCCGCTCTGTTTGCTGCTCTGCTCGGTGGCTGCAGCTCTGTGCCCATATGCTTGGCTGCAGCCTGGGCAGGTCCCAGGGCAAGTGTTCTGCAGGGGCATGGGGACAGGCCAGGGATGAGTCTTTGTGTAGGCAGGCACTTGGGTGTGCTTCTGATGAATATTTAAGATCTCACCGTGAGCATTGGGTTAATGAATTGCAGTTCTAGCATTCACTGAAGAAGTGTCATAAACATAATGGGGACAAAATTTGCTTAAAATTTGTTTTGAACTTCTGTGGCATTTTTCTCTTGGTTTATTCAGCTCTGTTTTTTCTGCATCTGATTTACTTTGGACTGTGAAACTACACTAGTTATTTTAACTTTTTTTTTTTTTGCTTGTTTTAAATAAACTTTCTTTTACTATTCTGGAGACAGAATGGTATCACAAACTGTTTGCCTTACTTCCAGGAGACATTATATTATTAATGCTTTCTAAAACTTTTGGTTTTTATTGGTTTTATTTCTACTACAGCTTGGACTCGAAGCCTACAGTCACTGTTCAGAGGAGGGGTATTAGCTGTGACCCATGTGTACTGTGCAGAATTGAAGGGTGGGGTTAGGCAGGGAGAGTTTTCAGTATATTCTGGGTGCACAAATGCTGCAGAGCTCTTATGGTACTGATCTCTCCTGGACGACTCCCTGGCAGAATTTCTCTCAGCCTGTCCTGGAGGCCTGTTCCTGACTGGTCAGGTCTGTGTCCTGTGTCCTGTGTCCTGTGCTGGGCTGCTGGGGGTGGCAGTGTCCCTTCCCCCTGAACTTGTCTCACAAAGCAGTTCTCAATGGAACAGCGCTGGCCCACGTGATGGGTGAATCCAGGTCAGAGAGCATGGTCCCTTCACATCTGCTCCGTGCTTGCTGCTGACATTTTCATTCAGCCTGCCTGTGCTGGGCAGCGATGGAGGTCTGTGAAGGGGGGACAGAAACATCTTTCTGCTGGGGGAGGACAATGGCAGGACCTCCCAGTAACTGCAGCTGTGTCGGGGCTCTGAATACAACGGGCCACTCTTGGCAGTGCTACTGAGGTCTGGCTCTTGGAAAGCAGCACTGTGATTCAGCTGTCACTCACCTCCCAGCAAAGGGAGCTTTGAAAAGGCGCCTCTGCTGCTCTCCTGGAGTAGCAAATATTTCCTAGGCCTGTGCTGCTGAATGGGAGAGATTGCCATTGTCCTCCTTCCCCTCTCAGGCTTGCTGGGCTTGCTCTAAATGGGCCTTTTGCAAGGGAACAATAAGCCCAGCGAAGGGTCCAGGTTGCACATGTCTGAGCAGTGAGAACACTCCAGCACTTGTTCATTGGCTCCTGAGATGTGAAAAGCTGTGCTGCCAACAGGGCAGGGGGTTTTCCAGCCACAGCTGTGGTTTGTTTTCTCTCTCAGGTTGTGCTGCTCTGGGTGTACATCTGCATGTTTCAACTAATTTCCTAGAAAATATTTTTACCTCAAGATTTACACTGGCCTCAGAAATGTTTCCTTTTGCAGCTGGAGCTCTGTGATGAGTTTGCAGTGAAACCCACCAAGCAGGTGGGACCCGAGTTCACATGACTCTGCTCTGATAAACTTTAGTTTAGTAGAATATCCCCAAACTTGTATTGCCTCGTGGTTTTGTGGCCAAACCACACACACCTCTCTGATTCAAACCTGGCTGAAAAGCCTTGGCTTGGGCTGATGTTCACAGTGAGTTGCAGGGCTAGAAGATGTTGCTTCTCAGGAACCTGTATGGAGACAAAGGTACCATTTTCTGCCTGGACCATGGAATGTTTTCTAGTTTTCCTCTGACCTTATGAAACTTTCAGTGTCACAGAATTACATGCTGCTTTTCTACACAACTGATGTTATTCACGCTTTCTTTACCCCTGCTGCAGCTGAAATAATGATTTTTGTGTATGCAGCATTGATTTGCAAGAGTGTTTTACTATTCTGATGCTTTTATTTATTGGGAAGGAGGAGTAGGTCCTACCCAAGGAAGAAATGGGTTTGGTCTCCCATTGGAAGAGTTATGCTGTACAGTAGAATACAACAAAAACTTATTACAGGGAGACAAATGTAAACATACCGTGTTACAATCTGGATTTCTCATCTCAAAATCAGAAATAGAATGTAATGATCTGTGGGTCATTAAAAAAACCAACGTGTTTTAGTTTTCAAACCCCACAAGATCCCGAATATAGTGGAATATATACACTTGCTCTACCTGCAGTATTTCTTTTAAGGATCATATAGCAATGCCCTGTGTAAGAATGCCTTCAGACCAGGAACAGCGTTCATGCCTCGCAGTGTCCTGACTCCTCCAAAGCGTGGCTGTCACAATGGGCTTTGTTTCCCAACATTGCCTGTGTAGATGCCTGAGGGATTAGAGAATTTTTCGTTATGTATAATTTCTGCTTACATACTCCTACAAATCAATGTCAGCTTTTATTTAAAAACACTATCAGAAAAATTAGTTCTGTGTTCTTTTCAGGCATTCAATGGTCTGATTTTTCTCCTTTGCTAGTCTTGCTCTAGCGCAATTTGCACTGGTGCTTTTCCTGATTTAGGGCTGTCTGAGTGAAAGGAGAATCAAAGCTTGCTTTGCAAAGTGACTCGGACTGCAGCCTGGCCACACCACCCCGTCATCAGGAAGTTGGCAAAATTGAGGTGACCGCACCCTGCCTGGGAGTCCGGGGGTTCTGCGCTGCGGCGTGTCCTCCAAACGCCAGTGAGGAAAATCTCTTTGGAAGTTTCTGCCTTGCTCATCCCATTTACTGAAACTAAATTTCAAGAAGCTAATCGGGCAGAGAGTGCAAAGGATGAAATGTTAGAAATCAAATTAATGAAGCTGAATCACCAATTTGTGACCTAGAAGACTATTAGGAGTGATCAGAATTAATTAACTCTCCTTTGCAATGCTTCAGAGGAAGCCGGCGAGCAGGGAGACAAAGGACATGGATGGGATGTGACTACCTGGGCTGGCTGAGCCCCAGCCAGGGCACACTGTGGAGCACAATCAGCAGAAGTGGGCAGGAGAGTTCCTTGCTCCTGTCCTGTGCTCTAGGTGCTCTTCCATGCTCGTTAGGGACGTGTGGATGGAGCTGCAAGGAGCAGCCATCCTGTTATTTGTGATGAAAGTGCAAGCAGTCCAGGGCACTGGGTGGGATTTTGAATTTTCTAGCAGAACGGTGCTGACAATTCCCAGACAAGGTCTCATTGCTGCTCCTGTTCTATGGATTTGTTTCTTTGGCTCATGCACTGTTTGCAGGTGGAAGTTGGAGGTATCTGATGGAAGCCTGGCAGCAGCCACCAGAGGCACAAAATCTTAACTGGTATTTTCCTGGTTTAATCAAAGCCAAGATTGAGTCCTAAACACTTCCAGGGAAAGATGATACATGTATTAAGTTGTAGCTTCTTTTCTTTCAAAGGTCAGAGTTTTAGACAGCTTTGGCTGATAGTTGCCAAAATTAATTGGTCTTTTGGGATACTCAGTGATATGAAGTCCACTTCTTTCTGAAGTGTATGGTAATACCCACTTCAGTAATATATGAGAATTTAAAAGAAAGTGAATATTTTCCTCACTGTTGTTTTTGGGACAAATATGGAGAAAAAAGATATGTAATCATAATTATTTTCACTAACCAGAACTGCAGTCTTTCTTCTTGCATCAATAAATTCTTTTCATACTCTAAACTGCCCATGGGAGGAAGAATTGGTGAAGAGATGGCTCCAGTTTCTTGAATAATACATTGTTTAGTAAATGGACTGTCCGATCAGGAAATAGTCCTCTGAATATGATCAACAACGACATTGCTGGCTGGACAAATTACAAAGCAGCATTTTGAAATTAATTTGATGATTATGAAAATGTCTTGGATCCTTTGCTGAAGGCTAAATAAACACAATTAAAATATTCTTAGTTTTCAATGTGCTTTGTTCAGTTCATTAAGTGTAACTAGAGCTTCCAGTTATCTGCATTTAGTTTTTCAAAAAATTGGAGGGTATTTTTAGAGCAATGTAAAGCTTATTGCTAATTACACCTGGGGGGAAATCTCATTAGATATTCATTTGCTCTCAGAGCTTAAAACAATTCTAATGAGCTGCATTAGTTGTGATAACACTGACTGACTCTCTCTTGTCTGCTCCCCCTGGCTCGTCTGAAACAAACAAAGATTCTGTGGAGCCTGGAGCTCAGCAAATGTGACCTTGGCTATCTTTTGGGCCGGGGGGAAGGAGGTGTGGTGCTGAGGAGAGCCAGAGTCTGCTGCAGTCACAGCTTGGAGCCATTGACCTCACAGCCAGGACAGCACAGGGGGACATGCCTTGTCCTGTCCCTGCTGCAGCCTTGCCTGGCCTGGAAAAACACAGAAGTCAGGCAGATACAGCAGAACTGTTCTTATTCTCCCCACACCAGTACACTGTGGATCAGCTGGGAAGCCTGTGAAGAGTTCAGTCCTTGCTGGACATAGAAATTATTTACAGCTGGTGTTTCTATTGCTTCACACTAAGCACCAGCAATGGCTCAAACTCAAAAACAACTGTGTGTGTTGATGTGGTTCTTTTCCATTTTACAAATGTAGCATCTTTGTCCAGGGCAATGAGAACATACAGAGAAAACAAACTGCAGCCACTCCCCATGATGGACTGTAACAAGCCCATGAAACTGTGGGAATGTGTTTAAATCAGCTCTTTCTAATCATGCAGAACAACCTAGTGCCTGGGAAAAAACCTGTTTATGTGGCTCTGTAAGCAAGAAGGATCTTCATCTCCTCGTGTGGCATGCAGGGAAGGAAGCTGCTTGTGCACACAGGTATCTCAATAAGTGCATGGCAGAAAGGTGACTGTGAGTGGAGATACTCCTTGGAGACCAGGGAGGCTCAATGTGGGTGTAAAGTGGCACACTGAGACAGGTTTACTGCTGCTTCTGGGAGAGGCTATGAATTGAGAGGCAGGTAATGGTGTAGGAATGATCACACACAGAGCAGGATATATGGAATTCTTTGGTAATTGGGGACATTTTGGCATTGGAGCTGAGCAGGTGAGAACAAGCTGCCAGAGTCTGCTCGTCAGCAGGAAGAAAAGGGCTGGCTGCAAAGACAGAAACTAATTTTGTTTTAATCTATTGGTTGTAGAGTAGAGAAAAGCCAAGTAGAAATATCAGGCTTGGCTACTGGCAGAGAGAATACACCTGAGTCAGAGAGAAGCTGCCTGGACCAAAGTTGTAAGTAGAAAGGTGGAAACCAGACTTTATTCCTCAAAGGATAAGAGAGCACAGAAAATGAAGCTTTCAGGGAGCTGAAGGGTGTGAAGTGGATGGTTGGTACCAAACCCCCTACTCCATGGCTCTCTTATTAAAGAGGTTAAAGGAACTGTGGGTCTAAATTGGAAAGGTTTTCACAGGCACTTCACAGAGCTGAAGTGTTTTGCAGGAGATTCCTCAAAGGTGGAAGGCGGACAGCCTCCCACCATTATTTAAGGAACGACCCAGATGTGCACCAGGGTCTTGCAGGGAAGTTCGTTTCCCTTCAGGTGAAGACAAGTCTTAGAAAATGTTTTAATAGATGAAAGGTGGCCTGTTGAGAAACGCACAGCTTGACCAAAGATAGCCAGTATGGTTTCCGGAAAGGACCTTTTCTGCCTCGCTAACTTTTGGAAATTTCTTTTTTTAGAACATACACTCCTGTCGGCATAGACAAGAGGCTAAGCAGGAGTCAGGAGAGGCTTGGATCTTCAGACACTGTTTGACAGGGTCCCGCGTCGGAGGTTAATGTCTAAAGGTGGGGAGTTGGAAAGGGGAAGAATTGGCTCACTGATTGAAAATTGGCCAGAGGACAGGAGCAGAGTGGGGAAAGGAGGAATAAATAGAATCCTTTCAAGATGAAAGACAAGTTAATAAAGGAGCGTGTACTGTAGGAGACTGCACTGGCAGATCCTGGTCTTTCTGATAGTTGCAGTGTATGAAAGACTTGGCTGAGGACATAGAAAGCAAGATTTCCTAGTTTGCAGATCACATCAGATTTGGGAGGAGTGGTGAATAATGAGAAATTCCAATACAGGCAAAGTGGAGACCACTTCTAGGCTTTGATATGATGACAAACACAGACCTAGACAGAGCAAGACATTTTACAGCTGCATATTGGGTTACTGGTATCTAACTTCTTTTTAAAGAGTCTGGGATGGTCATTGGTTTTAATACTTCCCAGTAGGCTTTATTTCTTGCCAAGCTGCTGGAAGAGGCTCTCTGAGAGTCTGCTTGTGTACATCGTAAATTTTATTTTCTCTTTTGGCTGGTAGAACTCATGATAGAACAACCGCATGTGTTTGAAAGGGCAAAAGCATTTTGCATTGAAAAGGGCAGAAAGTAGAACTGAATGAGCTGGTTTGGAAGGAGTACACAGAGGGTCCTTTCAGGTTCAGCCCAAAGGTCAGAATAGCTCAATGACCTTGGTGAACAAACCAAATGCACAAACCCACACACACAGTGAAACCCATCTGCCTCAAACTGAAGTGGCGCCTTTCCAGCATGTCTCGTTCCTGCAGTGGTGAGCAACACCAGCCAAGATGAAACCTTTGAGGAGTGAGGTGATTGTCCTTCAGTCCCACTGCACAGCTGGGGAGGTGATTCACGTGCCTGTGCATAATCAAGAGGAGCCTGTTGATGGTGGGGGAGCAGCTCTGTCAACTGGTCTGTCTAGGCTCTCTTGAACTCAAAGGATCAATGACATTTCCCACTGTCTCAGGGTAAATACTGTGGTGGTGGAAGGAAGAGGTGTCTGTACTAATGCTTTAGTCAAGTTTCTCTAAGTCAGCTTCAGGTGTTTGGAAAGAACTGTTGAAAGAAGGGGACCCTTGGAAGCCAAGTGCTGTGGTGAGAGGCAGCTTCTGCAGCCAGGCTGAACGTCACCTCGGTGCCTCTGCCAAGGCAATGGACACCAGGGTTCCCAGCCTGGCCTGGGGCCTGTTTGGAGACTGCTGACATCAGCCACATAAAAGCACTGAGCCTGTGGAATGGGATGGAGTTCAACTGAATATGGCACAGACATGCTTCAGAGCTTCTCCAAAAATGTCTGTTTTGAAAGTTAAACCTCTGAGTGTCTTACATCAATAGTGGAAGTGTCCTCTCTGGGGACTTTCCCCAGACCTACTCCTCAGTGATTTATTTCTTGTCCTCCAACTAGGCTTGTGTAAATTCCTTAGGTTATTTTTTGGGTACTAATTAACTGCAGTAGAAATCATATTATACAACTGGTAATGAGCAAAATCTCAGACACACTCACACACCAACCAAACCCTGGAAAATTGTAATTAGCTCAGGACTTGATACTCCCTTATTCTGCATTTCATTTTTTTTTTTCCTGAGGAAAAAAAAGCCCTACATAATGAGCTCTTTGAACCTAAATCAAACAACATTTTCAGTGGGGACAGGTAATGAAATGTTAGTCAAACTCATTGCAATGGGCAGATCAATCACTGCCTTGTAAGATCTACAAAGGAAATCTGAGATAATGGTGGCAGAACAGCTCCCGTTGCAAATCTTCCAGGCCCAGCCCTGTGGGTCACACAGGTATGGAGTGGGGAGCTCTTGCTTTCAATCCCAGCACGTTTGGAAAAGCAAGTTGCCACTTTGCTGAAAGCAATGGGATTGAGACAAGAAAAGAGGCTTTCACTTTTGGATCAAGCCAGCAAATTCTCTGTGCCAAGGGGGAGCCTGGAATGGGTATTAAGCCTTGCAGGAATGCTGAGGGAGCTGAATATGTGTTCTTGGCCTCATGGCAACAACAAGGGAGTGTATAAAGCAAACAGTTGTGAGCTACTGAGCTCAGCTGTTCACCAGGGAGATGAACAGTTTGCTGGAGCTCCAGTTTCCACATTTGCATCATACAGCAGCCTCATCTATTAGTGCAGTGTGCTCTCATGTCGGAGATGCTGTTGCAGCACTGAATCACTTCCCAAGACACTAACTTTTTAGTTTCTCCTCAGCAATAAGGCTTTTTGGAAAACAAAATATTGGTCCCCCAAGAAATTCTGGTATTTCTGATTTTTTTTTTTTTTTAGTCCTAAATTGTGATTAAAATAAAAATGTTGAAATGTTATATTATTCAAAATATCTGAAATATTTCAGTTGGGAAAAAACCTGCAAAGTAGCATTATCAAACCATTACAAATCTCTAATACTGAAGCATTTCTTGGCAATAATTTCCAAGTGTCAGAGATGATATATAACAACAAAGTATATAGGGATATAGAGTTCAGAATGTAGGAACAAATTGTTCAGAAGTATTCCTATTTCAAGCTTTGTTGAGCTGCCCATATTCCCAGGGAGCACTTATGTTCTTGATGAAATAGCATTTCCTGATTTTTGACATTTGGTCAAAAGCATTTGGAGCATCTCTGCTCAGCCAGAGTGGCTGTGGGGAGGGTGGGCACAGCTTTTCTCACCCCATTTATTTAGTTGTTATTTTTGCTTCAGCTGTAACTCTCAAAGTTTCTTCTCTTGCTGCACCTTTAGCATTAGCTCTCTCTGCGTTATTACTGCATGATTTGGAAATTAAATCCAATTTTGTCCTGTTAGAGGATTTGCTTTAGGAGTAGGCAGTGGCACTGAGGGGATCAATAGCTGTTTCAGTGAGTGTACTGGTTCTCTTTACTGGCAGACACTACTCACCTGTCAATGTGCTACTTACTCTCCTCCAAGTCCATGGGATACTTTGTCTGTCTGTTGATCTGTCCATCTGTGGATCTGTCTGTCTGTCATTGTCCTCTAACAGGGCTGCTGAGCATTGGTGCCTGCTGAGTGCACACATTGTATAATACCATTGATCACCTGCCTGATGAGCCTGTGCTTTGAATTACTTGAAATATATAAAAGTTCTGCTGTAATTTGCTGTTTTGGAGTGTTTCCCTGGGGTTCACATCATTGTGGCTGAAGGTGCCTGTTCCCTGGAGATGGAAGGAGGAGCCCCACCCCAAAGCAGCCTCTGAGGAGGGGTTGTATTTCTGTTTTCCTCCTTTCTTGGGCAGAGATCCTGGTGCAGGTTAATCCTTAAGCTGGGCACCTCCACCCGTTGTATTTTATTGTCTGGTACACATTTTGCAAGCCAAATTGGGCAACATTCACCAAGGTGAGAGCCCAGGTTGCTTGGCCTCTGCAACAGGCCTTCCCTGCCATTCAGACAGCCTAGGGGCCTTTACTATCTTCCTAAACACTTTTCTTCTCTCCTGTAGAGCTGCCTTATTACAGCAATAAAAATAACAAGGTCCCTGCAGACGTCCTTATAAAGAACAATTTAGAGCCAGGAGTAAGTGTGAGGATTGGGATGAAAATAGGCTATCACAGTGCTAATGTGATATACAGGTAGGGTCTGTGTATTATACTGGCACAGGGAAGTTGTGTGTTGGGAAGCAGGGACTCAATGTGGCACTGGTTTAGGTGGCTGCAGACAGAAAACAGTGGGTTTGACACCCACCCCATGGGAAGGGCCTGTGACAGCCTGGAGTGACTGTGACAGGTTTGGAATGGTTCCATCAAATGTAGGGAGTGCAAACACCAAAAATCATGTAAATCTATCCAAGGACAGTATTAATGTTTAGATAGGTGAGATTGGAACATCAAATGCAACATGAAATCCTGGATCCCATGTTATTCCCTCATTTCTGTGGGCATTTTCAAGTGCTTTTCATGGCCTCAATCAGAAGCAGCTGGGTTGAAGAGAGACATTTGAAACAAAGGCAAAAAGGGGAAACCACTCCAGATCCCACCTCCTACCTCAAGTTTTGCTGTGTCTGCCCCTCTGATCTGTGTTGCTTCAGACAGCTGAGGAGACACAGGCATTAAGCAATGGCAGATCAGTTACTGAGCTTGCCCAGGGCAAAGCAGAGGGTTAAATGGCTTGCAGGGTGGCAAGAAAAGGTGATTGAAGTTTTTGCTGATGGTCTGGGGGAAGAGGAAAGGAGAATGGAGTGGTGTCCCTTATGGAAGAAGTGTTTCTGAACTGAGAACCTGCTGGTGGTGGAGCTGCTATTTTCTTCCAGAGGTCAAAAATCCCAACTGGTACATGGAGCAAAAGAATGGGATCAGCTGCAGCAGGGGCAAGGGCAGCCACACCATGGAGACAAAAGGCAAGAACTGCAGAAAATGAAAGGATTTTATTCCCATCTCCTGCTTCATTCAAAATGGAGGCTAAAGACGAAACAGGCTGGGATTCCTGAGGAGGATTTCAGACACGTACATTGCATGCACTTCTGTCAGGAGGGGAGCAGTTTGAAGGATGACTTGTGTTACTGGCACTAGCACAGTATTACTGTATTATCCTTATTTTTTTTTTTTAACACCCTGTATGCATTGCAAGACCTGTGAAAACACAGCAGCTCCAGACATCGGTGGGGTGGAACAGGTAGAAATATAAAGGCTTATTAACAGAAAGTTGATGTATGAATCACAGCCACATGTTTTTCTCCTCCTCTACACACAATTTTTTTAAATTTTATGGTGTTTTTTAGAGGAAGTAAGGTGTTCCTCTGCTTACACAGAAATTCTGAGTACCTGCTCTAGGGCTGTTTTATTCTGTGATCCTTTCTTCCAGAGTGGTTCCCCTCCAATACCTCTCAGTCTCCTGAAAGGCTCCTGCTCTGCCTGGCAGCTGGAGCAGAAAGTGCTCCAAGCACGGGAGCCCCGACAAGGGGGCTCTTCTGCTGACTTCCACTGAGGTGTGCTAGATTCCAGTGTTTGCTCTGCAGCTCAGGGGAGCAGGCTCTGCTGGGCAGGAGCAGCTGCCCAGCACTGGGATTTCCTGTGCAGCATCTGCCCTGCTGGCAGTTTGAAACAGAGCAAGATGAAAGTCCTGGAAAACCCAGAATGGCTTTACCTGGAAACCTCATTAAAGGGAAATGAAATTGCTTTTGCTTTAACCACACTCAGTGATAGCTGTAGCAGCTTGACCTGTCACTTCCTGTTGCTTCCCTGCTCTAGGGCTTGGCTCAAGAGCTTGCAGTGATGTGAGACAGCACCCAGAACTGTGGGCACTCACCTGTCCTGCATCTTCGAGACCCAGGTAATTCAAAGCCAATTCTAGTGTTGTAGCTGCATGGATAAAGGAGATTATTGAAGCCTGTTGCTTTCATTTTTAAAGTGTAATGAGAAATTACAGTCCATACTAAGTAATTAAAAGCTGAAACTGCACTTTTCAAGGGGTGCTGTAACTCCTGGTGATCATGGAGGCAATTCTTGCCCCAGCGCTAGAGCCAGAGTCTCAAACAAGCCCTGGAGGCATTGCACCATTTTTTAATAAAAAGATTGATGTGAAAAAGTGTTTTTGTCACTCAGTATAGCTAAGGGAGAAAAATCAGATGACAGAGGTGGTGCAGTTTGCCATTGTCTGGTGGGATTCACAGAGCCACGTGCTTGGTGAACATCTGGCCTCAAGGCTGTTGTGGGGATGGAGGGAGCAGGAGGGGAGTGAAATGAGGCAGCAGGATGAGGCTTTGTCTGAAGACTTTGAAATACAGATGTACGTAATGCTGAGAAAGCAGAATGAGTAGTAACCTATTTTGTGGCTTTTTGATGTCTAACTTAGCTGCCAGCTCTGGTAACAGCTTTGTCTGTAGCTGTCTCACAACAGAGGTGTGCTGTTCTCACTGTCCTGCTCGTGCTCTTGCTGGGAAGAGAGCTTGCTCTGACTGTGCTGGCTGAAAGCAGAGCCCCTATCTCACCCAGTGACCCCCAGCCTCAGAACCAGGGCTGAGTTAGAGCCCTTCCTTCAGCACCAGACTTGGTATCTCACAGACCTCCTGCTTAAAAAGTGCCCCAAAGGTCTGAACTTCAGCTGGATGGCCAGAGGAACATTTTAGCTGTGGGTTTGCCAGGGGAACAGCTCTGCTGGCACTGAGCTCTGCTGTGGCAACAGGCTCTGTCCTGGCAAATGGGATGGGCACAGCTTTCACAGGGTCTGTCTCCTGGTCCTATCATTGGCCACAGACCTGGGCAGCTGAGGCCAGGAGAAGCAGAGCCCTGATTTTGTTTGGCTCAGTACTACTCCATTCCATCCTCTTGTTTTTGTCTTGGCTCATTCCTTGGCTCCTCTAAGATGTAACTTGGCAGGAGCACAATGCCCAGTGCACACACTTGGCAGCCCAGCTCTTGCTCCATGGCTTGAGTGTTGCTAAATGAATGATGCAACTGACTTCTGAATCCAGGCCTCTCTTGCATATTAAGTTACTGTTGCCTCCTCAATATGCTTTTCTGTACTACAGGCAAGTCCCTCTGGTCTTTCTTTCTGCTTTAGTGAGGATTATCTGCCCCATATAAAAAGCCTACCAGAGCTGTCCAACATTTGGGCTGGTCCCAAAGAAACTTAAGGACCCGCAGGGCGCCGTTTAAAAATATAAAACAATGTCTTTCTGTGTGATCCTCCACAAAACCTCCTGCTGACCAGCTGACTTGTACTGCAGGCAGCCACCCTACAGCCCCCAGCTCTCCCAGTCCTCCTCAGCAGGACATGGAGCAGGCCAGGCTGTGGCCAGCAGCCCCTGATTTGTGCACAGCTGGAGGGGAGGTGCAGCCCTGCTGTGTGCTGCCCTGGGAAGGGGCGGCTGCCGCAGCCCCGGCACAGTCTCCTCCTCCCCTCCTTCGAGGCTCGCGAGCACGAGATTGCTGTAATATTGAGCAAGGTTTTCCAACACATGCTTTTCCCTGGCAAATCGCCACCCACAGTGCCGTGTGCCAACATAACACTTTGACTTAAAGAGGGAAAACTGCCAGATAAATGTTTTAGTTGCAGGCCTGTTTCATTGTTGAATTCTAAAATCTTGGCGAAAGCCTTTGCCAGTGGATGGGGAAGCAGCCTTGCTGTTGATGCTGGTGAACAGGGACTAAAGCAAATGTGTTCAGGACACAGAGAAAATGGGGGTGGGTGCACAATCCAGGCACAATGTTATCAGCAGATCCTTCTGAAACAACAAGTATTAATATTGCTTTGCTTCCCTCTGCCTGGATCTACAAGTGTGGAGGTGTCAGAACAATCTGTGCTCGTCTGCCCCAGACCAAGAGAACCAGACAGCAGCAAAATGTCAAAGAGTTAAGCAATAGGAAGGAAAAGGCTAAACTTCCCTGTGAAAGCACTACTTGCAGTAGAAAAAACTACAGTAATTGTTGTTTTCTAAAGAAACCCTTGTTTGCATGGCCTATACCTTTCAGGGTAGCCACCTATACAGCTTTTCTTCATCAGGGATCATTTATTTTGTTTTCAGATCATTGTCTACACTAATTGTCTTAAACAAGAGTAACTTCCTTTCTCTTTATTCCCTAGTGGTCTTGATAGGTTTTAATTACCTTTAGGTGGTTCCCCGTATAATTGCACATCAAGTTCATTAATGATCACAATATGTTCACCTAATAGGTTTCCATTAAAATCCAATGGGTTCCCATCAAAATGAGTTATGGGAACTGACAGAAAACTCACTAAAATCCCAGTGTCTTTAGTTACAGTGAATTAAACATTATGTCTATTAAGAATGATAAACAACAAATGTCAAGACAAAAAAATCATCTCACAAATTGATAAATTGATATGTATGGAGTTCCACAGAAACCAGCAAAAGGCTTTTACTGCTTTAGGTCCACCTAAGCAGTGAACCATATCATTAAAGTTCAGCTAAATAAGCAGGAAGGAAAAAGCTAACTTCATTCTAACACATTGCAGCTTTGGAGGAACAGAGAAATCTGGATCCCTTGCTGATCTCAGTTCAGTCCTTGTCACAGCTGCTTCCTATGGCTGCTGGGGAGCAGCAGAGAGAGCACAGGGCTGGGAGTGCTGCAATGGAGAGAGCACAGGCTGTGGGTGCTGGCAGTGCTGCAATGGAGAGAGCACAGGGCTGTGGGTGCTGCAATGGAGAGTGCACAGGGCTGTGGGTGCTGCAATGGAGAGAGCACAGGCTGTGGGTGCTGCAATGGAGAGAGCACAGGGCTGGGAGTGCTGCAATGGAGAGAGCACAGGCTGGCAGTGCTGCAATGGAGAGAGCACAGGCTGGCAGTGCTGCAATGGAGAGAGCACAGGGCTGGCAGTGCTGGCAGTGCTGCAATGGAGAGAGCACAGGCTGGCAGTGCTGCAATGGAGAGAGCACAGGGCTGGCAGTGCTGGCAGTGCTGCAATGGAGAGAGCACAGGCTGGCAGTGCTGCAATGGAGAGAGCACAGGGCTGGCAGTGCTGGCAGTGCTGCAATGGAGAGAGCACAGGGCTGGCAGTGCTGCAATGGAGAGAGCACAGGGCTGGGAGTGCTGCAATGGAGAGAGCACAGGCTGTGGGTGCTGGGAGTGCTGCAATGGAGAGAGCACAGGGCTGGCAGTGCTGGCAGTGCTGCAATGGAGAGAGCACAGGCTGTGGGTGCTGGGAGTGCTGCAATGGAGAGAGCACAGGGCTGGCAGTGCTGCAATGGAGAGAGCACAGGGCTGGCAGTGCTGGCAGTGCTGCAATGGAGAGAGCACAGGCTG
Source organism: Erithacus rubecula (assembly GCF_903797595.1). Classification (NCBI taxonomy): domain Eukaryota; kingdom Metazoa; phylum Chordata; class Aves; order Passeriformes; family Muscicapidae; genus Erithacus; species Erithacus rubecula. Next base: position 1,172,695 of record NC_136673.1, on the reverse strand, counting down.
GCAGTGCTGCAATGGAGAGAGCACAGGGCTGGCAGTGCTGGCAGTGCTGCAATGGAGAGAGCACAGGCTGGCAGTGCTGCAATGGAGAGAGCACAGGGCTGGCAGTGCTACAATGGAGAGAGCACAGGCTGGCAGTGCTGGCAGTGCTGCAATGGAGAGAGCACAGGCTGGGAGTGCTGCAATGGAGAGAGCACAGGGCTGTGGGTGCTGCAATGGAGAGAGCACAGGGCTGTGGGTGCTGCAATGGAGAGAGCACAGGCTGGGAGTGCTGCAATGGAGAGAGCACAGGGCTGGCAGTGCTGGCAGTGCTGCAATGGAGAGAGCACAGGGCTGGCAGTGCTACAATGGAGAGAGCACAGGCTCGGAGTGCTGCAATGGAGAGAGCACAGACTGGCAGTGCTGCAATGGAGAGAGCACAGGGCTGGGAGTGCTGCAATGGAGAGAGCACAGGGCTGGCAGTGCTGCAATGGAGAGAGCACAGGCTGTGGGTGCTGCAATGGAGAGAGCACAGGGCTGGGAGTGCTGCAATGGAGAGAGCACAGGGCTGGCAGTGCTGGCAGTGCTGCAATGGAGAGAGCACAGGCTGGCAGTGCTGCAATGGAGAGAGCACAGGGCTGGCAGTGCTGGCAGTGCTGCAATGGAGAGAGCACAGGCTGGGAGTGCTGCAATGGAGAGAGCACAGGCTGTGGGTGCTGCAATGGAGAGAGCACAGGCTGTGGGTGCTGCAATGGAGAGAGCACAGGGCTGGCAGTGCTGCAATGGAGAGAGCACAGGGCTGGCAGTGCTGGCAGTGCTGCAATGGAGAGAGCACAGGCTGGGAGTGCTGGCAGTGCTGCAATGGAGAGAGCACAGGGCTGGCAGTGCTGGCAGTGCTGCAATGGAGAGAGCACAGGCTGTGGGTGCTGCAATGGAGAGAGCACAGACTGGCAGTGCTGCTGGTGCTGGTGCTGAGGAGCAAGGGCAGGCAAGAGGCAGCTGGGGTGAGAGAACAAAGAGCAAGGCCAGAGTGCACGGATGGAGCTATTCTGGGCCCTTCTACCCCTGCACCTTCCACTGCAAGCAGGTCCTGCCTCTCTCATTTGCTCCATCCCCTCTCTCTTTCCCTCACTCCCAGCTGCAAGAGCCTCCTGAGGCCCTGCAGCAAACTGGAGGAGCTATTTTTCCATTCTGCTCTCTTGACCCTTGATCTCTTCAGTGACTGGCAGCCCAGGTGCTTTCCAGGGATGGTTGGAAAGGAGAGGTCATTCCTGCATTTTAACTAGGAATGTCTGGAGGCTGTGAGGTGATGTCAGCCCTGGGGCTGTTTGTATCCTCTCATTCCATCTGGATCTTGTAGGCTAAGAGCATCTTTGAGCTGACAAAGTGCCCTGGACAAACCTTTTCATCTGTACCTGGGCTGCCCCTGCAGTGCTGAGCTCCATTGAGTGGTTCTGCTGCTACGTATGGGCTTCTGCCACAGGAAGCAGGACTTTGGAGAAAAAAATCAACCTGCTCTAAATTCCAGTAAGCAAATCTGTGACTCTTCATGGCAACTCCACATTATTCCCAGGTTGTTTGCTATTTTCTCTGTTCTTCCTTCCCTGCTTCCTTCATTATCACGCTGAATATCACCAGGGCAGCATGACAAGAATCTAGAGAGACACATTATTAGGACAGCCATGTTCATACCTCTGAACTGCAGCGTTTGTTAACAATTCTGAGCTTGAAGAGGGGGAGGATGGCAAAATCTGCTTTTCCAAATTAGAAAGATGTATTTTTAACAGCATGTCTGAGCGAGATACATACTCCAGTGGCTAATAGTGACCACTCAGGGACCTCTCTCTATTGCTCTGGCACATAGGAGGCCCCTTGGAGTGGCACAGACTTGGCAGGGGAGTGTCAGATGTGCCCTTCCAGGTGTCCCATGCAGAGTATCTGTAGTGTGGCCTTGCCTGCTCTTTGCACTGTGGTGCTGTTTGCTGTGCCCAGGCAGCCCTGGCCCCACACAGCAGTGACAGGGCATTGTAGAGCTCTGTGTACTCAGAGTCAGGACAGTGACTGGCAGACAAAACTTCAGGAGCACTGACCCACAGGCTCCTTAAAACAAGGGGCAGCCTTGGAGGGCAGCAGCAGCCCCTGCAGCTGGGCCATGCTGGTAGAACAGGGGCAGGACAGCAACTGGAGCAGCTGCAGCTTCAGGCAGGGATGTCCAAGGGATGTGGGCACTTTAGCAGGGCCTTATATGACAAAGGACTTGACTGGTGATGAGTTCAGCTTTCATTTTGTTGCCACAGAGGTTGTCTGCCTTTTCATGTTAGTTTGCAAGAAGGCTGTCATGGTGCAGAGGGCAGTACCTGTCTGTGCTGGTCTGGGATCAAACTGCCTCACTCTGCTCCTCCAGGGACATTGGCTGCATTGCCTTGACAAACACAGCTTGGGAGAGGAAATCTGGGCATTGCTTTTCCTCTTTGAATTCCCTTGTGTGTCCAAGTTGGGAATGCAAAGCTGCCGGACACAGACCTTTCCTTTCCTGTTCAGCCCAGTGCCAACAGCCTTTCAGGGGTTCCCAATACCCTCAGCAGGAGACAGAAAGTGAACAGAACTGGCTTCCTGCCACAGAAAGGCCTTTGTGCCTGTTTCAGGCAGCTTCCTATAGTTCCCTTGGTGCCAAGAGGGGAACCAGAGGAAGTTCCTACAGACAGAAATGTGTTATTACTATTTCCTGTTATGAAAAGCCACCAATACAACAAATCTTAGTGGCTTCATTTATTTATCTCAAAATGAACTAAGAAACTTAAATTTTTTTTTGTCACGTGTAATTAACTTACAATTTTTCTCTGCAGTTGCTGGAGGTAATTGAGCATTTTAATTAGCTCTAAGCTACAAACACATGCCTGACCTTAGAAAGAAACAAAAAACTGTTTTCTGGCACTTACAAGTAAATAAAACAGTCCTCTTCTCCTCTTGCCACCATCTTTTATTTAGTGCTGCTAAAAGGTACCAGAATGTCAACCTTGGAGATTGATTCTCCCTCCTAGCCTGGAGACTGTGTCTGTTCCCCAGGAGCCCAGTGCTGCTGCTGAAGTGCAGCAGGTTCCTGTGCCATGCTGACCTTATCTGCTTGTTACACTCAGTCACAGCTAAATAATCCTCTGCAGGAGAATGCAGTGAGGGCAGGATATGGAGGGCAGCTTGAGGTTTGCAGAACCGTCTTCTCCCCTCCTCATTCCTTCTTTTTCCATGCCCTTCCCTCATTCTTTGGCTGCAGATATTTTCAGGCCATCCTGATTGCACTGGTCTCCAGTTGGTCACATTTTTTGTTGACTGGACTTTTTTTTCTTTCCAGAAACATATGTGTTTTGCTTTCTCTCCAACTCTGTCACTTTTTATTAACTAAAACAAAATGGGAAGCAAACACCTCTTTGAAAATACTTTCAGTCATTTGATATGATACTGTCTGAGAAATGCTGAAACCGTTCCAGGGCTCCAAGAGAGCAGACTGTGGTGGTGTCAAGGAGAGTTTTCCAGCACGTGCAGCTGGGTGCACAGCTCCTGTTACAGCCTGTCAAGGCTGGTGTGGCCAGCCCTGCTCTGCTCTGCTGTTGCTGGCTCTTCCAGCAGGGATCTGCTTTTCAGGCTGCAGGACAAGGCGTGCACATCACGCAGTTGCTTGCCCAGCCTGCCTTCCTGATAATCCCTACCCCATTCAAGCCATCTCATCTCAGCTTGCATGCAGTATTTTATACATTTGAAGCACTAAGATGGGCTTGACAGTGAGCAGCTCCTCGGTGTCCTTGCCAAAGCTGGCATCAGAGCACCACTGTGAGTCTGTGGGTGCAGCTGACCTCAGTGCAGCCCAGCTCGTTTACATCAGCTGAGAGTCTGGAGCACCTGGGAATACAGTGGGCTTGGCTTCAGAGCTGAGGAATGGGGACATGGAGATCCAGACTTGCAGGGTTTGTGCTTTCAGTGAACATAAGGCACCTCCTGGCTGTGAGTGCTCAGCATTTCTTAAAACAAGACCTGGTATCTGACTTAACACACCCAGTTACACAGGAGTGTGTCCTGCTCTGTGGGAAACTGCACTCAGCTTTGGCATGGCTGAAGAGAGACAAAATATTTAACATTAGGAAGAATACTGGTTTGTCAAGAGCACAGGCCAAACTAGGTAGGTGTGAAAGCCACACATAGGAAGGCTGAGCTGAGCTGCAGTGCCTGACTTCTCCTGATGCTGCACGAGGAGGGAAAGCTGTACAACATGTGTGTGGAGCCACAGCTCTGCTCCATTTTTTATGGAAAGGCTCAGGTGTTGGCCAAGATCAGACATGAGAATTTGTTTGACACATATGAGTGCCAGACCAGAGAGGAAAGGTTACATTTTCATATTAACAGTTCTTGTCAAGCTCCAGATTTTTCAGCTTTTCATAATTTGTAGAAGTGCCAAGAACAGAGGCAAACAAAGGGTGAAAAATATTTCATTTGTCCTGTGAAAAGTGAGTTCAGGGACACCCGTTATTAATTGAGTCAAGTGCAGAGCTCTGGATCCAAACCTAGGCAAGAATGCTTTCTTTTGAGACCTGCCTTTTTTGGATCTCTGAAAAGAAGAAGATTGCTTTCTGCATGTGAAAGCAGTAAGTGGGATGGAGCAAATGCAGGGACAATTTAGTGAAACTCTGCTTTCTTGTAAAATTGAACAGAAGATGTAAGTTTGTACATACCAGAACTGAAAGGCACTTGCACTCCAGAAAACAGTTCATAAACTTCCTTGTACTCCACACCCTCTCTATAATGTCCACAGCAGAGAGCCCCTTTTTATTGCCAATGGAGACATATACCCAAGGAAAGTTTTAAGGAATCATAGCTACCTCCTGAATCTTCATTAACCTTCCCCCATTTCAGCACTGCAGCAGTTACCACTAATGTGACAAATCTTGCAGAGAGACAATGTTCTGCAAAACAGGAGTCTTAAGATAACAAAAAAAGGATAATCTTCTTTATACAAATTATACTTTTAATTCAGCAAAATTATTATTTGGGTCAGGGCAAAAAAAAAAGTGTTTGTTGTCTCAGTCTGGGTTGTCCCGTTACTCCTGTAGAATACTGAATTTGCAAACACCCGGTGGTTCTGGGTACCCAAACCTGGCAGTTCAGGCACGAATACCCCTGGCAGCTGCTGCTGGCGGTGTGGGAGCTCCAACCTGGCTGCTGGGGAATCCGGGGCGAGGGCACCGCAGGCTTCAGCAACACTTTCCATTGTTGTGCTAACATCCAGCAATACAAGAGCTTTGTTTGGCTTGAAAGGCACAGGTGCAAACTGATGGGGATTTCAAACCTTTGTGAGCAAAAGACTTCTTCCTTTTCCAGCCTTGATATATCAGACGTGTCCCAGCTTTCAAAAGCAAAAGGTATCAACAAGCACGAACTGCACCCAGGCACAGGAGAAGTGGCTTTGCTGAGCAGTGTGTTTCAGTGCAGTGATTTAGGGAATCTCTCTATGTACAACCTGTGAACTCTGGCTGAGGTTATGGAACTGCTGCATGAATGTTTCAAAGTATGTTGCTCCACATGTCACATATCTTTCAGATCAAGCATAATGGAGGTCTCCTTATGTGTGAATAGGTCCCACTAATATCACAAAAAGGAGGGTTGCAGCCTAGGAAATGCCTTAGATGATTCTGCCTGAGAGCTGGAAGAACTGGAGAGCCAAATAGGGTGTAATGCTGGGCTTAAACACAGCAGAATGTGAGAAGTTAAGGAAGAATTCAGACTCCCTCCTGCACAGAGGAAGCGTGATAAGGAGCACAGTGAAGAGATTATGCTTTCATCTGATGGAGAATGGTGTGTCCTTTATGACCCTTGGACCAGTCACATTAAAGGATAGCATTTACATAAGAGAGGAAGAAAGAACGAAAGATATTTCACTGTCCTTCGGAATGAAGAGCTATTTTCTGCTGTCTCCAAACACTGTTTCTCAAGCATGCCTCCTGATGGCTTTCAACAAGCCACCGAGTTATTTTACACACTTAAAAAGCATTCCTGATAGCCACTTTTCAGTTGCACACATCATTTTTGAGTTGATTTCGTTTCTGCAGTCTCATGATAGGCTGCCATGGGCACAGAGAGCTTCAAGTAGCAAGGTGTTGAAAAAGCAGACCGGTTTCTCTGAAGGAAGCACTGAAGTACTTCAGTTCTGAAAGCGTCTCTTATCCAGTGGCAAGTACTGCTGGGAGTAATCAGCAGAGCTAATAGCATGTGCACAGGGAAAGATTTTTCCTGAGTTTCCCTGTGGCTGTGTAAATCCAGGTCCAGCTGATAACAGAAGATGACCACAGGATATGGAATGAGCTCCCCAGGTGCAAATGGCAAAATGGGTGTTGCCAGCACAGGTGACACACACAAAGTGAAGGTGAGCACAGACATTCAGGGCTCTTTGGAGAGCCCCTCTCCAGAAAACAGTCCTATCTGATTTCTATTATGGGAAGGAAACCAGGTGGCAGGAGCTCAGCTGGTCACTAGAGAATGACCAGTATGCACAGGCAGCCAGTCTCTGCAGTGTGCAGGAACGCAGCCAGCACATTCACTGTGGGATGCCAGCTCTGGGAATAGGCTCTTCCCAGGGAGCAGCAGCCAGAGCAGTGTGGTGCAGGGCTGTGCAGTGCAGAGCCATCACTGAGGGAGTTCCCACTCAGTGGAACCTGTTGTTTGTGCCCTGCTGGGCTCAGTGAGGGCAGAGTCCAGCTGAGGAGCTGGGTAAACACGAGGGGCTGAGCACCACCACGCTCTGAGTGCAGCAGCTGCACAGAGCTGGGCTGCTGAAATCCTGCCCAGCCCTCCTGCCACTGAGCACACTTAGTCACTGCAGTGACTGCAGTGTAGGCAAGCCCCATTAGAAATAATGCATAAAGGTTAATGAAATACTTGTAGCTATTTTAATAAGTGATTAATCTTTTATTACATACTGTTACACAGTCCAGCAGAGCAATAGATTGCTTTTAATTGTAGCTTATCATTATCTATGGTAACTTGCACTGATGTGCTGGTAACCATTTTGAGCACATGCTGCTTATATATATAACAGGCCAACCACTCCAATCATTATTTATTAATGTCTTTTGAGCAGTGTAAAACTGGGACTGTAACATGAAGCATAATCAGGGCAGGTTTGCAAAGTATCTGTGGTATTGCAGGACTGGCTGGGAATGCCTGGAAAGATAGCAGTGCTTGGTAGGGACTCATACAGGAGGCTGCAGGGGAGTGTGAGCAGTGGGGCTGGAGGGGTTGCAGCACTTTGGGAAATCAGGAATGCTGCCATGCCTGTGTAGGAAATTCCAGCTTAGCCCAGCGTGTCTTTCCCTGCATGAAGCCCTGAAAGAACAGCTGACCTGGGTCAGCCCTAGCACACAGTGCCTGACTTTAAACCCTGCTGGGGGCATCTGCCTTTGGCTGCTGCTGCAGATGGGACACTGGCCCGATGAACCTCTGCTGTGGCCACACAGAGCTCTGTACCTCCACCAAAACCTGCCAGTGCAACACCAGTGTCTGTCCAGCATCCTGCTGGGTCTCTGTCCTGGTCTGCTGCTGTTTCCAACTGCAGCAGTTCAAGGTTGTGTGACACAGAAGGAGCCCATCTGCAGTGACATTAGGGACTCTCCCTCATGCTTGTGGTTGGATGCAGGCTCCCACTCCTGTTTCAGTAGTGCCTGAAATTTGCCTAGCAGCCCCTTTAGTTTTAAAATGTAGATCAGTGATTTGGATTTACACACTGCCTGGGGTTTGTGTGGCTATTCTTGAAGTGTGAACATGTGTGTTCAGTTTTTAGGTCTCTGTGCAGAGAGAGCAGTTCCCCTCATTGTTAACTCTGCTTAAAAAAAAGCTAGTGAAGAAACCTCTGAGCATGAGTCACCGTCTCACTCTCTGGGTCTTGAAGTCACTTCTTAGAAAATGAAATGGGGAGATACTGTTGCATCCCTCTGATAATTGTCAGCAAAGAGGGTGATGTGAGTAATGATCTAATTTTATCACCTTGTGGTTTGAAGAGGCATCAGGCTGGTTGCAGTTCGAGTTGACTGGCACAGGGTATCTGACACAGTCCTCACCAGGTCTGAGGCAAGATGGAAAACAGAACACGAAGGGGACACTCAGCTCAGGGTGCTTATTGATCATCAGGGAAATGCTGGGTTGTAGGGCCAGTCTGGTTACTCTGATCTCACTGGGCTTTAATAAACACCAAAGTGCTCATTAGCTCCTAGGGAAATTCCCTGTTTTCAAAGGAGTGTTGCTCTGAGTGGTCCCTTTCCCTGTGTGACCCTGTGGATACATGGACAGCTGTCTCACACTGACTCCCTTTCCCAGTTATTCTCCAGCTTTGGTATTGTACCTGGCTGGATGGACTGGAATTTGCTACATGATCCTTAAAAGCATTAAAGAAATGACACAAAGGGCAGGATTTGTGCCATTTTGTCCATCAGGATTACTCCCATGTGTTTGTTCCAAGACCAATTTCTGCTACTTTGCAAATCCCAAGGGGTTGTGGAGATGAAGATTCCTATGGAGTGGGTAGCCCTTACCCCATTGAAGAGTCTATTTTAGCAGCAAAAATTTTCTTGAAATAGCAACATCAGTGGGCAGAAAAACGTACAAGAGGTTTGGTTTGCCACAGATTTCCTGAGGAACAAGGATGTGAGGCAGTCATAAATAAAGTATTTATAGGAACTCTCACCTTGGGGCAAATGTTCTGCCTAAGGATGCTGAGTTGGGACAGGTGGGTACAGCAGAGTGAGGAACAAAGACACTGGAACCTGCAAAACCAAATTACAGCTCTGCCTTAAGAGCAGCACTGCTAACACATTCCTTTTCCTTCAGACTGACTCCAGGTCACACAACCCTTCTTCTTCTGCAGCAGTTTGATGTGTGTGTTTGTTACTAATCCCATCTCAGTGTGTTCTTCTTCCTTATGTCATCCTGCAATTTACTGCTTTTGAGAAATCACAGACTGATGTGGTGCAAAAAGCAAGGGCAGCATCTTGGATGACAAGGGTGTTCCAAGAAAAGGATTTTTTTTTTTTATCTGGAGCTAGAGAGAAAGCAGCTGCAGCTCAGCAGGCAAAGAACACTTTAGATCTAGGAGAATAAAATGCAAAACAAGTTTTTGTTATTTCAGGGTCATGGACCCAGTTCTAGACCTTGTCTGAACATCTACTGAGCTCTGGAATTGTCCTAGGAAGCCTTTCCTGTTGGTTCTGGATCCCATCAGGCAGTCCTCACAGTTACCCCAAACATCTTTGTTTAATGTTTCATTCAAAATCTGTAGATAAATCTCATTTTCATGTTGGAAAGTGCCACATGGGGGACAAAAAAATGGAAGCATAGACAGAGAAAATGACCTCTCAAACATGCACCCACCTCTCTTCTCAGTTGGGCCTTAGGGTTTAGGTGCAAATGAGAAGCACCAGGGTCTCATTACCCCCTCCAAGTAACATTAAGTATCAATAATGGAAGTGCTTACAGATACCCTGTACAATTCAACCCTTATATTTTATTTATAGCTGACAAAGCTCAGAGAAGGAAAAAATATCATCATACTTTAAATAATAGAAGGTAGAGGTATTAAAACTACCCAGGCAGTTACAGTAGTTGCAGAAATGTCTCCCAGCAGACCTGAGTGTGTGTACACCGACTGCATTTTTAATTTTTAAAACATATTTCTTTCAAAATTATTCAGCAATACAAGAAAGCCACTTTTATGGGGTGATAAATTACTGTAATAAAGTGTCTTTTGTCCAAGCATGCAGACAGAAAACCATTGCAGGCAGAAGAGACAGGCGTTAGCCCCCAGAGAGCCCAGACCTGTAAGCAGAGCAGCATGTTGATTTGTCTCACGTTTTTAATTACTTTTAGAGCATCCTATCTGTTTTTTAACTGCAGTTTTGCTCTCAGTTAACATTTATATGAAGTTTTGATTTTTCTGTGAGTTTTGAATGCAATATTAGACCTTTGCACTGGTTCTTGGAGAGCTCTGCTGCCCCTTCCCTGCAGCACAAGATAAATGAGTCAGTACCTGTCATTTACGTGCAATTAGAAATACTTTGATAAGATTTATATTCCTTTGAAACTTTAGAAACTTCTTGCAAGTATGAACTGAAAAAGGAATCACGAGTGGTAATTAAGGGTCTGATGGAGCTCCCTTCAGGGCCAGTGTGTTTTTATCACAGCTGTGCCTATCACTGCAGCAGGCTGCTGGATATTGCAGATGCAGATGGAATCACTCGGCTCTCAGTGGACTTAGAGCCAGTGCACACAGGACTTTTCCTTGTGCCCTTGCACAGCAGTGTCAATCTTGCACCCTTTGCATCTCCATTAATCACTTTGTTACTTTGTAAACCCAAGCAGAGTATCTGTAACCCCAGTCCATATACACCTTATCCATGTTCTGCACGTAATTCTTGCCCCCAAAGCTATGGCGTTTGAACTTCACAGAATAAAGTACATTTAATTGGACCTATTATTTTCTTGCAGAGGCAAAGCCTTTCAGATCAGGCTTCAGCCTCTCTGTGCCAATGAAAATACACATGCCTAATTATTTCCATTTTTCAAAGAACCTCAAAGGCAGCTGATGAAAGGAACCTTTTGCAAAAGCTCACAGCAAACAGAGTGAAGTCACCTAATGTGCAGCGAGAGGAAGCAGTGATCTCCTCCTGTGTGCACGGGGCCAGCGATGCTCTGCAGTGCCTTGAAAGAGGGTGTCTGGCTGTTGCTTTGGAAAGGAAGATTGCTGGGAAATGGCTGAATTCATGTCACCAAAGAGGGTTTTTTGGAGTTGAGAGCTTTTAGGGCATCAAGTCTTTTGAGCTAGGATGAAATGTTTTACTCTGCTGCTGACACCTGCACTCACAAGAGGTACAGTCCACTGCCCAGATTATTCAGGTGTGTTTCTTCCTCAATTTGAGAACAATTCTCTTCAATTGTAATTTTTATTCTAAGGTCTTTGCCTTCACTGCCAATGTCCTTTCCTTCTGTAGGTGTTGTGTGCATAGTGAGTAAGAATTTGCAGTTGTCCTGCCAGCCCATGGTTTAATGTGCAGCTCTGCTGTTATCAGCAGAGGGTTGGTGTGAGCAGTGGCTCTGCTCACAGGAGTTCCTCCCTCTCATCCCAGCTTTGCCCACTGCATCCCAGCAGCCCAGACCCCCCTCCCCAGGCACTCCAGAGCTCTGTTACCCTCAGCTTGGCCTGTGTGTGAGCTGAGACTGCATCCTTTCTCTTTGGGAGTCTGGTGCTGTAACTTAAAAGGAAACACAAGTTTCCTCCACTTGACAGAGGCTGAAAACCATTCCCTATTGTTTTTATCCTATTCAGCTTTTAACATACTCCTGTCTCTTCAAGCATGGCAGTTACTGGGCCATGGGCTCACCCAGGCAAGTCCCCCAAGCCCTTCCCTGTTTCCATGGGGTGGAGGTGGGTCAGACAGACAGACAGACAGACACACACACACACGGTGATGGACAGAGAGCAGAGAGGGCTGAGAGGAGCTCTCCCATCTCTCCCCCTCGTGAGCCGTGGATTGAGTGCCCCGATGGTCCGTGACGCGCTGTCACTGCTCAGTGAGCTGGGAAATCTGGGAGCAGCCCGACAAGGCACTGCCGGCGGTGCGGAGAGCCTCGGCAGGGCAGGGCAGGGCAGGGCAGGGCAGGGCAGGGCAGGGCAGGGATCCAGCCCCGCGGGCACCCCCGCACAGCCTCCGCCCCGGGCAGCCCCTGCTGCAAAGGGAGAAATGGCTCTGTGCCTCTGTGCACACCCCAGCAATGGCTCTGTGCCTCTGTGCACACCCCAGCAATGGCTCTGTGCCTCTCTGCACACCCAGCAATGGCTCTGTGCCTCTGTGCACACCCCAGCAATGGCTCTGTGCCTCTCTGCACACCCCAGCAATGGCTCTGTGCCTCTCTGCACCCCAGCAATGGCTCTGTGCCTCTGTGCACACCCCAGCAATGGCTCTGTGCCTCTGTGCACCCCAGCAATGGCTCTGTGCCTCTGTGCACACCAGCAATGGCTCTGTGCCTCTGTGCACACCAGCAATGGCTCTGTGCCTCTCTGCACCCCAGCAATGGCACTGTGCCTCTGTGCACACCCCTGAGCAATGGCTCTGTGCCTCTGCACACACCAGCAATGGCACTGTGCCTCTGTGCACACCAGCAATGGCTCTGTGCCTCTGTGCACACCCCTGAGCAATGGCTCTGTGCCTCTCTGCACCCCAGCAATGGCTCTGTGCCTCTCTGCACCCCAGCAATGGCTCTGTGCCTCTGCACACACCAGCAATGGCACTGTGCCTCTGTGCACACCAGCAATGGCTCTGTGCCTCTCTGCACCCCAGCAATGGCACTGTGCCTCTGTGCACACCCCTGAGCAATGGCTCTGTGCCTCTCTGCACCCCAGCAATGGCTCTGTGCCTCTCTGCACCCCAGCAATGGCTCTGTGCCTCTCTGCACCCCAGCAATGGCTCTGTGCCTCTGTGCACACCCCAGCAATGGCACTGTGCCTCTGTGCACACCCCTGAGCAATGGCTCTGTGCCTCTCTGCACCCCAGCAATGGCACTGTGCCTCTGTGCACACCCCTGAGCAATGGCTCTGTGCCTCTCTGCACCCCAGCAATGGCTCTGTGCCTCTCTGCACCCCAGCAATGGCTCTGTGCCTCTGTGCACACCCCAGCAATGGCTCTGTGCCTCTGTGCACACCCCAGCAATGGCTCTGTGCCTCTGTGCACCCCAGCAATGGCTCTGTGCCTCTGTGCACACCAGCAATGGCTCTGTGCCTCTCTGCACACCCCTGAGCAATGGCTCTGTGCCTCTCTGCACACCCCTGAGCAATGGCTCTGTGCCTCTGTGCATACCCCAGCAATGGCTCTGTGCCTCTCTGCACACCAGCAATGGCTCTGTGCCTCTCTGCACACCCCTGAGCAATGGCTCTGTGCCTCTGTGCACACCCCAGCAATGGCTCTGTGCCTCTGCACACACCAGCAATGGCTCTGTGCCTCTGTGCACCCCAGCAATGGCTCTGTGCCTCTCTGCACACCCCAGCAATGGCTCTGTGCCTCTGCACACCCCAGCAATGGCTCTGTGCCCCTCTGCACACACCAGCAATGGCTCTGTGCCTCTCTGCACCCCAGCAATGGCTCTGTGCCTCTCTGCACCCCAGCAATGGCACTGTGCCTCTGTGCACACCCCTGAGCAATGGCTCTGTGCCTCTGCACACACCAGCAATGGCTCTGTGCCTCTCTGCACCCCAGCAATGGCACTGTGCCTCTGTGCACACCCCTGAGCAATGGCTCTGTGCCTCTCTGCACCCCAGCAATGGCTCTGTGCCTCTCTGCACCCCAGCAATGGCTCTGTGCCTCTGTGCACACCAGCAATGGCTCTGTGCCTCTGTGCACACCCCAGCAATGGCTCTGTGCCTCTGTGCACCCCAGCAATGGCTCTGTGCCTCTCTGCACCCCAGCAATGGCTCTGTGCCTCTGTGCACACCCCAGCAATGGCTCTGTGCCTCTCTGCACACCCCAGCAATGGCTCTGTGCCTCTCTGCACACCCCAGCAATGGCTCTGTGCCTCTGTGCACACCCCAGCAATGGCTCTGTGCCTCTGCACACCCCAGCAATGGCTCTGTGCCTCTGTGCACACCAGCAATGGCTCTGTGCCTCTCTGCACACCCCAGCAATGGCTCTGTGCCTCTGTGCACCCCAGCAATGGCTCTGTGCCTCTGCACACACCAGCAATGGCTCTGTGCCTCTGTGCACACCCCTGAGCAATGGCTCTGTGCCTCTGTGCACCCCAGCAATGGCTCTGTGCCTCTGTGCACACCCCAGCAATGGCTCTGTGCCTCTCTGCACCCCAGCAATGGCTCTGTGCCTCTGCACACCCCAGCAATGGCTCTGTGCCTCTCTGCACCCCAGCAATGGCTCTGTGCCTCTGTGCACCCCAGCAATGGCTCTGTGCCTCTCTGCACCCCAGCAATGGCTCTGTGCCTCTCTGCACACCAGCAATGGCTCTGTGTCTCTGTGCACCCCAGCAATGGCTCTGTGTCTCTGTGCACACCCCAGCAATGGCTCTGTGCCTCTGTGCACACCCCAGCAATGGCTCTGTGCCTCTCTGCACCCCAGCAATTGCTCTGTGCCTCTGTGCACCCCAGCAATGGCTCTGTGTCTCTGTGCACACCCCAGCAATGGCTCTGTGCCTCTCTGCACACCCCAGCAATGGCTCTGTGCCTCTCTGCACACCAGCAATGGCTCTGTGCCTCTCTGCACACCCCAGCAATGGCTCTGTGCCTCTGTGCACACCTCAGCAATGGCTCTGTGCCTCTCTGCACACCCCAGCAATGGCTCTGTGCCTCTCTGCACACCCCAGCAATGGCTCTGTGCCTCTCTGCACCCCAGCAATGGCTCTGTGCCTCTCTGCACACCCCAGCAATGGCTCTGTGCCTCTCTGCACCCCAGCAATGGCTCTGTGCCTCTCTGCACACCTCAGTTAGGATGGGCAGTGGGATCCCTTGGAGCACTGGGCTCCTGCCCAGCTCAGGAGGGAGAAGGGAGCAGCTGGGAACTCAGGCCCTTCCTGCATTTTTTCATACAAAACAGAGGAAGAGCAGCTCCTGTTCAGCTCTCCACGGACAACAGTTTGCTCCACTTGGCTTCTGCTGGTGTTCCCAGCTCTCTCTCTCTTTGGCTGTCAGTGGAAGATTGATGGAGCCCAAAAGCTTTTGTCCCCCACCCTTCAAGGATAGTGTTTATTATGAATTTATCAGCCTTGGAGAGCTTTGTTTAGGCCCAGACAAAGGTTCGTAACAACAGGACTTACTTGAAACAAAGACTGAACTTAGATTAAAACTATTATGGTTTTTTTGCTCAGTCTGCAGTCATTTGCTCAACTTTTACTGACTTTGCCTTGTCTATCAGAGGACATTTTTTCATCTGGACTTATGCCCAGCTGGACTTAAGAACATGCTCAAAGCTAAATATGAGTTAAATTACTGTGCTGAATCAGGGCTTTTCTTCTTTCTGAGTTATTTTGCTGCGAATGCATTTTTGGCGCACATGAATATCAACTGTAGCTGTTATGCTAATAAAGTTGAACCTCCTCATTTTAATATTCTATATTTCTTTTCATTCTACATGGAGACGGTGATGACTTCTTTTGTATCTGAGATTTACATGCAGTCCCATATTTTAACAGTGACACATAATTTACATGTGATTAGATCAAAGTATTTACTTTCACGAGTTTTAAAACAACAAAATCTGATATTGAATATGCCTATTTTCCACACCTTTTAAGTGAATACAGAATAGAAATAGCAGCTTGAAGCAGCAGAAATTCCAAGAGATCTGAGTTTAAGAGAGAAATTTCATGGCACTCTCCTCCTTTCAACTGCTGCTGTCATGGCTGGGGAATGAAAGTGGCAATGTTTTTAGAAATGTTTCATGAAATATTTTATAAGTGCAGTTTAAATTATTTTTAAGTTGGGTAATCTGCCAAAGCTTTACATTGTTACCAGAGAAGGAGAAATTGCTGCAGAATGGAGTGGTGCACTCAGGAAATGGAAAAGCAATTCTTGCCGGGAGCCCACTGTGCTTCCCAGGGAATGTATTCCAGCATCTCTCAGCTGTGTCCAGAAGCAGCCCTACCTGGAAAAGATAAACATGCTCTCTGAATGGCACGGGAAATCAAAGTATATCTGCAAGGAAATGAACCCAGAGCACGTGCCCTCCCAACCGGGGTCTGCATTCCTTTGGAATTCCTGCTGAGCCATGGCGGTCTTGTACTGCCCATTTCTCATCAAATTCAATGCAGAAAATCAGCACCCCCGAACCTGCTTTTTCTGAAACTCGGTACTTAAGTCCTCTTTCTGCCACGTGGGAGAATTGTCCTGGTGGTTTGTACCAAGTCCTCTACGTGTCTTTGCAGGGACCCGGACGGGCTGCGCTGGGAGCGCCCGTGCCCCGAGCTGGGCACGCACAGCTCGGCCCCGTGCGAGCTGCGGGCTGCAGCCCGAGCCGTGCGGACCGGCCCGGGACTGGCTTTGAACACTGAGCCAGCCCTAATTCATCTGTCTTACAATTCCTCTCTAACACAAGGGAATCGTCTCTCTCCGCTCTCTGCCCGGACACAAAGAGCAGATAATTAATTCTCCGGGGTAGGGATGAGGCTCTGGGGAGGCTCCAGACGCAGAGTCCTGCCCTTGGAGAAGCAGGAACAGCTGCACTGGCCCTCCTGGTTGGAGATTTTTTTTTCAGCTTACCTAGATAATAAGATCCTTTCTCCTCTTAACCTCTTACCTAGAGTGCAATTAGGGGTAAACTGAGCCGGCTGCTCTGTAAAGAGAGATGTGTCCTTAACCTGGTAAGAACAACTCCTTCATTATTAAGCCAGCAGTGGGAAGAGTAGTCTGAGTCTGTCTGAGCCAGGTGAGCAGGGGAGCCTGTGAGACTCACCTGGCTCAGTGTGAATGCCACACAGTGCTTTGATGAGATTTCATCTGCTCAACAGGCTCTGTGAAGCTACAAGCTCAGTGAAATGAGTCCTGGGCAGAGCACAGAGCCCATCACTCCCTGCAACCCCGTTCCCAAGCCCATCAGCACAGTCCGTGCTGGTGCGACACACACCCTGCCCTGCCCCACCCTGCCCTGCTCTGTCCTGCCCCACCCTATCCTGCCCTGTCCTGCCCCACCTCACTCCACCCTGCCCTGCCCCACCTCACCCCACCCTGCCCCGCCCTGCCCCACCCTGCCCCGCCCTGTCCTGCCCCACCTCACCCCACCCTGCCCTGTCCTGCCCCACCTCACTCCACCCTGCCCTGCCCTGCCCCACCCTGCCCTGCCCCACCTTGCCCTGCCCCGCCCTGCCCCACCTTGCCCTGCCCCGCCCCTCCTGCTGTGTGTGCACGGTCACTCTGCTTAACCAAACCCAGCAGTGCCTGCCTGCTCTCCTGGGAGCAGGAACAGTTAAATGGATCACAGGACACTTCCCACCTCTATTATCTGGTTTCCCCTGAATGCATTTGTTCAGGCTCTGCTGCTGTTGTTTGGTGACAGCTGTGCTCACCCAACCATTTTCTAAAAGCATAGTGATCCAGTTAACCACTTCACCTGGTACAGCAGTGCCGAGGCTTGGGCTGGGGCTCCCTGGAAGCTGCCTCTATGGGAATTACTGTGAGAGCAGGGGGTGAGACTGGTGCTGAGGGATCATATGGACCTTGCAGCACCATCACTTCAGTGCTGTGGTCCTGGGGCTTTTCCTTGCAGGCCTTTTGCGAGTTTTCCCTTTTTTTCCCCCCATGAAAGTAGCAGACAAGATAAGCTGCTACTGCAGCAGATGACTTCCATAAATGTTAATGAGCATCTAATGTGTACATAATTTTCCTGCAATAGGTGATCAAAGGTAGGAGAGTTTTGACAGGCCTCATTCCAGGGAGCAAAGTGAGGCAATCTCAGCCCAGGGGCCAGAGCTCAGCACTGGAAATGGTGCCTCCAAATGCAGCTGCATTCTGGCTCCATTTACCTCTTTCAGGCTCCCTTTTTAATCTCCATTTCAGCTGCCTTTCAAGTGATCCAGTGTTTTTATCCCCATAAAAGAAATACTACTCTGTGAGGCTCATTTTTACAGAGTGTTGCTGCCAGAGCAGCCCCAGCCCGTCCCCATCTCCTGCTGCAGCACCCACCTGCCCGGACGCCGTGAGGACCAGCAGCACGTGGGCAGACCTGGCAACACACGTGTCCCTGCTCCTGCCATCCCTTCCCTCCCAGGGCAAGCTGGGTGGCTGAAATTAAGCCCTTTGCTGTCAGACAGAGCACAGGGAGGATGTGAGACACATCCTTAATTTTTGTGAGGAGGCGAAGGCATCTTCAGCACAGCATCCAGCTATTCCCACAGCTGTCACTGCTTTGTTGTGGGCAGTGCAGCAATCCATGGACTAGTGAGGCTTTGGGTGCAGAGCTCCTCCAGCACATCACAGGGCAGGGTTAATGCCTGGCTTGGCTTCTCTAAGCCCTGCTGGTGCCCTGTCTGTTGTGCCTGACTCCTCCCTGCCCACAAGCCTGCTCGAGACACGCTGTCTGGTTACTGATCCTACACCTTATCTGGGGGTCTCCTTAGTCTTCAGTAGAGCTGAAACTTCCCCATGCCCACCCCTTGTAAATCCAGAGTTGGGGTCTGAATTGGATGGCATTTCTGTTCAGGGCTGCAGCCTTCATGCTGAACTTCCCCAGATGATAAATATTGGTTGGACTGACATCTATAAAGGCTTTACAGCTCCTTAACTGAAAGCTGGGCTTTTCCTCCAGATTTGCTGAGTTCTGGTCTGCAAAGAAAGGGGAAGGAAAGGGGACCCTGCTGAGCCCTGGGAGCACCCGAGCCCTGCCTGTGCCCTCTGCACGTGCCAGACTTGGGGCAGGAGTCCCTGAGTCACCCTGGCTGGTGCAGATGATTAAAGGCACTCAAATGATTTAAACATCCCATTTCCCATTTCAAGACATCCATGACCCTGTAAGACAAGATCTGGGAGATTAATTATTGCAGATACTGTTGTCAGCAAATTATGCCTCTTTCTCTGTTGTCCCTGATCAGATCATGATAATTACATTTACGCTTTGAAATGACTGAGGTAGTAATGAGGAGCTCTTGGTCTGCAGTTTGTTTGTGACAGGAAGCTGCCAGCCTGTACAATTGGAGGTTGCATTGCTCTGGTTTGACATGCAGTACACGTGGTAGCATTTCCCTTCCCAAACCAGGGGAGCATAACTTATGGCATCAGGTGCAAAACCTGGTTTATGAGCCCATAATTCCCTTTATGGAACATTCTTTCAGGGTGGTTTAGGACTTGCTGGGCTGTGATCATTCCTACCAGTAAACTGGTGTTCCTGGGATGTTTGCTGCAGGCTAATGTCAGAAGAACATTTTATCCCTCAAATAACAGCCTCTACATGGTTTAAAAACTTTTCTCTGTAATGAAAAAAGTAACGCTGAAAAAAAATTGAAGCATTAGGCCCTTTTCTTAACAAGAATACTTGGAACATTTCCACTAAAAACATTCCTAAGAAAATGAACATTTTCATTCCAGCCCTCTGATAAGCACATTTTGCACAGACAGTACTTCTCATTTCCTACTCACTTTATGACCAGTCCTGCATCTGACTCATTCCTGTCCATCCCACCTGGCCACTGGTTTCTGGTAAGAAAACAGGCTGATAGATGTGGGAATGGCTAATTTTTCTCTCCAGAGAACAGAGGTCTCTTGTTCTTTGCTGTGGTTGTATTTTCGCTGCTTTTTATTGAAACATAAATAGCCTTGAATAGCTCTGCTCTCCTGGAGGCTGCAGAGGGGCAATGTTACTGTTTCTGTGCAGGTAGCTGAGCAGACACCTTGCAGGGGGAGCAGGAGGGAGGATCAGGGGTATGTGTGAGCACGGACAGCTCAGCCATCTCTGCAGTTCGGTCTGAGATCCTTCTGGCAGGAGAGCAGGATGTGTGACTAAAGAGAAGGAAGCTGTATCTGCTAAAAGGCCAGGCGTGGGAAGAGATGGCAGCAGAGAGGGTGGCTGCTGAGGAGACAGCCCCTGCCTCTCCTGCCTGCTGCTGCAGCCCCTGTGCTCCCGGTGGGAGCAGGGCCAGGGCTGCCCCCTCCTCCCCAGCTCTGTGTGGAGGCAGCAGATTGGTTTCCCTCCTGGTGCCTCCTGGAGCAGCTCTCATGTGGCAGCCTGCCTCGTGCAAATGAGCTGAGCTGCAGCTGGGCAGCCCAAAGAGGTCCCAGTTTCCTCCAACAGAGCAGATCTGGCTTGCAGGTGGCTGCACCCAGTGCCAGCGTGCTGGAAACTGCTACCAGGAGAGGGTGGCAGCCTGGACCTGCAGCAGTGGCTCCCTTAGCCAGCGTGCTGGAGCCAGCTCTGCTCCTCTCTGCTCCCAGGCACGGTGACATATGCTGTCTTAATGCCTCTGGCAAATTGCAATCAGCTTGGCTTTTTCAAAAGCCCTTTCATACAAAGGGCTGACATTTTCTGTGCTTTATTCTGGAGCTGGTTTGGGTTGTTAAAAATTATACCCAGTGGGTAGGAGCTGCCATAGCTCCAATTGCTTGTGTGGCTACTCTGTATTTTATGACTCTCTTTTTCTAAATTTTATGTTGGTGTAAGAAGAGGGGAACATCGTTTTAAAACAAGACTGTAACAAGACTGCAACAAGACATTGAAACGGATCTGGAGAAGTGCAAGTGGTAAATAGGGTCTGAAGAACAAACCACCCTGGCACCTCAAGGACAAGGCCTCCAGCTGTTCAGTTATTCTGCCTGGATCACGGGCTCCAGCTGTAATTGCTGTTTCACTTGCTTAGTTCTACACTTTTTTTATACTGGTTTTTGAAAAATGCATATTTATTCTCTCTCTGCCATTCCCCATTAGCTGTAAATGCCTTGCAGTGGGTCACTCCCAAGCTTTTCTTTCCAAAGCTGTGCACAGTGCTGCATCAGGACACTGAACTGCAGGAAGGAAAGCAGGAGACAGGCACCCAGCACCCAGTCCACTCACAGTTCTGAGCCCAGATGGAGCAGTGGGAACAGCAAAGCTCTCTTATCCTGTCTGAATGTCAGACACAGAGAGGCACAGACACACACCCCAACAGCAACAAGTGCACTGCAGGGCTTCATACTCATCTTCCAACATCCCCTGGCAATGCAGGATGTGCTGCCTGCCTTCTCCTTGGATCTTCATCCAGCACTTTTTCTCTCATTTAGTGGAGCAACTCCTCTTCACATACCTTTTGACAAGGCTGATGTGGTCATTTTCACAACAGAGAAACCAAGCAAGGCTGTGGAAAGAGATGTGGGTGAAAGTGTGAATGAAACCCTCTGGCAAGTCAGGACAGGTGTGTTCACAGGGTTTCAAAGGGACATAGCATTGGAGCAGTGCTGGAAATAGAGTGGAGCTGGGGAAACTGCAAGGGGCTGGGAAGTGGGCTGTGCACTGGAGTCAGAGTAATTTCTCACAGGAAGGGGCATTGTTTGAGCCCTGGGACTGTGCTGGCCAGAGCACAAGGGCACAGCAGAGACTGATCCCCTCTTGCTCTGTGCCTGCACCCAGAACACGCTGTGGGGTCAGAGCAGGACTTTCACTTCTGTTCTGCAGCAGCTCTTTCAGACTCTCTGGTTTCGTATATTGATCACAGATATTCCAGACTGCAGCTCTGCCCTTTAGGGCTGAGGGTGACATTGGCCACAGGTTTGTTCCTGGTGTCTGGACTGGAAGAGCCTGTAAGCAGGGCCAGTCTGAGTGCCTTGTGTGGGAGGGACAGGTTGGGCTGGTGAGCGAGTGATGCTGACTCAGGTGACTTGGAACATTTCTTTTCCTCATCACTTATGCCCAGGACTGCTCCCCCAAAGTCAGTCAAATAAATGCAGAGCAGCCCCAGAGGGACGAGTCAAAGGGAATTTGGAGTGCCCTGGCTGGTGACTGCATTGTGTTGGACAGCACAGAGCAACCTGGGGCTGGGCTCTGAGGCTGTCTCTGTCCTGAACACCCACAGCCCCAGCTGAAAACAGTCCTGTCCCTTCTGTGGGCCAGGGAAACTGTGCCACAGGCTCCTCAAACTCCTTCCATGTAAGATGTGATGTGGAAAATCCCCTTCCCCTGCTACCTTCACCACAGAGCCCCCTAATTGTGGCTCCCTGCCACCATGTCCCCTCGCAGGGTCCCTCTTCTTGTTTGCAGGGAAGCATTCTGTCCCCGAGGGAAGGCAGCTCTGTCATTAAGGGGCTGCATCCTTGGTTTTCTCTTTGCCTAGTTCTTGCATTAGCTCAATCCCATGGGCCATGTAGAGGACCTGGAGCTAGAAAGGGTTGATTTGTCTTGTTCTTGCTTAGTCTAATGGCTGTTGCCCATTTATACCATGCTCTGGAGCTTTAGTGAATCCACTCCGGTCCATTAGATCACCCCACTGAACTGGAGAAAATGAAACATGTCCTTTCTTTGGCAGTGGCTCTGTAAACAGTAAGAAAAGAAGAGAATTAAGCCCTGCCCAGTAGGGAGATTTCTCTAACAATTATTTACTTTGAGCAGGCATATCTATATTAATTTGCTTTTGTTTTGCTTGGTTTTCTTGATGAAGATTGCAGAAGACGAGTTTTAGAGGAAAGCAAATTGCTTAATTGCCGTTCCATACTGGGGGTATGTCTTGGCTTTCTGCATTTGCAGAGGTTTTTAATAGAAATACTAAGTTTGGGATGAACAAAATATGATTGGAAGTGTGTGTGTATCTGTGGGTATGTGACTAAGCAGCAGCTTATATTTAAGCACATCGTTAAGTGGGTTGGTGAGGAAGGCAGAGTTGCTCCACCAGCCTACTCCTCCCTTTCACAGACATGCATGAGTGTGTATTTGCAAAGCTTTTGTTGCAATTTCCTAATGAACAGTGGGAAAGAAATTATCACACGCTATGCAAAATGCATTTCAGGGGTTTCTACCTGAAACAATCCATAGGATTATGGCAGTTCAGCTGCATTTCTGAAGAAAACAGATTTTTTTGTATTTCCTCTTTTAGCTTGACACAGGAAAACCTTAAATGAATTCTTCCAGTGATTGTTTGTGTTGAAGTGTGATTCTGACAATGCCCTCCCAGATATCTGTGGTTTTGTTTTTTTTTTTCAAAGCTCTGCTACTGCACTTACAAATAAGTAACTTGTTATTGACTCCTTTGGTAAATTTACTATTAATAGGACTCAATTAGAGTTTTGCAGGATTTCATTTACCTTTCAGTAGAACTTCAGAAGTACCTTTACATGAAGCTTAAATTTCAGATTTTCCTTCAAATTGTGATTTTCACTGGAGAATAGTTTAAATGTGGGGAGGTAGAACAGAAGTCTTAGTGAGTCTCACAGCCCTGCATGGACATGGGCACACCTAGAGCCTGGTCTCAGAGTGGGGTGCAGAGCAAAGCAGGGCAGAGGGAGGAAAGGCAGCAGCACCAGTCTCTGCTGCAGGAGCTCTCAGCTCCACAGCTCTGACACTGACATGAGGGACAGTTCACTTTTTCCATGCCTGGGTCAGAGCCCAGCTGCTTTCCTGGGTATCACCCAGCCCTGACTGGCACGACCTTGGAGTTCTTCTGACGTGACTAAAA
This sequence comes from Erithacus rubecula, assembly GCF_903797595.1. NCBI lineage: Eukaryota > Metazoa > Chordata > Aves > Passeriformes > Muscicapidae > Erithacus > Erithacus rubecula. The sequence goes on along the minus strand of NC_136673.1, from coordinate 1,149,574 downwards.
ATAGTCAGTCTGGCAACCTCCTAAGAGACCTGGCTTTGCTGAAGTCTCTCACAGAGCCCTGCAGAGCAGCACACGCAGGGACATTTTGGTTAACAATCTTCAAATGGGAAGAATCACCTTAGCCTGTGGGATTTTCCTTTCAGTGCCCAGAGAAACATCTCCTGCCCCAGTCATCCCTGCCTTGCTCGGTACCACAGGGATCTTGCAGAGCTTCCTTATCTGGGACCACGTGGCAGCTCCTGCAGCTTCAGCTGTTAAGACTGAGCATAGCAGGTGAGCTTTGGAGCAGAGATCCCACTGTCCTGTGCATCAGGGATCCCACTGTCCCATGGCCCTGGGGCTCACCAAAGGGGTTGCAGCATGTTCCTTGCTCTGCACAAGGTTTTGTGACTGAACCTCCCTTAGTGCTGTCTCCACCCCAATAGATCAGCTCTGTAAAATGCCTAAATACATGCTTCAAAGCTTGATTACAAGGTGATAGGTTTACTAGAATTACCAAACTGAACCCCTTTAACTTTATTTTGCCCTGTAAGCTGGAATAGACTCAGATAATTTCAGTATTTCATAGTGTCATCTTCAGTTTAATACGCAAATTACTTAATGTGGAGTTGTGACTGCAGGAACACATTGCTGTTTCCTGTCCTGGTCTTAGCAATATTGAATTTCCCCAGCCCTAGCAGGACTCAGCTCCTCATGCCAATCACAGAGATTGGTCATTAAAAATGGGAGGCAAGAAAACAAGGAGCTGTTCCTGTAAGCCGTGTGCTCCAGCTGATGGGAAAGGCAGGAAGGAGGAGATGGGCTTTGCTTCTAATCAGCCAGAGATGCTGCAGACTGCAGAAACCTCACTGTGCTCGAGACAGGCCTGAGCACAGACCTTGCTGGGACGGGGACTGGACCTGGACCTGTCTGTGTCTTGGCTCAGGAGCAATCCTGACGTGTTGCTGACACACTCCCTGCACACAGATCTCCCCCTCCCCAGGGTGGCTGCCTTGTCCCAGGCTCAGTGGAGGCACAGAGAAGGCTGGACAGCAGACTGGCCCCTAAGATGGGGAAAGATAATTTTTTGGAGTTGAGGGAAAGCTTTTTGTTCCACAGCCAGGAAAGCAGGCACGAGCCATGTGCTGTGCCAAGGCTGTGCCCTGAGCTGCCAAGGGGCTGTGGGGGCACGGTGGGCACCCAGGGGCTGTGTGCCCAAGTGCCATAACACAGCTCTACTGCAGCAGCACAAACACAGCCTGGGGCCCCTCTAGCAGGTTGTGGGAGCACGGCAGGGGCTGCTCCACTTTGACAAGCACAGGGAGTGATTAATGAGCCAGGGAAAACAGGGTGACACATGCAAATACTAGAGATCTACAGAGGAAATTCTGAGGATCAAGTCCACCTTTGTAAACAGAAATATCTCTATTATTGCAGAAGACAAGAAGGGAGCAGAGAAGCTCCGTGACTTCCCCAGACAGTCTCTAATGATACTTTCTGCAGTTTGCATCAATCCAGATTAAGCTTTGGGCTGACACAGACGGGCCTTAACTAGGCTCTCCTCCAATGGAGCTGCGTGTTCGCTGTGCCCCGCTTTCCCCGCTGCTGAGCTGGGCTCCACGCCTGGCACACAGTGTCTGCACGTCCCCCTGAGCAGCTCACCCTGCTCCCTGACTGCTCTGCCAAATGAGCCTCTGCTTTCACTGGGATCAGGGGTGCTGCATTGATGAGGACAGTCTGTGTGCGGGAGGAAGTGGGTTTGGTCTGTAACTTTAGTTGTTCCAGCAGAAATTGGAGCAGCTCAGAGAACTGCTGAAGGAGGCATTCTTGGTCTCCCAGGGTACCTCTGCCAGTATAAGGCCACTGACATTGCCAGCCCCTGAGAACTACTGCTTCATTGTGGACTAAGCCTCAAAAACACCTCCCAGTGTGGGAAACAAATCAAAGCAGAGTTGTGGGAAATGGGAAATGCCACTGTAGCAGCCTGGGATGTGCTGAGCCGGGGTGGGATGAATAGTGCACAGCAGTGCTCCTTCCACTGCTGTGCTGAGAGCAGGGAACGTGGCTCCTGGTCTCTCTTAGCCTGGAAAAGTTCACATCAGGTTCTGCAGGAGCTGCACAGTGCACAGACTGGCCCTGTTTGTGCAAACCTGGGCAGTCTCTGCAGTCCTCTGCAGGCACCACTCACTGACAACTGCTGCTTCTTAAAACATCACCAGGAACTGTATTCTCTTCTGGAAAGAGATTACACTGGGGCCTCCAAAGAGGAGAGCAGTAATTATTCCTCTGTTCTCCATCTGGGAGGAAAGCCTTGACCTCCTGGCACATGGTCAGGTTCTGGGAACAGTTTCCTGCCAATACAAACTTCTGAAAATTTCCCATGTTGCATGAGAGGGGAGAGGCTTTAGCGTGAGATTGAGGAGCTCTTTTGGAGTCCATTTCCTTTAGACAGCAAATATTGGTTGAATATCTGTACATTGGTGCAAATAAGGTTGAATAAGTGGAAGACCTTGAGCCATACTGCAGTTTACTGGGACTCATCACAGACAGTTGCTGGTTCTTTTGCATCAACCTGAGTCTTCTCCCTGTGCCTGCTTCTCATACAAGTTGCCCCAGAACTCTGTGGACACCAGAGCTCTATACAGAACAGGATCTCAGCCTAGCCTGGTAAACCCAGAGATTGTCCTGAGGCAAGTGGGGACATGAGGAGCATAGCTGAACATACCATGTGTCAGTCAGAGATGCCATACCTTTAGAGAAAAGGGAACAAGGTAATTGACTTTTCCAGGCTAGTGTTACCTGGAAACTTTCTCCCAGCTGGTGGGAGTCTGCAGTAACACAGAAGCGTTGGTAATTGCGATCAGCACGCTGCACATGCTGCTGAGGTGAAGCCTTCTACTTCTTGAGAAGGTATGAGCTTGGAAGGGTTCTGGGCTTGATTGTCATTCTAGACAAGTGTATCCTGACATCCTTTCCTTTTTACTATAAATCAGAAGCAAAATGAATAAATTAGTTATTGAAGTTCCTTGTGGGCTTCATTGATGCGATTGCAGGTGGAAAAGACAGGTAACATAACCAGAGGGAATTGGTGTCAAGGCTGCTCCTTACAGCCCCAGATTATGTCACCAATCAGCTGGTGAAATAAAGAGATTTCCCACGTATATTTAGTAAATCAACATGACAATGTCATATACAATCGGAGTTAATTAGGCAAACCTTCTTGCTGTGTGTAGCATATCTCATGCCTTAGAGGTAGAGAGGCTTCTGTCAATGCTGCAGCTCTGCAAGTGTCAGGGGAGCAGGCTGGGTGCAGCTTGGTGGTGAGAGACCCTCAGCACCCTCCTCCTCCTCCTCCCAGGTACTGCCCGGGGCAGTTTTCAGCCCTGAGAAGGCAGAGGCCTGGCCTGGAGCACAGGTGCTGTTGGGGGGGCACTGCTGGGGTTTGACACAGCAGGGAGACAGGAATTGTAACTGGGAAGCCTCGTGTTTCCCATCTGATCCCAGCACTGGCCAGGTTTCCTTAGCACCCTGTGGCTGGGACCTGCTGTATTGCCAGAAGTCCCCAGCTTGTCCCCAGAGCTCACACTGCAGGATGTGCTCTGGCACACGAGACTCGCTCTGGGCTGGAGGAGGGACACAGCTGGCAGGAGCCCTGCCCTGCTCCAGCTGCTCCCAGCTCCCTGGCATGGCTGCAGCAAAGGGCTGGGGGTCCCTGAGGGCCCTTGCCCGGCCCTGCTCCGAGCAGGGCAGGCTCAGTGCAGGGCAATGGGGGGCTTGGCTTGTCCAAGGTCAACCCGTGTCAGGGCCAGGAGCCCTGCACCATTTCCTCCTTCTGACCGTGGGACTCCCATCTGGTTTGATTCAGCTGTCAACCCTGGAGCAGAGAGTGGCAGTAACAAAAGGCTTTTTCAGACATAATCCCACTAAACGGAGACAATCCTGTTATGTTTCCAGGCGACAGGAATTGAGACTTTAGTGCCAGAGCATGAGGACTCTGCCCTAAGGGCTTTGTTTCAGGACTTGATGTCAGGTGATCTCAGGGCCAGCCTGGTCTTTGTGCCCTAAAGCTGCACAGATTAAGGCCCAAACATGTATTTTTAAACTGAGAAAAGCCCAAGAGGTGTGATAGGCAGTCTGGAATGGGGAGGAAACACCAGCCCAGCAGCCCAGTCAGAGGGATTAGTGTGGCCAAGACAATAGAAGCCGTGAATCTCCGAGGGGCACGGCCTGACCGTGCCAGCTGAGGGCTGGGCTGCCCTCCCCATGCCAGCTACTCCTGCCTGCCAAAGTTCAAATGTCTGACAAGCATCACACGGCAGCTCCTGTATTCCCAGCCATGTGTCCCTGATCCCCAGCAGAGGCCAGTTAATACCCAATTAACAGGACTTTTTCTAATGAACTGAGCCTTAACTGCCAGCCACTTCATCCTTTAATCTCTCCCAGCCGAGTGGAAGGGCTTGGCAGGTGTCACTTCAGGCTGGGGTGACAGGGCAGATCTGGCCTGCCAAAGCACAGCCACAGTCCCCTGTCCCCTCCCCAGGGCCTCCTCCCTGAGACTCCATTTACCAGGGCAGAGAGAGTCCCTGTTTGCATGGGCCCTTCAGCTCTGGAGTTCATCTCTCCTTGTCCATGGAGCCAGGACCTTCCCTGGTCAGGGCAGGTATCCCAGTTATTCTCAAATTACTCTCTTGCTCAGTCCCACTCTGTCAAAGCTATTCTTCTTCCCCTATTCCCTTTTGTAGCTGTTCACTCACTTGTTTTCTAGAGCAGAGGAGGCAGACTGGATCCTAAGGGGTCACTGAGGATCCTGTGGGATCTATGCAAACATATTGCCAGAGCAGCTTGTGCAGGTCCCCCCAGTCTGCAGCCAGCAGTGTTGAACAGCAGAATTGAGTGTGAAACAGCTTCCCTGCAGACCCCATTAGCCTGAGCTGGAATTGCCAGCATAAGGCCAGGCCCTGCAGCCCTGGAGAGATGCTGGAGCTGAACAGTGCATCCTGTCAGAGCTTCCCAAAGCAGGAGGGAGGGAGACTCCACGAGCAATGGCAGTGCCCTTTTTGCTTCTAGGCACAGGGCCACCACTTGCCCTTTGCTTCCAAGCAAAGCCCTGGTCCCTACCTGTGCCAGCAGGATTCCCTGAAGGAGCAGGCTGCACTGAGGGTGTCCTTCTGCCTCTGATGGGGTGGGGCTTCTCTCTGCCTTAATTTTCTCCCAGATGAATTTTTCCTGTGCCTCTAATTAAGCTTCCTCTTTGGCTTAGGACTGTGGACAGTCGGAGCATTTGTAAATTAGCCATCCTCCAGACAGGCTTTGTCCAGCTCTCAGCCCTCTAATTACTCTGCTGAGCCCCCAGAGATGAGGGATCTGCAGCAGACAGACTGAGCAGAGCAGATCAGGTGCGACAGACCCTACTTGGACAGCAGCCCTGGGAAACGGTGCTGCTGCCTAGCACAAAGAGCAGTGGGGACACAGCCTGAGCTGGGGCCCAGCAGAGCTCCATGCTTGCACGATGGGAGAGGAAAACTCTTTACTTGCATGTCTGGGCTGTGTCAGAATCCCCCAGGCTGTGTGTGCCACAGGCTGGTGCTCCCCATGGCTCCAGGTCCTGCCAAAGCACAGAGCTGATGGCAGGTGCCCCTGGGCTGTGCCCAGCCAGCTCTGAGCCCAGTCCCCTCCTCCTTGAAAATGTGCCACTGTGATGCTCTGTTTCCAGGGAAAAGGAGATGACTGTCCCTGACTGAGGAGGTGACCAGCAGCTGGAAGCAGCAGAATAGGTGTCTCGAGTTTGCTGGCTCAGTTCAGAGCTCACTGGGGCAGGACAGCACCATGAAGGAGTGCAGCAGGCTGCTTTGGGAGTGTTGGGACGTTTCTATAACACAGCCTATGAGAATCAGTTCAGCATTTGGAAAACACTGAAAGTAATTTGCAATCTCCCATGCAGCTTCTTCACCAGCAGAGCTTGAGCAGCCCTTGCATGAGTGTTTGGATTTGTTTACAGAAAGTATTTGGACAATGCAGGAATTCCTGGTCATCTGTTTTTTAAAAACAAACATGCAGCCAGAAGAGTTGGGCTCATACACTGGGCTTTGCAAGACAAGGACTAAAGAAACTTGTCTAGCTGGGTTTAACTGGCGAGGCACTGGGAACACAGAGCCAGTGACTGCTGCTGCAGGTGGAGGCACAGGCAGCCCTGCCCAGCACCAGGCAGTCACTGCTGCAGACCCAGCAGAGCACAGGGGCATCTTTGGGGGCAGCACTGGGTTTGCCCTGTCCCCCCAGGGCAGGGCAGCTGCTGCAGGATCACTCTTTATGCAAAGATTAAAAGAAAAAAATGCTCCTCTCTGAGCTTGCTGCTTTGTCTAAGTCTTGAATGATTTTCTGTCACTAGGTATCAAACTGCAGTTGAAAGGATTTCCCGTTGACATTTAGCAGTATTAAATTACAAAATAACCACAAGTCAGCCACTCAGTATGATATAAACAGTGGGATTTGACAGAGCTTTTTCTGGCCTTGGGGACCAATTTACTCATTTTTACAGTCCCAACTCCAGTCATCCACTGGTAATGGACAGCGCCTTTTGGACACCACCTATTTGGAATTAGAGACACATATGGCAGAGTGTAATTACCTATTTACTCTGCTGCTGAATCAGCAAACTGAGGCTAGTTAACATTACAGCTCATAAGCCCCTTTCATAAACATGGGTCAGTGCTGGAACTGAGCAAAATTAATTCAAAAGAAAGAAAGAATTCCTCTCAAAAGGGAAGCCAAAAAAATCGGATGATTTAACAGGGAAAAAATGGACCCTCAATACTTTCTGTAAGGAAGAAATCTGAGGAACTCCAGCCAGGCTTCTGGGAGGAGGGGCCTGGACCATCGCTTATTCCCACTGGTAGCTGTGGAAATGTCTTGCTGAAAATCTAAAATAAATGAGAGGGAAATCAGGCACAGTGGCCAGAGCTCCGGCTCAGTTCCCTGAGGAAACAAGCAGCTGGTCTGAGCTCTGGGCTCTGCATCCTGCCACCCCATGGGTCCAGCTCCAGCCAGGCTTTGTGCTGGTTTTTGGGGCTGGGTGTGAGTCCCACTTGTTTGCAGCGAGAATTTATTAGCCCCTGTCACCTGGGGCTGGATGTGCACAGGGCCTGGGTGAACAGCCCCAGCTCCAGCTTCTCTTCTGTCCCCCCTCACCTTGCCCTGGTGAACAACCAGCAGGGGACAGAGCTGCCAGCTCCTGAAGCTCAAACACCTCCTGGTGAGAGCATGCACAGCAGCTGGGGTGGGGAGCACAGGAATGCTGCAGAGGCACTGCTGGGCTGGCCTGGCACACGGGCTTCCCCAGCCTGTGGCACCCACAGTGCCAGCCTGTGACAGGAAGGGACAGTGCCAGCCATGGACAGTGCCAGCCTGTGACAGGCAGGGACAGTCTGGCCTGTGACAGCCATGGACAGTGCCAGCCTGTGGCAGGCAGGGACAGTGCCAGCCTGTGGCAGGTAGGGACAGTGCCAGCCTGCACAGCTGCTCAGGTGACACTGGGGCATGTGACTGACCAGCAGCCTGGCTGGTCAAGGGCAGGGGAAGGAGGCAGCTTCCCCTCCTCTCCAGATGTGCCAAACAGTCAAAATAATAAGAATCTAAGCTGCCAGCAGAAAAGTGAGACATGCTTCTGGAAAGCACCACCTAAAGCTGTAGGAACATGTTTCTCCTCCCACTGACTTTCAGAGCTTTGCAGTGATTAAGACACATTGCTGCCAGGACTCCTCTGTAAAGCTGCTCTTAGGTGGTTTCCCTGTGGGACAGGGTGAGGTACAGGACTTCACAGGGATCTGAAGTGCGAGAGGAGATGAGCTGCCAGTTCCTGGCTGCACCCACAGCTGCTCCTGGCTTGGGTGTCTCTCCCATGGGGAGCTCTGTGGGTCCTGGTGTGGAAAGCACCCGTGGGCTGTGATGTTCACAGGGTGGGTGGTGGCACGCTGCTGCCCCTGGCCTGATTTGAGTCTCATCTAGCTCCTATTGGAATTTTGGGTATTCCAAAATGGAAAGGAGGCATTCTAATTTCCTCCCTCTATATTAAATTTGCCATGGTGACCAGTCACTGCCACTAACGGAAGGAGGGAACTGAGTTTCTTGGAGCTTTGGAACCTCAGGGGCCACAGCTGACAGGGAAGGGAGCAGCCCAGCAGGGTGGGCACAGCCACCCTGTTTCTTTGCCCTGACAAACCTCATGATCTGCACAGACAAGTTCCCAGTTCTACCCAGCACCCTGGTTTGTACAGCTGTAATATGGGGGCAGCAGTGACCAGCTGCACTGCAGTGCCACAAAGGCTGATGTTTAACTTGTACTTTTAAGCACTTCAGGGGAAGACATTGCAGTGAAGTGAGTGTGGCATCCTGGAGCAGGGTCCTGTCACCAGCACCACTGGAGCAGGAGCAGCACCAGCTCCTGCAGGTGCACTCACTTGTGCACCTTCTCTTTCCATTTTCACTCCTCAATACCTGTTCCTCTCACTGAGCTGAGGCCTTATTTGCACGAAGGGACTGTGCTAGGGCAGCTTCTCTGTGGCTGCTGGTTGGACCTCTCCTGCCTAATGTGTGGGCAAGGCCAAGCCCATGGTGCATCTCCAGCTGGGGAGGCCTTGTTTGGTGCAAGCAGAAAATAACACAAAGTTTCTTTGATTTAGGTCCATCCTCCCTGCACGAGGACTGTGTGGAGGAGGAGGCTCAGACCATAAAGCTGGGCAGCAGGACTTGCATGTCATTAGTCTTCCCTGTGCTAATATTCTCTCTGCTAGCATGGATTTTTACTTGAAGCATTTGTTTCCCAATCTGTAAAACAGAGATGGAAACTAGAAGCCTCGCAGGAATATTCTACACATTTCAGATGGAGTTTGTCTCATCTGAATTCCTATCTCCCTGCCTTGTTCCCCCAGTCCTCTATCTTTCTCCTTCTCTGTGATTTCAGATAGAGTCTCATAAATCTCGTTCCAGGCCTAAATTAAATGACTGCTCAGAAGCCAAATCCCATCTGTGGCATGCCCTGTGACCTGGCAATCTTCCTTTCCATCGCTTGAGGCTGGCAACATCCCAGGGTCTCAGGGAAGTTCTGCAGAAGGATTGTCAGGCTCCTGGGATTTAGTTTAGATCAGTATTTCCATCCCCAAAACCTGTTTTGGGGGAAAGGGAGAGAAGAAAGCAGTCTGATGCAGAGTTCTAAATTGGCCATGTAAAGCCCATACACTTCAACTGTGAAGCAGTCTGTTTTATATCGGAATTTGCTGGATCCTCTTAAAGGCTGTGGAAACTTAACTACAAGAGGTCCTGTTTCTCTCACACTTGCTTTCCCTGGGTTCTATGTTCCCTGAGCATCCTGCCCCAGTGTGTGCCACAGCTGCTGGCAGTGGCAGGGAAGTTTGAAATCTTGAAACTCTGAGAAGTCTGATTTTTATCTTAAGTGAGCGTTTTTTGCTTAATTTAATACCAGCACTTTGAAGTGTCTGAGCACTGCACAAAATGTACCTAAAGAATGCAGAGGAACAGCAATAACAACAGGAAGCTGTTACAAAAGCAGCAGGAGCTGTGATTGCACCGGCGCAGGATAAGGCTCTGGCCCCGCTGCACTGCAGGAGGGGTGCCAGCAGCATCCCTGCTGAGGGACACAGAGCTGGGACCCACTCCAGGACTTTTCCATGGGAATTCAGCAAGACCTATTTTCTGATGAAGCTGAAGTTGGCAGCACATGTAACCAAGCCAAGGAGTTCACTCCAGAACATGGTGATTTTTAATAAAGTCACAATCGCTGCTCTGTGCTAAATGAGTCATTTTAAAGTCAGTCCCTCATAAAACAATCGCTTCCCAGATCCTGCTTCCTTCTATACATGTCTCACCAGCACAGCATATTTTATGGCATAAACACCACCTTCACTTATACTGCTGCTCAACAGTTACTGCTTGTTCCCAGCGATTTCTCAACAGTGAAATGCAGGCCGTGCACAATGCCAGGGAGCAGCAGGCTCGGAGGAAGGGCCGGCAGCATCTCCCATCCCGCCCAGCCGCCGTTCCGGTGACAGGCGCCGATGTGTGCGTGTGACACCGCCCTGCTGTGCCCCTGTGCCCTGGGGCCGGGGCCGGGCCCTGCCCTCGCCGGGCTCAGCACGGGCTCCTCGCTTTCTACTCCACTGGTCTTCTACAAACTTTGCCAAACTGAATTCCGTGTTGGAGCCTCCTTCAACCCCCTGCCAAATTACATAAAATTATTTAAAATTGGCCAGTGAGCTAAAAAGATGGGGGTGGAGGAGGTGGGGGAGATGACAGATGGATGGTGTGAATGCAGGAGTCTTGTATCCTAAGGAAGCCAGGCTTAAAACGTTCAGGAAACCCAAGAGGTCTCTGATCCATGAACCCTTTTGTTCTGAGACACTAATCTACCCAACCAACCAAGCTGTTGAAGTGCAGGATGATTCAGTTTACTTTGTTTATTTGCTTTTTGAGGAAGTGTGGGCCAAAATGCTGTTTGAGAGTATAGCATGTCTCGCATTATTGACTGCGGATCGCAGCCTTGTAAAACAGCATTTTTGTAAAATACACTGTGAGCTTTTGTAACCTGAACGCAAACTGCCAAACACACGTTCACACAACTCTGGTATTTGGTTTAATATGTATATATTTTCTTTTACAATTTGGACTTAATGAAAAACATGTGGTTTGTGTAGAGTAAAAAGAATAATAGAACTTTGTGCCGGCTGCGTCGTTCCTGCTGGGCATTACCGACCGCATGTGCTCTCTTGCTGGCTTGTGACTCCAGATACCACGGAACGACTTGAACATGTTCCTCATCCCCACCCAAACCTGAACATTGTGGTTTTCAAAAAACCCTGTTGTCTTGGCAACCTTCCAGATCCTTTCTGGGCATTTAAATCTTGGCTGAAACTAGTGGAGCAAAAGCACGTTCCAAGTGTTTTCCCAGGCCTCTAGCACAACACCTGACTGCAGCGCTGCTTTCTGCCCGACACGCGATTGCTCCAGTTGTCTTTGTTCTCCTTGCAGCAGCCAGGGCACCCCTGGTACCTCCCTGTTTCCTTCCGCTTTAAAAGAAAGCCCCATATCTGCCCATTTGAGCCAAGGGCACCAAAACATTTTTGTTCTGTGGTTATTCACATCTGAGATCTGCAAACAGCGAGGACAGCGATGCTTCACAGGCTCTCCAGAGAGCTGAGTCAGCACTTTCAACTTCCTGAGTGGTACAGACTTAAGAGGGCATGAAACAGGGCTGCTGCTTTAGAAATGGCACAGGAACTCTACAAATGCAGAAAACTGCTCAAAGAAATGTAAATTTGAATGAGAGCCATTGAAACACACAGGAAAATCCTTCATTGTGAATGTAAATTTAAACAAAATCGTCTACCTCCTGCCTTCCCACACAAAGGAAACCTGCTGCCTCTTCCCTAGGAGAGTGTTTTACCAAGCTCATATGAAACTCTTTTTACAACATCCCTTTGTCTCTCTTGGAACCTGACCAAGAACTATAAGCCTTTAAAGAGAGCTTTTTGCTTGTTCAGGCCCAAGGGGAGTAGCTGAGTATAAATAATAGATTGGCCTCTTCTCTCCAGTGTTTCTGTTCTGCTGCTCCTCACACACACAATCTGGGAAAGGTGTGGTGCCTGCAGCAACACGAGAGCAGTTAGCTGGTCTCCCTCGGAGGAGCACGATGATAAAGTGAGAAACAGCTGACCTGACCAGAGCTGGTATGTGAGCCCAGCGGACGTGGCCTTCCAATTTTGGAGAACTACAACTGGGGAGACTTGCTCGCTCACTGGACCTTGATGCTGTTTTCCATACAGGGAGCCTCAGGACAGCAATGTCTTATCTGTCCAGCCTGCTCAGCAGAAACAGCCCCTCATGCAGGCAGCTGATGGTCAACAATTAATACCTTTGGAGCATACACCTACCTAGCCAGGGAAAAGTGTTAGGGATTTGCAGTTCTCAGGCAGACAACATGAATTTGTTTTTCCAAGGTGAACAGCTCTGCCACATCATACTAGAAAGCCACATTTGTCCCTTGTTTTCAGTTTTGCCAGTGTTGCATTTTCCATGTCACCCTTGCCTGTGAGCAGCACAGTTGTAACTCCAGGGGTCTGAGCTGTCCTGCACTCACCCACCCCACTCCCACCCAGCCCTGCCTTTCTTCTCCTTTTATCTTGTGCCTTCTCAACTGTAAAAACCCACCTTCTCACCTTTCCTACCCTTTAACAGTTGTCTCTTCTCCCCCAGTGTCAGATTCTGCCTAGAATCGTCAAGTTTGATACTGGCAGTTGTCAGAACCCCAATTCCCACCCACTCCTTCTCCACTGCTGTGGGTTGTAGGGAAGGGAGGTGGGTGCTGTTGTATAGTCCCAAAAGGAAAGTCTGTATTTATCTCTTGGCAAGCAGAATTAGGAACTTGAGGGAGTGTATACAGGCTTCTACTTTCTCCTACTCCTCAGTTCCCCCTTGGTCTCTCTGGGCAGATTAAGCCTTTTGTGCTGTTTTACCAAGGTCAGCGATCTATTCTTTTGTATTCACTGTTCTCCACTCAATTAGTTGAGGGCATTTAACATGGATTTTTCATATTTGCATCGCAAATTCCAAATGATCCATGAAAGGCAGCTGTTCAGAAACTTCTGAATTCATTATCCCCAGTGTCTCAAAAGAAACTTTGCCAGCCATTTGACTGGGGCCCTGTGTAATCAGTATGATAGGAAACTGTCAGTCATTTGTAGCCTGCATTGAAGAATTAATGTGATACTGTGGCATCTGGTTTCCATTTTACATTCCTTGCAACCTCTTCTTTACCTGACTTGCCATTTATTAATAGTTGTGTTGACTGATCAGTTGGAGATCCGTGCAGCATCACCCCAAGGCCTTTGCCAGCAGGGTCATCCCAGTCCTTCCACATCTCTCTGCTGTGCACCCACCTGTGTCCCGTGGGAACAGCCCCTGGCAGCCCCAGCACCCTCCCCACTCCCAGGGACACGGGCTGAACAGGATGCACAGGGTGCAGCTGCAGACAGCTCCTCGTGCTCTGTGTGACACGTGTGTGCACACACCCCACGTCACTCACACAGAGCTGCCTGCTCTGCATCTCCACCCCTGCCTCAGCTGCACTCCTTGCAGCAGGAGCAGCATGGCTGAGAGCCAGAGCCTGCTCCTGCTTTCTCTGCTCCTTCCTTCCTTCCTTCCTTGGGCTTGCTGGGTGTGACAGGCTGAACACAGTTGTTTATTGCTTTTGTTTCCCCATCTAATCAGATCTCTTTCCCTGACATTATGCAGCTCAGCACAAGCACTCCAGGTGGGATGAATCCAGTTCAGTGCCCTCCTCCCACCCTTGGCTGCTCCTATCACTAATGAACTGCAAACAACCATGTTCCCCATGTTCAACCTTCACCCTGTCCAACGCATCCATAATCTAAATACAGGCCATAATTATTCTGCTGGTGTCTGTTGGCCTATTGACAGAACTGACAGTGGCAGAGGTCAGGAGACCCTTTGCACCTTTAGTATATTAACCATTAATTAACCATTTCCCTGCCACTGATGGTTACAGTCTCCCTAACACCCAGTAAATGTCTGGGTTTTTGTTCTTTGGCTCTTCCAAAGCTGTTCCTTTCTCTGCTCCATTCCTGTTCCACTGAATGCTGATTATTTTCTTCCCTCTAATTGGGACACTTGGTTTATCTAGTTGTGCAATCAAAATGTGAACCCAGGATGCTCTTTTCCAGCCAATGACCTGCGTCTCCCCCAGATGCAAATCCCTGTGCCTGAAAAAATGAGTGCAGGAATCGATCTCTTGGCCAATGCACTGTTTCCATGTTGGAAGCAGAGGCACTGACTTTCCATATCATTATTTTTATGGCCCTGTGGAACAAACAGTTGAATATGGTGCTGTGAGAGTGAACAGTGGAGGAGAAATTAATTTGTGCTGTAAGTAATTTGATAGCAAATCATTTAAAGAATGTAAATGGTAGGGGAGAGATGTCACTCCTGGCAGAAGGTCGCCTGTGTCACCTGTCAGACAGTCCCCAGTGGCTATCATGAAAATTTCTTTGTGGGATTATTAATAAATAAACATAATGCTCTGCATTTCTACAGCACTTTTCAGTGCAGGAACAGAAAACACCTCAACTTTAAGAACTGTGCTCTGCAATGATTTTAACTTCCTTTCAACATACTATTTTAAAGGTTAAATTTGTAATTTGTTTGAATGTTACCATTATAAGATGGTACTAAATTTAAATGACATTACTTCCACCTCCACCCCAGCTCATTTTGAGGTAAAGTGCAGTCTCCATTTGACTTCTTGAAGAATTAAGTGAAGTGACAAGTCATTAGTTCTGAGACATACTTTAAATATTTGCAGTGCAGTAGCTCTTGGAAAGCTGTGGTCAGGAATCCAATGTGCTCCTACAACGGACAAAGTTTTTGTCCAACAGAATTTATAGTTTAGTTCAAAACTATGAAGAGCAGTAGAAGAGAATGCAGATTGGAGGTTGAAGCAGTTATGGTGCTGTGAACCACTCTTCACAGTGAAGGAAGAGAACAAATCACAAAAGGAAAGTGTTACCCAGAATAGATTCCTCAGAAACTACTCCCCATGCAAGGGGCTGGGAGTGGGAAGGTGCATGCCTGAGTGTCTGGCAGGGTCACCCTTGTAACATCTGGCTGTGAGAGCTGGGGAGCTGTGCCAGCTCCTGTGGAATAACAAGGAGAGCTCACGGAGACAGAGCTGCACATTCCTGTGAAACCCGCCCGGAACGCTTGGAGGGGGTCACAGCAGCAATGTCAGCAAAAACAGGGGAAGGGCCCAGGACTGCCGGAGCCAGAGCTGCTCAATCTGCAGTCAATTGCTTTTCTCCTTCTCTTTCCTCTATTTCTTTCTTCTCTCCTCTTCTCTGGCTGCTCAAGGGGAGGCATTTGAGCCTCACTAATGACCAGGCACACTATATAAACTATAGAAACTGTATAAACAGGGATCAACTTAAGGCAGTTCATTAAGAAAACAGGGAGACAGAGCAATAAACTTTGTGTCTTGCTTACACAATAATGGAGTAGTTAGAAGGGTTTATCTTTGCTATCAGCTTCCCATATGGTTTGAGTTCACACCTGAGCCCAGGCTCTGCAGTTATCCTGCTGCTCTGTGGCTCCAGCCCAGTGAGCCACATGCACACCCTGCCCAGAGCACTGAGAGGGTGACACCTGCATGAAGGTGCTCCAAAGCCCAGCATCAATGACAGGGTGAGCTCTAACACCAGTGGTTAGTGGCAGCTCCAGGGACAGAGCTGCAGACAGGAACACGCACAGCCAATATTCATCCATATATTCATGATCTGTAGCTTGGGTGCTGTATGCTCATTATCCAGGCATGACCTTAAAAACTGCACTTGATGGAGAACACGGCAGCCCATCTGCTTGGCAGCACAGGCTGCTGGGGTCTGCCCCAGCACTGCTCTCCTGGAATACAGATTCCAGGGCACAGGCTTCATCTCCAAACCCTTTGCTGGGACTGAGACAAAGCACTCACAACTCCTTCTCTCTCAAGAGCACAGTGAGTGCTACCTGTGTGTACAGGACACATAGCTTACTCTGTGTCAGCAAACTTTCTCCTCCTCGCCCCAAAATCAGCAGCAACCACAAAACTGGGTGCTTGAAAAGCTCCATCTTCTTCTTGTCCTTCCACAAAAGCAACAGTACCAGGTGCCTCCGGCCCCTGGGAGGCAAAGTGCAGCTGGTGGCAGCAGCTCTGTGCAGTTGGGGTGGTGTGGTTATCACCAACAGCCCTGCAGCAGGCCTGGATGTGACAAGGAGAGTGTGCTAAGGCCCAGGGGGTCCCTCCACTGGGATGGAGCCCCTCTCCCAGCTGTCCTCTCCCTGCAGGACAATGAGCAAATTCATGAATGAAAATGCACAATTTCCTGCTCTATGAGAAGAGGACAACAGGCTCTTCCACTTTTTCTGCACTGCCCCACCCTGGTTTCAACTGACCAAAGAAATGAATGAGAATTGTTTGCTGTCACTTCATCATTTCAAACACATAACCACCAGAAAGGAGGAAGCAATGTTGAGTTTTCTGTCCATGTGAAAAATCCTTCTGCTCCTTCCTCCAGACACCTTCCTGAGCCTGTTTTTGAACATCCCTTCTTCTTTAAAAGAAAACGTGTCTTTCTTCTAAGCAACTAAACTCTATAAAAAAGGCCATTTTCCCCATCATACTTTCCCATCTCCCCTTTCCTGGATGGCAATCACGTCGTGCAGATCTCAGGCTGGGAAGGATATTCTGCCACTGGTCACATCTGGTTCCCTGATGCGATCCGCAGGCGGCGGGGCTGGAGCGCGTCCCGCTCACGCGGCGCCTCTCGGGTCCTTCCCAGCACCAACACTCCCAATCTCCCTCCATCCCGTTTCCCTCCTTTCGGAGCACGCTTATCAGTTTGAGACTAAACTGCTGTGCAAATGCTCACGAGATCAATCTACAGATCTTAAATACGGTACAAAGGAGGTGTTTCTGTGAGCAATCTGTTGGAGAGATTTTGTGCTGCTTTTCCCTCGTTCCACGCTGGTATGCATTCCTGCAGCATTAATGCTTCCTCTGGGACCAGCCTTATGGAAATGTGAGCCGGAGCGTGCGGGCTGCAGCGGCTCTGTGGAGCTCAGCCTGCGCGGAGGAGCTGCAGCCCTGCCTGGGACAGAGCAACCCACAGCTCCACCCCTGCTGGAGCAATGACTGCTTAAACCCGGCAGTTTACATTGCGAAAAGAAATTTATTCTGGGTTTGGGGTAGTTCGTTTGTTTGTTTGCTCTTTTGTGCTGCTTTTCCTCCCCTGAAAAATAACTTCTAGCAGTCTGCTCACTGTGTGCTATTAGGAATGGAAAAGAAATAAGTCAATAGGCATATATTAAGTCAGTAAGGGCAGGAATTTATCGATAACGGGCTGAGGATGAAGGATACAGTGACAGTTGCATTTAGCTCTCAGAATAAAGTAAATCAATCCAATTGACTGTATGTTGATTTGAAATCCTTAAAGATTTGGGTCAAGATCATTCCAGTTTTCCCCAAACGGACTTGTGAATCTCCATACCCACAAGTAACACAGGAATGTTCCTGGTTTAATGTTCTCAGCCCTGATATTCCAGTGCTCCCTTGCTGTGCTGGGCTCTGTTGGATCAATTATAATGAAGTGGCCTCACTCCCAGTGGGTCAGTGCTACAGCATTGGGCTGTAAATAGTGAGGAGGCCGTGGGTGCTCCACAACCTTGTGAGTACTGCCTATAAATACTTTAGATGCATAAAAAATCTTTCTTCTTATTTTAGTTTAGAAAATAAGTTATTTAAAATATTTTTATTTAGGTAATTCTCCATTTCTTACAGACTTACAGTAACTACTGAGAATTCCTTTGGACAATTGAATCAGTGTGACTTTAAGAACTGTAGATTAAAATGTACATCAACCTATCCTTGAACTGCATAAAATAATGAACTGATTAAATGAAATGATTAGCTGGGATCTGTGAATGATGCAGCCCTCATTTAGATGTGTGTGTATAAAATACATTTTTTACACTTCAGGAAACTTGATCTGTTCTTACAGACCCTGAAACACAGAAGAAGTAAAGTAAACATCTGAAAGTTCTCACTTTAGGGGTTGTTTGAAAAAGAATTTCACACAGAACTGTAGCACAGATATGAAGAAAGTCTATTTCTGTCAAGACTTAATTGAGGAAATTTAATTTTCTTTCCTAACTGAATTGCTGTTGATAATTTAAATTAATTCTGTCTGGTCTGTCTAATTTAGCTATGAAAAACCTGGATCTTGAAGCTGTGCACAAGAATGTAGCAGATTTTTAAAAACAGCTTTTTTTGAATAGAAAGAGGGTAACTTATGGCAGCCTAACAATAGATATTTTTGGTTGTTGTTTTGATGTAAAGCACTTAAGTTCTTCCACCTCAATCCACTGACATTCTCATTTTAAGAGAAAGAAATGCATTTTTGCAAATGGTACATCAACAGACTTTGGGAAAATTGAGTTTGGAGGAAAAAATTGAATTAATTTTGTTTCTCTAAGCACTTTCCCATGTTTCAGATTTTGTACTGATAGATTGATGATATGATTTGCTTTAAAACCAGGTGGCCTCTTAGTTTCCATCTGTTGTGTCTATTGCTCTGTCTCTAGTGAGAAGCATTGCAGAGCTGTGCAGGCATCTGCACCCCGGAGAGAAACTCTGCATTGCCATCAGCAGTGCTGGGGGAGAGAATCGACTCTTCTGAAATGTATCTGAAACCCAAGCCCCGGATCCTGTTTATATTCACCCAAACTGAACACCGTGAATTTCTATTAGCTAGGTGTAAACAGCTTTGTAACAAAACCAAAACCCAGCGACATATCCAGAAGAAAGTGTAAAAATCTCCCCCAACCACCACGGCAGTTTCTGGTCTCTCTGGATGCTGGAGGTGGCACTGCTCTAGCAAGAAGGTTTTCCTAAAAGTACGAATTTCCATGGATAAAAGCCATTTGATCAAAGATCTGCCATCGTGTTTCAGGTTCTGTAAAACACAGAATTATTTTGAAGTTTGTAAGTGAAGTCTGCTGGAAAAAGTGACTTATTTGAACCGAAATGTCTTGGGCAGCAGGTTCCCCAGACTGTGGTGTAGGTGTAGGTGATGCAATCAGTCCAGAGACAGGGGACAGAGCAGCAACACGCCACGAGGGCTGCAGGCATTTCCTTGGAAGCTGCGTGCTCAGGAAGGTGGCAGAGGATGCAGAGTGGGACCTTTCCCACTGCTCCCGGGGAACGTGGCCAGCAAATCCCCCAGGGCAGGGCGTCACTGTGTGCCCCTGTGTGCCACTGTGTGCCCCTGTGTGTCACTGTGCCCCTGTGTGCCCCTGTGTGTCACCGTGTGCCCCAGTGTGCCCCTGTGTGCCCCTGTGTGTCACCGTGTGCCCCTGTGTGTCACTGTGCCCCTGTGTGCCCCTGTGTGTCACCGCGTGCCTGTGTGCCCCTGTGTGCCCCTGTGTGTCACCGTGTGCCCCAGTGTGCCCCTGTGTGCCCCTGTGTGTCACCGTGTGCCCCTATGTGTCACTGTGCCCCTGTGTGCCCCTGTGTGTCACCGTGTGCCTGTGTGCCCCTGTGTGCCCCTGTGTGCCCGTGTGTCACCGCGTGCCCCTGTGTGTCACCGTGTGCCTGTGTGCCCCTGTGTGCCACTGTGCCCCTGTGTATCCCTGTGTCACTGTGTGCCACTGTGTGCCCCTGTGTGTCACCGTGTGCCCCAGTGTGCCACTGTGTACCCCTGTGTGCCCCTGTGTGCCACTGTGCCCCTGTGTATCCCTGTGTCACTGTGTGCCACTGTGTGCCCCTGTGTGTCACCGTGTGCCCCAGTGTGCCACTGTGTGCCACCGTGTGCCCCTGTGTGCCACTGTGTGCCCCTGTGTGTCACCGTGTGCCCCAGTGTGCCACTGTGTGCCCCTGTGTGTCACCGTGTGCCTGTGTGCCCCTGTGTGCCACTGTGTGCCCCTGTGTGTCACCGTGTGCCCCAGTGTGCCACTGTGTGCCCCTGTGTGCCCCTGTGTGCCACTGTGCCCCTGTGTATCCCTGTGTCACTGTGTGCCACTGTGTGCCCCTGTGTGTCACCGTGTGCCCCTGTGTGTCACCGCGTGCCTGTGTGCCCCTGTGTGCCCCTGTGTGTCACCGTGTGCCCCAGTGTGCCACTGTGTACCCCTGTGTGCCCCTGTGTGCCACTGTGCCCCTGTGTATCCCTGTGTCACTGTGTGCCACTGTGTGCCCCTGTGTGTCACCGTGTGCCCCAGTGTGCCACTGTGTGCCACCGTGTGCCCCTGTGTGCCACTGTGCCCCTGTGTGCCCCTGTGTCACTGTGTGCCCCTGTGTGCCACTGTGCCCCTGTGTATCCCTGTGCCACTGTGCCCCTGTGAATCCCTGTGTCACCGTGTGCCCCAGTGTGCCCCAGTGTGCCCCTGTGTGCCCGGACAGCCGCAGCACACCTGCAGGGGCTGGGAGCAGCCAGGCCAGCGCTGGAAGCACGGAAGGACAGAGCCGCCCTGAGCGCTGCCCAGCCTCGCTCCGGGGGGACTGGGCTGACCTTCCCCTTCCTGCTCCATGCCAGGGCACTTCAACTGCCTTGCAGGAGTCATTAAAAAAACCAACACATGTTAAAGTAGTATTTTAACTAGCAAAGGGCTGCGTGGAAACGGCTGCAGTGGCAAAGGTGCTTTGCTGGCACAGCGTGTTTCATTTACGAGCTGCTCTAGGGCACTGTGCCGTGCCAGCGCTGGGGGTTTCCATCCTAGCAGCAAACAGCTCCACACAGGCTCGACACAAGTGACAGCAGCTGACAGAACAGGAGCAATTGCCGTGCTGCCCAGCCCCACGGGGACCACTGCTTTTGTGTTTATGGACAACTTCGTGCTCACTTGTGAAACAAACCTGTTGCATTTCAAGTTCAAATTCAATTTATGTCGAGTACTCGTACATATCTTAATTTCCGAATTGAGGATTTTCTGTCCCAAAAACTGGATAGATTTTGGGGCCAAACCCGTTCAGGCCAGTCAGTGCAGGAGCTCGGCTGTGCCGGCCTGGGCCGGACCCGCGCTGGGCAGCGCCGGCGGGAGCGGCTGGCGGGCCGGGCAGAGCCGGGACGGGCAGAGCCGGGCCGGGCAGAGCCGGGACGGGCAGAGCCGGGCCGAGCAGAGCAGAGCCGGGCCGGGCCGGGCCGGGCCGGGCAGAGCAGAGCAGGGCAGAGCCGGGCCGGGCAGAGCAGAGCAGGGCCGGGCAGAGTCGGGCCGGGCAGAGCAGAGCAGGGCAGAGCCGGGCCGGGCCGAGCCGGGCAGAGCCGGGCCAAGCAGAGCAGAGCCGGGCCGGGCCGGGCCGGGCAGAGCAGAGCAGAGCAGAGCCGGGCCGAGCAGAGCAGAGCCGGGCCGGGCCGGGCAGAGCCGGGCAGAGCAGAGCAGAGCAGAGCCGGGCCGAGCAGAGCAGAGCCGGGCCGGGCCGGGCCGGGCCGGGCAGAGCAGAGCAGAGCAGAGCCGGGCCGAGCAGAGCAGAGCCGGGCCGGGCCGGGCAGAGCCGGGCCGGGCCGAGCAGAGCCGGGCCGAGCAGAGCAGGGCAGAGCCGGGCCGGGCCGGGCCGGGCAGAGCAGAGCAGAGCAGAGCCGGGCCGAGCAGAGCAGGGCAGAGCCGGGCCGAGCAGAGCCGGGCCGGGCCGGGCCGGGCCGGGCAGAGCCGGGCCGAGCAGAGCAGGGCAGAGCCGGGCCGGGCCGGGCCGGGCAGAGCCCCCGGGGGCGCGGGCGGTGCCGGGGCCGCGCCAGGTGCGGGGCCGCAGGTGGCGCCGAGCGCGCACGCGCCGCCCCCCGCGCGCGGCCCCCGCCCGGCCTGCGTGGCAGCGGCGGCGCGCGCGCCCGAGCGGCGGCGGCGCGTGCGCGGGAGCGCGGGGGCGGGCGGGCGCGCGCGCGGCGAAGTTCCGTGCGGGACGCGGCGCCGCTCGCTCGGTCCTGCGGGGCTCCCGCGCCCCCCGCGCCGGCACCGCCGCGCCTCCGCCGCGCCGCAGGTGAGCACGCGGGGCCCTGCGCTCCCCCGGGCCGGGCCGGGGGTGTGCCCGCCCGCCGCGGGCCCCGGCCCCGCGCGGCGCCTTCGGGCAGCCCCGGCTGGGCCGCGGCACCGAGCGAGGGGCGGCGGGGGGATCGCGCCGGCCGGGCCGCGGGGGCCGTGCGGGAGCGGGGGGAGCGGGCAGCGGGGCCCGGGGGCAGCGGGCAGCGGGCGGGAGCGGCGCCGGGCGGGTCAGTCCCGCGGGCGGGCCGAGCGGCGGCCTTGCCGCTTGGGCGAAGTTGGGACCGCGCTGCGAACACGAGCCTGGCGCGCTCCGCTGCCGCTCGCAGGCTCTGCGGGGCTTTGGTGGTTCCGCTTTAGCAGCTCCGAGCACTCGCGCCCCGGACGAGCCGGTCCCGGCCGCGCTGCCCCCGGGCCCGGGATGTGCTCGTTGGCCCCTCGGTGCGGTCCGGGGCGGTGCGGGAGGCCCCGGGACCCTGCCCGGCTCTCCTGCGGGCGAGCCCGGCGATCCCCGGCCCGCAGTGCCGGGTGCGCGGCTCTGCCGCCCCAAAGGTGGGAACTCCGCTGCGAAGGATTGCACATGGCTCTGCAGGGAGCACATGGTGGGGCTGAACTATCTGATACCATCTTTTCCTCCCTCCGAAGTGTGATTTATGCTTGGTTAGAATAGCGGTGGATTTCTGAGCCCATCTGTTTGTCTGCCTGTTCGCACACATGGAATATCTCCGCCTATGGTGATTGCCTATGGCATTATTGCAGGAGAAGTAGTTTGATAGGAAATATTGCAGCAATTAGAAGTCCGGTGATGCAAGTTCCTGACACATTGTGACTGTCTTGCTGTCAGTTCTGTGTCTCTTTTAAAAGTTCATTTTTTGTGAATCACTGTAAGCAACCGTTTAACTTCTGCAGCATTTCTACAGCATTTACATTTGAGACATCTCTTGACATTGAGTCAGACTCTTTCCACTTTTTTTGTGACAGTCATACTCTGTTAAGCAACAACAGAAAAAAAGAAGGAACTGCTTTTAGATAAGACTGTTGCTGCCTGTTTCCTCTGGCTCTGAGTCTTAGAGACTTAAAAAAATGGGAGCTGTGAGAAACTTTGATTATGATGGAAAAAGAGCATCTTCTGTGGGAAGTGAGATTCTAGATGGAGTGTGAGTGATTGCTGTCACCTCTAAGGAATTGTCAGAGCAGAACCAAAATTTTGCTTTCTTAACACCTATGTTGTATAAAATATTTCTGCTCATTTCATTTTCCCTTCATTCCTCTGGAATTATTTCTTGACAAATAGGTATTTTGTGAGAGAGGATGGATGCATAATTGGAATGTAATTTTTTTATATACCTTTTCAAATGCTTCACTGTTTATTTTGTTGGAAGTAAACCAGATGAAGATGAATAACTTGAACCCTAAGCCCATATTGGGAAACAGGTTTTTTTTGCAGTACCTGCCCTCTGTGATCCTGCCTGAAAAGTTTTCTGGCAGTCTGTAACAATGAAATATACATTGGAAATATGGAGCCTACACTGGCTTTTTCTCATTTCTTGCAGTTATTGAGGCTGTACTGGAGAAAATAGTGAGAGATTCTGAGGGTTCTCCTGCAGTGTTTTTGGGCTTTATTCACACCTACCTGTTGGTCTGAAGGGCTCTTGCAATGGTTTGAAAGAGTTTTTTGTGTTGAATGAGCTGTTGTTTACTCGGAGTAAAATGAGTGCTTTTGTTTGAATGGGGGTAGGAGGCAGAAATGCCCATTGGGTTTTTCTCCTGCTCTGCCTCTGCTCTCTTAGCTGTAAAATGGGGGTGGTTAGCAACAAGTCCCCTTCCTGAACACCTGCAGCTTTCTAGATCTGTAAAGGATTAATTAGTGGATGTATTTTAGCATCTTTTCTTCCTTTATGTGGTATGAAATATATTTGACCCAAGGCTATGAAAAATGTGTAACAACAACCAACCTGGCAGAACAGACCAACCCCTGTGGCTGCAGCAGCCAACAGCTGGGGCAGGTGGGAGAAATCAAATGTATTCAGTGTGAATTTAAAGCAAGACAATGGACTGTGGCTGGAGGAGCAGAGGAGGTACTTGCAGGAGGATTTCAAAAATGTAATTATGAAAGTGGAAATCTGGGGCTTGTAGGACATTTGCTTTGTCCTAAATGAAAGCTTGGATGGGTCCTTAGGGAAAATGAATTTAATAGCCCAAAGTTTTTGTCATTCTAACTTGCTTTTTTTTAGAGGTTCTTGTTGCAAAGGAGATTGTTCATGGTGATCTTCAGCAAATGAGAACAGTAAGTACATGGAACCCTTATTTTGGAAGCTGGGCTCACCTTCACCACTGAACAAACAGGTTTCTAATTGCAGCTTCTACAGTTTTACTTCAGCTCAGCACTTGTATAGACAGAGTGATGCTGTGTATGGTTTGAGAGCAGAATTATGGTTTGGAAAGTTGTGAATGGCCATTCTGCCCATGACATGCACTCCTGCATTTCTCTTGGAAGCTCACTGAACCAGTCTGTTTAACCTTTTATGGGCTGATGGTGACTAATGCACTGTGCACCTCCCCAGGTGCTTGACTGGGCTGTTTGTAGGAAATTATGTGGTATGTGTCATTGTGGCCAGTATAAATACAAGATGCAGGGAAAAAACCTTGTAATATTGAAGGCAAAAGACTAAACAGTCATTCAGCTGAAATACAGTTTATGATGGCCTTGATAGCACTAGTGGGTGAAGATGCTGAAAATGCAGCAAGAGAAGGGTGACGTGCTGTGCTGCTGGCTGTGGGACAGGCACGGTGGCAGGGGAGGCTCTGCCTGTGCCATGGGCTGGACAGAGTGGCCTTTCCCAGCACAAAATCACGTGGAGGTTAAAGGTTGTCTGAAATGGGCAAAGTGAGCACTGTCCTGTTAAAGCAGAGGCCTTGAGAGCTGTTCTTTCTGTCACCAATCACTGTTAAGCCGTGTTTATTTTACTCAGCTTTTGTAAAGCTCAGTGCAAGCCCGTGGCCGTGCTCAGCAAGGGCCCTGCTGCTCTCTGGAGCTGGGGAGACCAGAGCAGTTAGTCTGGGGCAGATCCCTGTGCCAGCTGCAGGCAGTGCTGGGCACAGCTCAGGCACAGCCTGCTCTGTGTGTGGCACCTCTCCCTGGAGGCTCCTGCTCTTCCCAGGCTGGCACTGCCCACCCTGAGGGCTGCCTCAGCTCCAAAACCAAGGAGCCAGAAGGAGCTGGGTTAGGTGAGAGTTGAACACTTGGCTCTTTGCTGGAAGGGCAGGTGCAGCTTTCCCGAGGTGTGTCCTTGCTGTTCCCATGGTGGGACTGTGCAGGGGGATCCCAGCCTGCTCTGGGGACTGGCACCTGTGCCCTGCACCCACATCCCCTCCACTGTCAGACACCTGTGGCACTGCAGAGCTGTGTCTCCACAATTTAATGAAGGAAAATGTAATATCTAGGAGGTGAAAGAAGAGTTCAAAGTGTTCAAACTGAGGTGATGTTGGCCCAGTCAATATTTCTCTTTTTGAAGAAAAGAAACCCAGAAGCCAAAACATTTGCATGCAGAATCTAGATTTAAGTCTGACTGAAAAGTCATAGTGCTTTTTGGAATTGCTGCAGTGTGTCTAAATTACATGGGAAATTAAACTGCATAAAATACTTCAAAATCTTTTTCTCACAGGTTTTGGGGGTGGTGAGGAGATGTGTGTTTCTAAAGCTGGGCTGGCAGTTGGCTGAAATGTAGGACAGGAGAACTGAGGTTCTGAGTGTGTGCCCAAGTGGCAGTTCTAGAGCCTGGAAGTGAAGCTTTGTTTAAAACCAGAAATGCACAAAGAGTTATTTTTAATAGTGGTTTGAATGTAGAAATCTGTGAAGCTGTCAGATCTTTTACAGGTAGATAAGTATTTTTCTATCTTGGCATATTTTTATATGCACCCTGAATTGAATCAGGATTACTTCAAGTTCTAACCTGTGCTAAGTGTTTAAACATCTGGACTCGCTGTAAGCACCATTGCTGTCCAGACTTGAGAACTCTCTTGGATTGCTTTTTAACATTTAAAATATTTAGCAAAAACCTCTATTTTCTGTTCTGTTAAAACAGTATATGTAGCCTCCTGTGTTAAATCTTGTGACATGGCTTATAACATGGCACAATACAGTAAATTACAAATAATTTTACAATTGTGTCAGTACAATTAAAGAAATTAAATTTCTAAATTATTTACTTCAGCTTGGTGCTACTTTAAGTGTCTGCCATCAGAGATTCCAGGCAGTGAGCAGCTGTCTGTCGCAGATGGGAGAGGAAAAAAACCCTTAGCTTCTTCCTTCTAAAAAGGTTTCCATATAAACCCTGTAGTAATGTAATACAACCTTTTAGTCAAATTTGAGTTTCCTGTTACATGTTTAAGTGAACCGACAGCATTCTCGTATCTATTTGAAACCAAGTGGTGTAAGTGAATGCGACCCTGGGAATTTTGTACTCCAAAGTATTCTTGAAACCTCACAGATGCTTGTTGAGCAGTCAGATGTATTATTTATTGCATCTTTGGGAAAAAAAAAAAAAGGCCTTGCAGGTACTTTATGGCTTCTGTAGTCTGCTGTGTTTTGCTAAGATCAGGTGGTATTGTCTGTCCTGTGCTTGTGCTGTGTTTCACCCAAGAAAATCAGGTAGTTTAGAAACTACCAGCAAATCACATTTTTAGTAGAGTCCAGGTGTTTAAGGTTTAAGGTTGAGTGTTTTCTGCTGGGATCTCGAGATGGCAGAAATGGAGGTTTTGCATCAGAACTGCATGAAGTTTGGGATTATGAATTAGATGTGCTAGTTTATTGTTCTATGAGCTAGTTCACCATGGCAATTATAAACTTATTAAAATAGTTACGACCTGTCAGATCACAAAGTGCAGAAGTGGCAAGATCATTCTTTTTAAATGACAAAGTTGTTGCTGCTGTTGGTGTCCAGCTGTCTCCTTTATGGTGATTTCCTTGCTGTCTTAACTATTTACAGGCATTTTACAGTTCTTAGGCACTTCTTGTTTGTTTTGAGTGACTTTGGTCTCCATTTCTGGACTCCAACCTTTGAATTGGGCTTCACATGATGAATCAAAATAGGTGCCAGCCTGTCCCTGCCCTTGGGCAGACCTCAGGCACCAGTCTGGACAGATCAATGCATTTGGTTTAGGAAGGTGATTAATGCTATTTTATCAAGGTTTTGACAGGTTTGGGTTGTAGTGTGAAGCTGTTGAGCTTTCCCTGCCTGGGGGTGCAATGGTCCCTGGGGCTTCATGTGGCTGCACCTCTGGGTGGATTCATCCCAGTCCAAGGTGCAACAGGCTTTTTGCTGAACTCAGCAGATGGAGATGGATTGTTTGTGTAACATCAGCTGGAAATGGTCTGGAGTGTTGATTTCCCACGTGTGGAGATGCTGCTGCTGTTGCAGAAGACCCTTTTGGAAGCAGCCCCCGCAGCAGGCAGGGGGTGTGGGGTGAGCTCCGGCCTCTCCCAAAGCAGCCGGGCTGGAGGAGCCGAGGGTGAGTGATCAGCCTGCGTGTGGCACTGCCGGAGAAAAGGGCAGAGAATCCCCTCTGAGCATTTTGCACTGCACAGCTCTCTCCAAAACGAGTGGCTGCCAGAATGTCCCCACCAGCCCGGGCAGCGCTGCCAGCAGAGCTCAGGGAGCTGCCAGGGGCGGTTGCCGTGTCTCGTTTCAGGGCATCCTCCCACCTTTCAGCCCAAGCACCCTCGGGTGCTGCCTGTGTCGGGACTGCCCCGGACTCTGCTCGTCCTGCTCCTCCGCGCAGTCTGTCCCGATGAATCGCGATCTGCTCACCACGTGGGTGGCATTGCAGGCACCAAAAACCAAAGCCCGGACTCTGACCCGTCCCGGCTCAGCCTGCTGACAGAGCAGGTGTTGCTCCACGCCCTGGGGAGGATTTGCAAGGCTTTCATTTTGCAGAGCTCAGTGACAGATCCTGTTCTCAGGTTGCTTTTGTCCTTGGGGCTTTGGGAAGCTGTGAGGTGGGAAGTATCCATCAGCCTGTTAAAAACTCACGGTGAGCGTGGAGTGGAGGTTTAAGTCGGTGCTGCAGAAGAACCGGCTGCTGGTGGCTGGGACTGCAGAGCTGGGGGTGGCACAGCCCGAGCTCTTCCCACACCACCACTGCCTCCTGCCTCAAATGGTCCAGGATAATGTGAATTCCAATTTTTTTCTTTTTCTTTTCTTACAGCCAACTGTCCCCTTTGACTTGGGAGAGTAACTTTTTTCCTACCTTAGTGCTTTTTAAACAGTGGACTTGGAGAGGAAAATCGCTGCAGATGGTGCAATATAATTGGGGAATAGATGGTGGCTTCAAAGCACATTCCATCAGATCCTTTCAGGAATCTCAGTTGAAGTGTCCTGTCCTGTTCTTAACCTTGCGGACACTTGTTGCCATCCTGAAGAGGTGTGGGTTTTCTCCTTGTTGGAACATTTTGTTTCCTGCATAGGAACACTCTGAATGTGAAGCCTCTCTTGGAGGGTTTGTGGTGAGCTCTGGTTCTTGGGGCAAATCTCTGTCATTGCAGTGGGGAGATGGGGAGAAAATCTTGTAGGTATCTTAAGGTTTCTTTCCTGCAAAAGTAGAGTCTCAGGGTACCTAGATATCAAACATGAACACAAAAACTCCTTCCTATTTCATGGAGGTTCTGCTTCCTTCTTTGTGCTCCTGGTGTTTCTTTCATTAGCTCTTCTGTCAGAGCTGTCAAAAAATGAATCTCAAAAATATTGAACTTCAACAAAACCCCCCAAGAAACATTTAAAAGGTTTAAAAAATACAGGGCTGTATTTTTAAGGAAGCAAGTAAGTCCCAGCCAAGTGTCTGCGTGCCACCCTTTAATCAAGTGGCAGAGCTAAGGAGGGACTCTCAGCTGTCACTGTATTAAGAAGCAGTGCTGCCTTTTGTGGGGTCTGTGTATACTGAGCTCAGGGCCCTGCAGTAAATATTCTTGCTGTGTGTTCATAATCATTCTACTTAGAGTAAGCGCTTCTTGGGTGGGTATTACAAACCTGTTAATCTTTCTGGTATTTATAGGGTAATTTTTAACTCTCTTGAGCTCTTTACTTCCTTGTGGGTCAATTACTCAATTTATAACATTATGTCAGATATAAGAACTTTACCATCCAAGAGTAAACAGCATTGGGGATGGTTCTCTACCTGTGTTTGCACTTAGTTCTTTGTATATTAAGGTATGCAATAACTTTTTCTGTGTCTGACTTACTGGGATTTCTTTTAGTTCCCCTGCTTTGCACTTTGAAGTAACTGTAATGTCTTATTTTAGCTTTTCTGCTTCATCACTAGTGCAGGAAGAGAGACTGTTCTGCTTTTGCAGTTGCTTTGCCACGTGGCTTCCAACTTCCCTGGTCAGGCATAGCTGCACCTGGATTTTGCTGGACTTGAAAAATTTCTTTTGATGAGTAATAGTGTGTTATTATTCACAGGGATTAATAAGGTGTCAGCGTTGGGGAGGTCAGGAAAGAAATGCAGGGTGGGCAGGACTCTTGTTTCCATGAGTAAGCTCATGGTTTTTAATAATCTGATACTACAGAGTTTATGCTTCAACACTGAAGCTTATTAGAGCAATAGAAAATTGTTACAGAGGGCAGAATACAGTGTGAAATGTGATTTGTCTCTTATCCAGAAATTGCACATTTAGTTATAATTTTCTTGAAAGGTTAATTCCCAGCTTCTCTTCAGAACATTCTGTGCAGGCCTTTCTGCAGGGAAAAAAATTGGACCCAATTTAAATAGACAAGTCTTGTGAATCCTGAAAGAATTTGGGCATTTAGCCCAGGAAAGGGAGAGTTCTCTGCAAGAACTTCATTAACCCTGTCTGTCATCAAAATAAGTAATAAAAGTAGCTCTGCAGACATCATAAAGAGCAGATCTTTGTTTTACCCTGTGGCCTTGATCTGCAAGGTGCTGGTGAATGGATCTTGTTCTTGCAGGGCAAGATCTGTGCCCATGTGGGGAGATGGAGATGGAGATGTGCTGCACACACAGGGATCCAGAGGGGGGATGTGAACTAAAGAGCTGCATTCATTTTTGGAAAACTTGTGCCATTGGTTCCAGATACTCAGGAGTGTGCAGGGAAGCTGACTTGTATTTAGTAGCAATATTGATAATACAGTCTTACTTGGCTGAAGTTATTTTGGGGCAGAAAAAGCACAAATGATATTTCTAGCATAGCTAGTTTTGTAAGTAGAGAAATGTTAAATAGTTTGATGTGGAGAAGAGTTTCTGCTTCTGTTTGGCTGTTGCTTGCAGGATCCAGATGCTGTGAAAGCTCTTCCTGTGATGCCAACATCTGGCTGCCTGCACATTTTGGGTAGAGTTTTATGAGGTGGCTTTGAAGTTGCTTTTGGATTTGAATCACATGAATCTTTGGATTGGCTGGGCTGCACAATTCTCAGCATCATTTCCTTTTCCTTCTGATTATGGGAAATGTAAATACTTCAAGCTGTTGTTCTGATGTTTTGAAGTTGGGGGAACATATATCTCTATTTTTCTCCATTCCTTTTCCCTGGATTTGAGACATAATTTGAATTTTTCATGGCCAACAGCACGGCTGTAGAGAGAAGTTGCATGAGCAGAGTTGGTTACAGCAGCTTTTGTGGATTTTGAGCCCATCTGACGTGGGCTTGCTCTTGTACTTTGGTCTACCTTTCTCAAACATTTCAGAAATTACAGCAGTATTTCAGAAATATTTCTGTGAGGTTTGCTTAATGCCTCTTGAGTGCCTGGAAGTGTTCTAATTAAAATATATTTATAAGTGCTAAGTGGTGGTGTTTCCAATCACATATGTACATAAAGATTTATAGAAAACTTTGTTAAGATTCAAAGTTTTATATTTGTTAAACTTTCTTAGAATAGGCTGAGCTGAATGGATCCCATATTCAGGGTTTGGGGCTGTAACAACAGAGCTGATTCAAATTTTATTTTTGTACTTTGGATCTTAGTTCTGCTTTTGATGGTCTGTTCACTTGTGCTCCTGTGTGGGATGGTGGGTGCTGAAGGGGTGTGATAGGAGCCAGCTGTGGGAGCAGTTTGGGTTCTTTGTTAGGTCTGGTGGGAGCTCATTTGGGGGCTGGTTTGGGTGGAGGGGTTTCACTGCAGCCTCAGAGGATCCCAGCTGCCAAGTGCTTGAGCTTTGGCTCTCTGTGTTGGCAGGGGCTCTGGAGGTGCTGTGTGTCAGCTGTCACTGTCCCCTCCTGGGCTGCAGCTGCAGGGGGATGTTCCCTCTGGTGGCAGCAGAGGCAGTGGGCTCTGGGATGGGACTCGTTTCACTTAGCATTTAATGGTGGGAGAATGTCTGGAAGTTTCTCTGAGCATTTATGTATGAATATATTTCCAGCCTATATTTAATCTTCCCTTCATCAGAAATGAATGAATTCCAAGAAGGATAACAGAAGCGTTCTTAAATAATTTGGCTTCGTGTTTGAAAGTCTTTATTGCATTATAAATTAAAAAGTGAGCTTGTTGTTGCATGCTTGGTAAGCAATACAGTAAAATTCCAGGTAGGTTTGGTATGTGTTTATCTTTGATGTGTGTTTCGTTAGCAGTGGTGGTGGCCTGAGAGATCTGGCTCTAATGGTTCAAAGGTGATAAAAATGAATACAGTGAATTTTCTAGATGGCTCAAAATTGCAACTGTGAGAATATAAATTAAGGTTGGCTTGTTACTTTATCTGAAACACACCTGAGTGAGAACTGGTTGGGGAAGAATGCAGCCTGTTGTTGCTGTACCATGGTCACAGTATCCCCTCTCTCCAGAACGAGTATTGTCTCTTTAAATGCTGCTGACTGCTCTTCACCCTCAGGTTTGGATGTGAATATGTATTTGATGTTTACATCCTACACAAACATCACACATAAATATTTACATGGGGTGTTGTACTAGTAAATTGAGTGCAGTGCAAGAGAGGGTAGGAATAGTCCAGTTAAGCTGGTGAAAAGGAACATTTACCTTAAAACATAAATCACCAAATGCTCTTGGCACTGATCCTGGAGCTGTTTAATAGGAGCCCTGTGAAACCATCCCTTGGAATGGATGGGTCTGCAAAGCATCTGAAATGTGTCCAGAAGACTCAGGCAATTATGTTTTTTGGTTTTGGACCAAGTTCTAGAGAACTGGTACTACAACACAGGAAAAAAACCACCAAACAAAACCCAACCTAACCTTTAAAAGTTAAAACTTTTAAAACTTAAAACTAAAATTAGAAGTAAACTACCTGGTGAGAGATGGGCACTTGAAATGTTCTCTCAGAATGTTGTATTAGCTCAAGTGGCAGTGATCCAGCCAAGCACACTCTGCCCAACCTTGCTATTTTCAAGCCATTGTACTAGATTTCACCCCAAACTAGAAGGCAGAGTATTTGAAGTTATAATCTTGCTTGTTTAGAGTGGGAATATGGACCTGAGCAGGGTGTGGGTAGTGATTTGAAACAGAGTAGGGTGTTTCATACAGTTAATTATTGGCAGGAAGCATTTGTTTTATTGACATCCACAGAGAGATGACTCTGCATAGCTTTAAATAGTTGACTTAATGTCATTTTGCTTCTAGGTATGGAACAGTGAATTATGGTGTCTGTCACAGCATTTGTTTAATGAGTATCAGTTGTTGACATGGTATGAAAAAGCTCCAGGGCTTTTCAGCCATTTCACTAAAACATTCTCAGTTAGTGGATTTGGGGTCTTTGAGGAGCCCATCCCTTACTGGCTGTTGAAAATCTGGTTTGCACAAAGTCTTAGCAGAAACCCATCTGCTCCCAGGGTAAATCCAACCCTCTGGAATGTGAGCTGGGACTAAACCACCTTTCTTCTCTGCAGTGATCAATTTATTACAGAGACCCTCATCCTTTCCAGGGGCTGTAAATTGCAGGTAACTCACACTGTAATGTTCGTGTGTGTGAATCTATAGAGTTTCATTGTGATAATAGGCCTGAAATTCAGGAGCTGTTTCTGGGTGATTTACTGGGCTCTGTTTAGGAGTTTTTGCTTGAATTCCCTTGGTGCAGCCAGAGCTGGGAGGGAGAGGCCCCAGTCCCTCTGGCAGGGCAGGGGTGGCCGTGCCACCACCACAGGCAGCTCTTGCTGGGCAGGTTTTACTGAGTCACATTCTCTAACTGTGCCCTTGCAGTGTTCTCTCCTCAAGCATTTCAATGCTGTTCTTCGTGTTGTTGCCTTTAACATTCATATTCATATTTTTTCAGTGTTGGCAGGTGTGTATTTCACATTAACATGAGGGGTTTTTTTGGATGTTAGACTGCTATTTGCTTATGGTAATTTCCAGTCATCATAAGGTGACTGTTGAGAGAGATGAGGAGAGAGGAAAAAAATTGTCAGGCATTTACAGTAAATACTCTCTGCTTTTGGAAACGCTGTCAGAAGTTTAATTGTTAGGTTCAAGTAAGTTTGTCATGTGCCAGACAGAATCAGTCTGCTGTAATGAACGGGTTATGCACTTCAGCAGCAAAAAGGGAGAGTGAGAAACCAAGGGATGCTCAGAATTTCCTGTCACCTTGCACTGCAGAAGGAACAGGGTAGGCTTTTTAACCTAGCCTGTAATTAGGTTTTGCATGGAAGCATATATTACTGTGCTTGCTTTGCCAAAGCTCTTCAGTATGATGGATGAGATTTAAAGGTTGATCTGACTAAATTGCAATGAGAATACTAACAACAAAGATATTTCTGTTGTGAACTATTCCTACCAGACATCATAGCTGTGACAGAAACAGTGTAAAGTAATGGACAATAAAAGTCACTCGAAAATAATACTCTCCTAGGATTGGGCTGCCTTCCCTAGAGCACATGCCCTGAACCACAATGATAATGTAATCATAAGCCCAGATCATCATTTAAATATATAGGTAATCTCATAGGGTATCCTGGCAGATTTATTTTATGAGCAAGGAAGAGGAAGAACACTTGGGCAGTAGAGAGGAAGAAAGTGGTGCTGATGTGGTTGTGTTTATTGTGTAAAACAGTTTGCATTGCTCCAGCCTTTGGGGAAGCTGCAGTGAGGAGCTGCAGCCTGGCTCCCAGGGCAGCACATCCCTATGGATATCCCAGCTGACTGGGGCTGCTGCTGTGCACTGCTGCATTTCAGTCCCTGGCAGCTCCCTGTGTGGCTGGGGGAAAAGATGGACATTTGTGCAGTGGGTTAACTCACGTACTGGACTGGTTTTAATCAGAAACAGGTATAGAGTTTTCTGGAACCATATATGACTTGCCGTTCTGTTTTGGTTTGTTTTGCACAAGGTACCCAACAGAGCTGCTTGGCTCCCCCACAAGTGCCTGTGTAGAGTGAGGATAAGAGAGGAGTGCAGTCACTGAGGGGGAAAGCAGGTGTGTGTGTGTCCCATGTCTGTGCATTAGCACTCAGGTACAGGTCTGTGTGTGGTGGCAGCAGCAGGGCTGGGCGCCGGGCACACGCAGCAGCTGCTGTGTCTTGCAGGAAGGTGAAAAGTGCTGGTACAGAAAATGGTTGTAACACTGAACACAAGCTGCTGCTTTGCTGCCTGCTCGAGAGGTGCAGGGTGCTGTCATGTCGATTATACGTGTGGCAGCAAATCATTTGGCCTGCAGTTGTGTTGGAGGCACCCCAGGCACACGGTGGTACCCGCCAGGCTGGGCACAGCTGCCGCAGCGCCGGCACCCGGGGCACAGGGGGCTGGCACTCAGTGCCAGCTGCTGATGAGCTGCTGCTCCTTAATGAGTGTCTTGTAACTAATGATCCTGGCCTTTGCTACCAAGTGCCCTGGGCTGTTCTGCCCTGAGAATCCCACCTGTCAGGTACCTGCAAGTTATCAGGGGTTTGATGGGATTTTCTGTTTTGCTGTCTGCTGATTAGGTGCAAGAGATGAGCTGTGAGGACACTCAGGTACCCAGCCAGAAATTGCAGCAGGGGAGCTGACTGCACAAGAGGGTTTTTGTTTTTCCTGTATTTGGAAAAACTCCAGGTTACCTCTGAGTGCCACTGCGTGGACTAACACTGTAGAGCAGTGAGGTGACAGTAGCAGGAGAGAAGGAGCTGCTCATCCCACATGTGTTGTGCTAATTTTTCCCATGATGGTAATTATGACCCTGTTCTTTTACTCACTTTCTGGAGAGATACATGATGCTTCATGCAATTTAAAAATGTTTTGATTTACAGTCATAGTCAAGACTCGGTGCAAAAATGTTTGATACTGCAGAACTTTGTAGGAAGTTTGGAAGCAGGAACAAAAGGAAAAGTGCAGAGCTAAGACAACGTCAAGTAAAAATGGGCCAGTGTTGAGAGTGCACCTTGTACCTTTTGTGATGCAGTGCAGAGCCTGTGTTGTTGCTGCTATTTGAAGATCCCCTGGAGCCCCTCCCGGGGATTCCCCTCTGCTCTCCCTGGCCAGTGCCAAGCCTGGAATAGCCCAGCTCCCAGCCCGGGGCAGGACACGCTGTCCCGAGGTGTCAGGGGCTCTGCTGTCATGTGAGCTCTGCTGGATCTCTTTTCAAAGCTGCTATTTTGTTCTTACTGCTTCCTCTGCTTCCAGCTGTAGCACTTCAAAGGAGCAATGCCCGAGTGCAGATCCTGCCCTGGCCATGCCCGTGCAGGTGGGCTCTGCTGGGCTGGCAGCTGCTGCCCCTGGCACTGCTCCTGCAGTTCCTCATGCCAGTGGGCAGTGGCTGTTCCCTTGGCAATGCCCAGCCTGGGCTGTGCTCACATCACTGCAGTTCTGGTTCCCATCTTCAGCAGTGAATCCCTTCCCTGCCTTTGAGCATTTGTCCTTTGGAAGGCAGGACACAGGGGGTGCCAGTTTGATCTGTGCTGGGCTCTGTGGGTGTCCCAGTGCTGGGCTGTGTGGGTGTCCCAGTGCTGGGCTCTGTGGGTGTCCCAGTGCTGGGTGTCCCAGTGCTGGGCTCTGTGGGTGTCCCAGTGCTGGGTGTCCCAGTGCTGGGCTCTGGGTGTCCCAGTGCTGGGTGTCCCAGTGCTGGGCTCTGTGGGTGTCCCAGTGCTGGGTGTCCCAGTGCTGGGCTCTGGGTGTCCCAGTGCTGGGCTCTGGGTGTCCCAGTGCTGGGCTCTGGGTGTCCCAGTGCTGGGCTCTGGGTGTCCCAGTGGCACTCCTGCTGTGTCTGTGCTGGGCTGGAGTGTGGCAGGGGTGGGTTCTGTGCAGCCAGTGCTGGTACCAGGGCTCTGTGTGTGTCAACTTGGAAGGGAGAGAACATGTGACTCTCTCTTCATGTAAACAGCCTTTTTCCAAATCTGGAATCACAAAATACTTAAGATAGTTCCAGCAGTATAACATAAAGGTAAGAATGCCATAGAGCACTGTGATGTCAATATTGAGACATAGTTTTATCCAAGGATTTTCACCTGGTTACTAATAAACCTACAAATGCTTGAGACTGAAAAGATCTTAAAATCAAACTTCTTCATACTAGCAGTGATTCTCCTTCCCCCACTGGAGTTTCATGGTACTGACTTTGAAAAACTGTTTTTATTGAGAGCAACCCTCGTGTTCACCTGTTTAATGTAGCAGGAACTGCAGCTCTTTTGTCCAGTGCCTGTTTGTTGGAGTGAAAGTTCATCTGCTTTCCCCTGTGTTATGGTAGCTGGTGTTGGGAAAGATCTGCCAGAGCTAAGGGTTTGTTTCACAGACAACCACTAAAAGAATTGAGCACTACTTGCTGCAGAAATTCTTCTGCATCATATTTTCTCCCCCACTCCCACAAATATTTAAAATACCTTTGTATTTTAAATTAAGACTTAGTCATTGCCCGAGTGCCAGGCATGCACTATTAATAGACTAATGAGGTCAGGTTGTGTTCTTTCACTGAGTGAATACTTGCCAAAACTCTTGAAATAAGTTTCTGCAAGTGCTTGTGTTGGCCACTAAATCTTCCCTTGTCACCATTAGGCACCAGTCAGTGTGTGTCCCACAGCTGCCCCTGGTGCTCCTGAAATGTGTGCCCAGCCCTGTGCCCTGGGCAGCTCTTTACCACTGTTGCATGTTCTGGTACCAGTTTTGAAGGGGAGCAGACTCTCATTTCTCATTGCTGTGTTGGGCTGGCTTGAAACTGCAGCAAGGGAATTAATTCATGGAATTTTTCCTTGTCTGTTGTTCCTACACTTCAGTCTCGTTTAATCCAAAATGGTTTCTAGCTCTTGCTGCCTGTGTTTTACCAATCTGCATAAAAACTTGTAATTTGGGGGTGAGAAGAAAGACTTGGGTAAATTTTTGTTATTTTTGACCAGAGAAAGTGGCAACAGTCTGGAGGGGCTTTGTGTCTTTTTTGTTTTACAACTGGAGATGCTCAGACCTTTCTGGATGTCCCCTAAGTGACAGGGGACCCTGAGTCCCTGGGGAGGTGACATAGCTACTGTTGCAGGTGACAAATCTGTGTTCTAGTAGATAACAGAGCACTAACCACTAAAGCCATTTTGTGCCCTTCTGTTTGTTGGGCCAGTTCCAGCAGTGTTTGTGATCCTGGTGGCTCTGCTGGCTGCTCCAGGGGGGTGGGATGGGGCTCTGCCCCATTGCTGGGCACAGCCCAGAGCCCCAGTGACACCCCAACCTCTCCCTCTCTTTTCCCTCAGCAGAGCTGAGAGGCAGAGTCTGGTATGAGACCATGGAAGGGCAGCACAACCATCCTCATCACCTAGGGGACCAGAACAACCCTCTGTGCAAGCTGCCAGGGCAGGAATTCCAGCATGACCCTCAGGTAAGTGCAGCTGGCTCTGATCTGTCTCCCTCTTTTCTTACCTTCATTCTATAAAGGTCTCATTTCTTAGCATTTAGCTGCCTTTGCCCCCCTCTTTTTGTTTTTAATGCAGTTATTGCAGTTTTAGGGAATATCCAGTTTGGGATTCTGCCAGCCAGCCAGAGTTTCCTGAACCTGCTTTTTGATTATAATAAGAGAAAAAGGAAATAGCTTGAATTTTGCTTAAAGCAAGTGTTTTTAAATCATCTTATGAAAACATACTGAGTTGGCTTTCTCTTGTCTTTGATTCTTTGAAGAAAAGGCCACAGTAAAATAGATGATTGTGTAAGTGAATGAATGTATTTTATCTCCTTTTATAGTTTCATAGTAAGTGCTGAAGAAGTAATTACCAAATAAAAGAAAAAGCTCATTCTACATGAACTGTAGGCTCCCTGTGAGTCTCTAGAACTCATCCTGCTGCAGTGTGTTTAGTCCATACTATAATAAAGTTTCACTGTAGCAGCTCCCCTCTCTTCCTGCCTTTCTGCAGAAGGGAGCTAAAACCAGGATTAACCCAGAGTCTGCATGATCATGAAACTTGGATTTTGTGAATTCTGGCTGCTTGACTTTTCAGCCTGTTTCCTGTGGATCAGTTTTGCCCCTGTGTTATTTTAAGGAATGAGCCAAAAGCATCATGGAGGGCTGTGAGAGAGGAGGGCTGTGTCCTGGTGTGGTGTGCCCTGGGTGATCCTGTGTGGTTCTGCAGTGCAGAGCTGCCCCAGGGGCCCCGAGCCAGAAACTGTCACTGGGAGAGCCCAGCACAGGCTCTGCACACAGGGAATGCACTGCTGGGAAAGTACCATGGTGTGGAGCAAAGCCCCCTCTCCTAATGTAGCAATTTGTCATATTAAGTCATTTAATAATAATTGAATCCCCTTGATTAATCTCCTAGAATTAGCCAGTTGCATTTTGAGCAATTAGGGTTAATTACTGCCTCATTTGGCAGGATAGTGCCCCTGTAATTATTTCATGAACAAGATTAGGAAGTGTTCCTGTGCAGCAGATACATTCATGGCATCTTGGAGCACATGGTAGAATTTGTAATGACATAGTTAAGTGTAATTAGTAGCTAATAATCTGTGTTCTGCTGTGATGCTGATGCTGAGTGGGCTCATTTTGCTGTATGGTCATTGTTCAGTGAAACCTCCCTCAACTCTGCTAATACCCAAGTTCTGTTAATGGAGGGCTCTAGTAAACTGTTCTGAGAATAATCTCATTTGGAATTAGAATTGCAGGAAGACTTCCTTTGGTTTTGCTGTCAAAATAGCATAAAAAGACCTGAACAGCAAAAATATACAGTTTACCAAGGAACTGGAAAAAATGCATATAAACAGGTAGTGTTTAAAAGCCTTACATGGTGGCATGATAGGGTTGATGGTGACATAGTTCTGTTTGTCCATTTTTCAGGAATATATTTATGTATAATTTTTCAAATATCTGATACTTTTTACCTGGAAGAATCTGACATTGCATCCTTTCATTCTTCTGAAAATCCAAGTAATGCAGACATACTGTGTAACAGTTTGTGGGAAGGAGAGAGGGAGATTTGGGAAGATATGCCCCAGAAGGAAAACCCCAAGGAAGTTTATCAGCAAGAGGGAGAATATTTTCTAGTAATGTTCCAGAGTGAAGGTGTTAATTATTTAAATCTCCAGATTACTTGGTGTTTATAGCAGTAAGCAATAAAAATTATTTAGGAGTAAATCAGTGATAGAAAAATACAGAGTTATAATTTTTCACTTAGTTTTCATACTAAATAAACACAGTAACTCACTTTTAAATAGCTCTTTTATATACTCACATCTTAGCAGCAGAATTGTTAAGACATTATTTCTATGGTAATTTTAAATTGTTTGTGAATGTCACCTTGTTCTACTGTTTCCAAGCTGGTATTTCTCAGGCACAGAATATCTGGATATCAGGATAGATCCCAGTCTTGCTGACAGGGATTCTGAAACTTTGAAACTTTAGGCAAGTTCTTCAGCAAACTTTAAATTCCAGGTAACAGGTCAGGTGAAGGATATTTTATGACTGTGTAGTCTAATTTTGAAGCTCAAGTTGAAAAACCTGATGTATTCTTCAATAATTACTTGGCTACCTGTTTGAAGGATAATCCATATTTTAAAAGTTTCCTCATCTCTTGCAAGCTTAGAAGTTCTTTCTTTAATCAATCTGTTCTAATGTGTTCTCATAAATTCACACTGGAATTTCAGCCTCAAAGTGTGGAAAATTCTTTTCAGGTAGGCATTATTGAATGGAGGCAAGTGTATAATTTTGGACATCCTGAAAGGATTTGAAATGCTGATGTTGATAGTAAATCATTGCTTATAATGTGTGCCTGTTCCAGGGGAGGGGTGGGGCTCCCCCAGTACTGCTGCAGATGTCTTTTAAAGGTGAAATTAGTTACAGTAAATGTCACTCAGATGAAGTATGCACTTTAGAAGCAAGGAAACCATTCCTTTAAAATTAATGATGCATTGCAAATATCAGAAAAAACCTTATATCCAGCATAAAGATAATTAAAATTCAGGTCAGAAGTGTATGACTTAGTCGGGCTAAATTTTTTAATGAGATTTCAGAAAATTAATTGGGCGAGTGTGTTTTTACTCTTCTAAAGAATATTTCATTCCATGGCTGTACAGGAAATATGCTTTTATTGGCATCTGAAGATTGTACTGTCTGACTTTTTCACTGTTGTTAACTAATCTTAACAGTTTTTAGG
The DNA here is from genome assembly GCF_903797595.1 of Erithacus rubecula. Classification (NCBI taxonomy): domain Eukaryota; kingdom Metazoa; phylum Chordata; class Aves; order Passeriformes; family Muscicapidae; genus Erithacus; species Erithacus rubecula. Next base: position 1,109,542 of record NC_136673.1, on the reverse strand, counting down.
CTGATGACAAATACTCTAAATGCCTGCAGCCCTTTGTGCAAGGCTGACTGGTGCCTGTTTTCCACGTGCCAATCAGCAGTAAAACAACTGACTTGATTATTAATTAACATTAGGTCTCTGGGTTTCTATATTGTGCAATTAGCAGTGAACATTCCCCTTTCTCAGCCCATCCAGCCTTGGATTCCCTGTGCCTCTGGGGAGCAGGGCACAGGCCTGGCTCTGCAGTGGGGCTCTGGTTGTGATGTTTTTGTGCTCCTTGGCCCAAAACAAGGGCTCAGAGGCTGCAGGCAGAGCTGCTCCCACAGTTCTCTTGGGGCTGTTCAGGTTTCCCCCAGATCTTCAGTAATTACAAAGAAGTAAATGTATTGGCCAAACACTAATTGTTCTGGAGATTGAAAGTTTCTGCAGAAGAGTTTTTTATTCATCTTCCATATCCCAAAATTAATTCTAGATGACTACTCATTAAGAAAAATGAAATACAGCAGATGTGTTGAGGGTGTCCTGGCTGCCTGTCCCTAGGCAGGGGCTGGAGGGAGCTGTTGGATCTGCAGCTGCAGTTGGGGTTTGTGTCCCTGCCACTGACAGCTCCCAGAAGAGTCTGTGAAGTACAAACTACAGCCAAGGAGCAAGTCTGTAGCAAGGAGTTTCCTAATCCTGCCTTCCCCATTTTGGGTTCCTTTATAAGGGATGTTATGTTATGGAGACTCCCAAGAATCCTTGGTCCTTGTCTGTTCAGGTGTGCACAAGATAACTGAAGCTTTTATTTCATTGGGGATTTTTAGTGTTATGAAACCTTACCAATTCTGATCTGCTGACAGTCTTGTAACACCTCAAATTTTGAGGCTAAAAGCCCTGGCAAAATTCTCCCTGCAGTTCTGTGACAAGGGCTGCCTTTCCTGCTTTTGCCAGCCTTGGAATTTTTGTGCTCTGGCATCCCTGGTTCCATCTCACAGAGCCAGAGGAGATGTCCAGATTGTTCTTGGAACAATCTCTGCATTTCTTCTTCAAAATGAATGGGTTTTTTATTCACATGAATTCTGTGACTTTAATCTTTGGTACTTTTCTTTTTTTTTTTTTTTTTTTCATGGAGTAGGAGAAGAATGAGACTTCTTGTGTGCATGAAGAGAACAGCCTTTGTCTCAAAGCAAGTTCTTCCCAGACTCTGCCCTTCCCTGGGAACAGAAATGTGCAAACAGCCCAGTTTTAATAGTGCCCAGTGGTTGGGGTTCTTTTTGGCCTTTTTACTCTCCTTTTCTTATTTTTATTTAGTTGCTTTTGTTGGTTTTTTGTGTTGTTTTTTTTTTTTAATTCGAGCTCCATTGTTGAACTTGACACCTGATTTGTAGAGGCAGGGGCTTGATTTTACTGCACTGATGGAAACCTGAGCCTAAATGTGTCTTAATAATGAGAAAATGTATTTTTGATGGACAAGTTTGAAGATAGTGGTGGTATCTTACTACACACAATTTATATCTGTACATGAGAACTCTGAGATTCACAGAAATGAAGATCACAGGTTTTTTGAATGAGTAGGGATTGGTTCTTTGCCAGCTTTCTGAAAAGTTGTGGTGGTTAATTGTGAAAGGACATGAAAACAGTGGATTGCCCCTGTCAAAAGTCATGGAATGAGTGAAATGTAAGATGAGGGTGTTTCTCTGGGCAGGCAGCAGTGTCCTGGTGTCTGTGTCCTTGCACAGTGCTGGGGGCTCAGCTCCCTGCTCGAGTTCAAGAGCAGCAAAGCATGAGAGGAGGTGAGGGGTAAACATGAGGGGAGGTGGCCTGTGGCCAGGAGGGAGCTTTCTGCTGCACTTTGGGCTCACCTGAGGATGATCTGTTCCCTAATCAAACATCTCCTGCCCTCTCTGGAAGCTCTTTACTGTAATTAGGTCTGATAGGTTGTGATAGCCCATGCAAATGTAGGTCATTGCATATGTAAATGTGCAGCTGCAGTCCTGGCAGTGCCAGAACACATCAGCAGAGGTGTCCAGGCATGGGCAGCATCTCCCCCAGCAGCAGCAGCAGCCTGGGGCTCTCCCTGCATTGCCTTACTTTTGGTTCTGTTCTCAAGTTCACAAGTTGGTAGGTACTTCTGGGCACGTGCTGGAAATGTTAATTTGCACTTAAGCACTCTTTGTAAACACCCAGTAACCATTTGGGAAAGGCAAGTGGGAACTGTCCTTGGTTTCAGTGTGAATTTCTGTCTGAAAAATAAAGTTTTGTAGCAGTTGCCTGATAAAATGTTAGAAGCACTGCTTCTGTGGTGAATGGTAACTCCAAGTTAGAAAAGCTTTTGCTCAGACTTTCTTACTGCTCAAGAACAGCTCAGGAGGCACATGGACACGGTGAAGGAAATGCTGTGATTCCTTTCTATTTTTAAGTTAGGAAAAAGTACTTTGTAGGTTTATGTGCTGATACCTTTTTTGTCTGGGGGAAGTGCTTTGTCTCTACAGGTCAAGGTACTCCCTTAGCAGCTCGTGTGTAGAACAGTTGGGAAGCAGAGATGTTCCTGGTGGGAGCCAGGAAAATGGGACAAATGCCTGTGTGCAGGCTGGGCTGGCAGTGCAGGGCCTGTGTTTGCTCAGTGCCTGGAGGAGCTGAGTGCTCCCATGCTCTGTCACAGGAACTGAAAAGTGCCTCTGTTTATCAGACCCCTGCAAGGAGAGGTTGCAGCCAGTTTGAGCTGAGAAGGCTGCGGGGGCTGATTAATGGGAATATTTGTTTGTCTGCTTTCATCCTGTGTTGCCTTACTGTGGTGATAATTTAGTAACTTAGAGGAGAATGCATGTAAACAATAAAGCAAAGCAATTGCAGCCTTGTGCCCTTTATGTGCTCACTGTGGTACCTGTTCCCCATCACTGACAGGATGCTCCTGCTTCACTGCCAGCCTTGGAGAAGTGAATCCTTAGACTTGAATTTTGGTTTGGTTTTTGTTCTCTCTGCATATGCAGCATGATTCCAAGCACAGCACAAGCACTGAGAGCTGACCCAAACTTTGATTGCAGCTGATAGTTGGTGTCTGTCCCAGAGTGCTCTGAAAGGGAACCATGGCCTGAACTGCTTGGTGGAAGCACTTGGGGAATTGAGCTTGCACTTGTGTGGGACTTGCCTTCAGAAATAGCTGCAGGTGCTGGCACTGGGCTGGAAGCTTCCCTGCAGTTCAGATCCCAGTCCCAGCCCTGTCCTGCTGCACTGGGCAGTGACAGTGGTGGCAGTGGTGGCAGTGGCCCCTTGTGCTGGGCCTGCTTGGGCTGGAGGGGTGGCTCAGCCCTGGGAAGCCCTTCCCCACCCCCAGCCTGTGCCAGGAACTTCTCTTTTTGTGGGTTTTCATGCAAGCCCTGAAATGGCTCAAGCTTCTGAAACTCGACAATGTTCTACTTGGCACATGTGCTAACTTTGAGTAATTAATTTTCATGATTTCTTTTTTAAACATTGTTTGGCAGCCGTGCTAATGGCAGAGGAGAGCAGGAGGGCTCTGGGGAGCAGTCCCAGTCCATGGGGCTGTGTCTGCCTGCCCAGGTGTTTACCTGGCACTGCTGGGCTGCAGCAGCAGCATCTCCCAGGTGGCTCAGGCAGAGCTGCGAGAGGCCGTGCAGGGAGGGAGAGCAGTTTGGGATTAATTAGTTACTTACACAGAAGGCAAGACTTGAATTCCCTTTTTAAAGAAGCCATGTGGCTTCCTGCAGCCTGTGCTGGTGCTGTGAAGCAGCTGGTGTGGTGGGCAGTGGGAGAGGCTGGGTGTGCTGTCCCTGAGTGCCTGTGCCCCACAGAGACACTGCCCTGCCTTCCCCTATCGCTGCACGCTGGCGGATTTCCAGATCGAGAAGAAGATCGGCCGGGGCCAGTTCAGCGAAGTTTACAGAGCAACCTGTCTGCTGGACAGGACACCTGTGGCTCTGAAGAAGGTGCAGGTGAGCATCAGAGCAGGGCCCTGCTGCAGGGCAGGGTGGGGTGGGGATGTTCAGGGGCTGCCAGGAGCACAGGGGAGCTGCAGCTGCAGGGTCTCCATCCCTCCCCACCCTGCGCGTTCCTGTGGCCAGCTCAGGCTTGCATAGCAGCACTGCCGTCTCAGATTGATTGCAGATTTCACCCTTTGCTTCATGAAAAGGGTTCACCCAGTTGGTGTTAACTGTGTGAGGCAGTGAGTGCTGGTGCCACGAGGAGCTGCATGGAAGGGAAAGGGCTGGAGATTGCTGCTGGAGGTGGAGAAGAATTTGTGAAAACTTGGGTGGCAGAAGTGTAGGATTTTTAAAGTTGGCTGAAAGTATTGGGCAGTATTCAGAACAGCATTTTGTTTGGGGAAATTTGCCTAATCCTTCAACACATCCTCTCAATTCCCATTCCCAGTGACTTAGTGATCATTGCAGAATGAATATTAATGCTCCAAGTTATTGTTAATTATTACAGAGAAATCAGTGGAAGCTGTATCTGTTTGAAAGACAAAAGTAAACATTTTGTCTTTTATTTACCATATGAAATTAATGATAACCAATGAAAATCACAGCAGCAAATTCTCAAACTTGTATCTTTATTTTTCGTGCTGCTTAGAATATTGCCTATGGGTTTTAAAATTAGTTTTACCCCAATGTTATCCCTGTGGTGGTTTCAAAATAAAGAAAACATTGATCTTTCTTTGATCTGGGGATTGTGTGAATACTCATTACAGAAGAGGATGTACAAACTGGGGAAGGAAACACCAACTGCTTGTTAAAGTATAAAGAACTTTTTTTTTGTTGTTTCATTTTTATCTTCTATGTTTTTGTGTTTGAAGATTTTTGAAATGATGGATGCCAAGGCAAGGCAAGATTGCATTAAAGAAATTGACCTCTTGAAGGTAAGAATTTTTAGAATATCTTTTTTTCTTGTGGTTTTTTTTTTTTTTTTTCTTTTTTGGGGTTTTGTTTGTTTTGTTATATGAAAAAAAGTGTTTTTGGGTTGGCAAATAAAGCTTACACAGTCAAGGAGAAAGCAGTTTTGTCATGTAAATTTGTGTATAAATATTACACATGAAAAATTATATTTTAGATAAAGGCTCTGAAACCAGAGTGTGTTTAAGTGATTAAAACAAGTAGTTATTTTAATGCCTTGGTAGTTTATTTTAAATTGTTGATTAAAAATACAGACATGTTGCACTTTATTTGTAGTAAATGCAACAGACTGTAAAAGGCTAAAATTTAGTTTAGCTAGTCAAATTTCATTATAAAAGTATTAAATAATTATTTCTGTGCCTGTGATTTTAGGGATTTCTGTTCAAATTTATGCAGCTGTAGCCTGAATCTGTAGGGAAGGATAAATGTGAGCCAGTTGCTCAATAGTCATGGAGGAAAATAATGCCAAGGTTTACATTCAGAAAAAAAGATGTGTGACTTTTTTTTGGGTTCTAGGAAAAAAATATTCAAGCATCAGTTGGGACTATATAAGAATGAACTATACTGAAATAAAAGGAATTAGTGAAGAAGCCAGCATAAATAATGGGGTAATAAACTGACATCTGCAATTTGCCTGTTACTGTCCTCCTTCAAAGTTCTAATTTAGTTTTGTTGTTCTTTTAAGGGGCAGAGAGACCTTGAGTACTGTAACCAACAGTTGGGAGTTTGTTTCTATTTAATGAGGGGGAAAAAATTGGTTATTGCTTAACAAGGCACCCTTCAGGACAGTGCATTTAAATGCTTTTTAACATTTAACAAGTTCCCAGTAGAAGAGGCTGTTTCACCCTGTTTGGGTGGAATTTCTCTTTGCTGAGGACACCTCCAGGCTGCTGTGCCTGTGGGAAATGCAGATTCTGCCAGGCTTTGTCTGGAGCAGCTCAGGCCAGGCTGTCACAGCCACACTGTGACTGCTGCTCCTGCACTGCCTCCTCTGCAGCAACTGAACCACCCCAACATCATCAAGTATTTGGATTCCTTCATTGAAGACAACGAGCTCAACATAGTCCTGGAGCTGGCTGATGCTGGGGATCTCTCTCAGATGATTAAGGTAAGGACTTTATTCATCCAGTGCCCATCCCAGGATTGGGCACACCTGGGGCAGAGGCTGAGCACAGCTGGCCTAGAAGCTTTTATTTCTCCTCTTGCAGCTTTGCACACCCATAGGTTGCTTCCAGACCTGAACCAACGTGTCTGGTGGCAAATTAAAGTCCCCAGGCCATGCCCTGAGTTTGTGGTCAGTGCTGCAGAGGGAGGTGCCTGTGCTCTGCTGGGACACTGTGGTACTGGCAAGGTTGATTTAGTCAGCCTTGATTGATGGGGACATTTAATTACTGCTGGGTTCACTATTCACATCACCTGTCTGCCACTCTGAAGACATTCAAGGAAGTCTATTGACTTACTTTGCAGTGGGGATTTGGATTTGAGGAAATGTTTCAAGTACTTGTTCTTCTTTTATGTTGCTCTTAGGAATACTTGTATTGCTGCAAACCAGCTTTAGTTAAGCTGTTACCACCTGCTTTTATATTTTCTTTGACATGTTAATCTTTAGACATACATCCCTTGTGAGAACAGATGTGTTATATCATGTTTGTTAGCACTCTCAACCTTCTCTCCATGTTTTACCTGGTTTTTGCTATCATTATTCTGTAATTATCATAAATGAATGTTTGGAAAGTTCTCCTCCTCCTTGTTGTCACAGTTAAAATATCTTATTAACAGATTTGTTTTCTGTGCCAGCACAGCTATGAGGCACTAGGCCAAAGGCTGTCAGACTAGTTAGCCATTCAGTCCACAGTCAGTGGCTAAATTTCCAGGATCCAGGAGAATCTGAGAGGTCTGGGTGGGTGCTGGGAGCAGGGATTGGAGTCCTGGGAGAGCCCCAGGGCTGCAGTCTGGCCTCACTGGGTGGGGGGCTCTGCCCTGAGCAGGGGGCACAGCTGCTCCTCCTGCTCTGCTGCCTTCTGCACAGCCCCCTTTTCTCTTCCCACCATTGCCTGGGACACTTGCCACTCACCTTGGGCCTTTGTGGTTGTAGTTGAAGATGGAAAAAGCCCAGGGATTGTGAGAGCAGGAGTTAGGGCTGGGTGAGACCTTCCTGGGCTGTGCAAGGCTTCAGTTTGCAGTCTTAGCTTACAAAAGCTTTACCTGCAGAATTGTAAGATTTCATGATATGAAATATTTGTGGTTTTTAGTCATCTGTAGTTTTTAGTTTAAAAATACTGACAAATATGTTCATTTACTTATTAGGGTTGGCTATTTAATTTTTTAAAAGAACTTGATGTCATTATAAAATGAGTTACCTTTTCCAGAACATAACTGGTAGAGTCTCAGATTGGTGCCTTGCCTGGTGCTGGGCTGTGCTGGCTTCCAGTGCCCACAGCTCTGTGCTCTCTCTCTATTTCAGGCATGAAGATGTATTTATTTTTTTTCAAGGTCATATAAATGAAGTTTTTCAACTGGTGCCAATCTAGAAATTCAAATTTTTTTTTTCTAATAGAGATAAAAAAAAAAAAAAAAAACCAAAAAACAAGCCCTAAGCCCAAGAGGGAACAAAAGCTTCCCCCTAAAAGCTGCTCCAGGGGAGTTTCCCCAGCAGCCCCTCCTGGAGCTGCAGCTCCTGTGTGGTTTCAGTGGAGCAGCAGTGACAGCCCTGGGAAGGTGTGAGGTGATAAAGCCAGGGCCTGTCTCTGTCACACCCCAGTGCCTGCATTATTTATGAGGGATGTAGAGCTGCAGGAAAACCCACTGGAGAGTTGGGACTTCCTTGTAAATGTCAGGCAAACCTTATTGGACATGACATTTAGAAAATTATCACTAGTGGTCTTGCATATCCTCTCTTAAATATTTTAATGAGAATTAAATAATTTTATTGTGTATATAACACTTTCTCCCTCACCCTCTGTAATTCCTCTGTGCTCTCTCAGGAGTTTTGGGTTGAGACTGTTGCAATCTGTCAGATTTGCTGCCTGGGGAATTGCACAGTCGTGCCCCTTCACAGCTGATCTGCAAAAGGAAATTTGCCATTGCTTGAGTCAAACACGAACTGGTAACAGCATTTCACATAAAATAGAGAGTGTGACAAGGGACATCAGATGTCAGTGTGAGAGGGGAAAGCAGGAGATGCAGAAAGGGGCAGCATCTCTCCCTTCCTTTATTCCTGCTGCAGATGGGAATTCTTAGGGTGTGATAAAGGAGGTGCAGCTGTGGTGAGGCAGGAGAGTGTGCAGAGCATGGGGCAGTGGGAAACCTCTGCAAGTGTTTGTTTTGTTCATGCTCTGGCTGTAGACTGGCTCAGAGAAGGCAGGGAGCAAGGATGTGAACCCTGCAGTTTTGGGATGCCTGGGTGCTGTGCCCCCTGCATGGGAAGGAGAGCAGCTGAAGGTCTGCAGTGCTTGGCCCTCACTGAAGTGTGCAGCTGGCTCTTCATTGCTCTAGTGGCTTGAAGAAGACTTGAGGATTGCAGGGAGGCAGGGCCACGCTGCACTCATGGTGCTGCTTTGTGCTGCCCATTGTCCTGAGAGCTGGGAGGCACCTGAGGGCCCTGGAAGGAGCAGCCCCAGCTCATAGGAGTGCCTGCCTCACCAGGGAGTGCAGCTCATTTAGCATTCCTGGTATGCATGAAATAGAATATATTATTCTACCTGATCACAGAAGAAACATGGATACTTCATTGATGCTCTGGCCATCTTTTAAAAAAAGGGAAGCAGATTTCCTTATCTTTGTTAGTAGACAATGCAATAATGAATGTTTACAAGGGGGGGTTTAATGGTCTTTTGTTTCTTAAGGCAAAATATTTGAGACATTTGTTGTTTTGAGGCATTAAATATGTTTTGCAAGGTAATTAAGGAGATTAATGCTAATCATAATTGTGTCCATTCAAAAATGTCAAACCTATTTAAGCATATTTTTCATAATAGTTGTTAATTAGTGAACTGCATCGAAGTTTCCACACGGAGAGGAGGAGTTAAAAGCTAACCAGAAGAAAAGTCATGCAGCTGCAGATCTGGAAGACATGAGCAACCTGCAGCTGACTAACACAATTCCAGGAACGAGTCAAATATGTTGCTTTTTCACTGATCTTTTATTTATTTCCTCCCACAGTATTTTAAAAAGCAGAAGCGGTTAATCCCGGAAAGGACGGTGTGGAAATATTTTGTGCAGTTATGCAGTGCAGTGGAACACATGCACTCCCGCAGGGTGATGCACAGAGGTAACATTAATTCAGTCTCTTTTCACTGAATAATAATATAATGTTCCAATTAGTAAGCGCCTACATTCAAAAACAATTATGCTGATGTTCAGCCAATGCATGTTTGGAGAGGCTGGAGCTGGGAGATGGATTTCTCCTTCTGTCTCTGCCTCATTGTTAAAGCATTCAGGCCAAAGTGAGTGTGGTATTAGGAAGATGAGCTGCTTTGTATTCCAGACACTGATATTAAGTAGAAGTGTCAAACTTGCCATTAGAAAAGTGTCAGAAATAAAATGCTGAGACTCCTGGATACAGTGAACTCTAAGAAATAGTCTTCATTATATTAGCTGTGACCTTAGAGAGTTGAGAAGAGTTTTCCTGTCTTGCAGGCTTTTCTGAAATATTAATACAAATATGTACCACACTCTCATAACCTGTTCTCTATTTTCATTAATTATTTTTGAGTCTCTTGTCTCAGAACATCTTATAACTTTGAGCTCTGTTCAAAAATTACACCACTGCTTTTAGTGTCAGTGAAGTGCTTTGGGAAGGACTGGACTCAGGAAATGCAAATTTCCCAAAAGGCACCAGCACCCATCTTGGCTGCTTGTTATTTCCTTGCTCCTTGGAAGGAGGCAATTCTTCACCATATTTGTCAGCAATGTGATACCATTTTTGCTCCATTAGCCATCCCCTGATGCAGTGTATCTGTTGTACCTGAGTTAGGTCTGTAATTGGTGGCTGAAAGGGGGAGCCTCTCACTTGAGTCTGCTCTAACATGAGGAAAGAGCCTCTAACTCAGTTCTGACACAGCTGCTTGGGAAATGGGGGTTGTGGTGATTTCTGCCCTCCATGAACCAGCTGGGCTGTGTGGAGCCCAGAATTTGTGTGGATGTGGAGCAGTAATGACCCTTGCATGAGGGGATGGTGGTGGGCAGTGCAGCTTCCTGTGGAAAGTGATGATCCCCAAAGAGAACTGGGCTCATTTCTTTGATTTCCAGCAGTGGGAGAGGTTGCCTCTGTTCTGTTGAGCTGTTTCCTACATTTTCCCTCATTGGTATTTCTTGTGTGCTGGGAAGTGCACTCTGATTTCTGTGTCTGTGCAGAGCTGGAAGCCTTGGAAGATTGAGCTTATCAAAGCTCCAAAGAAACACGGTTCTGCTCCAGCCTCTTTGTACCCCGAGCGCTCCAGGCAATGCTTCTATTGCAGCATTACAACCAAATAACCTTTTGTGGCTTTGACCTTTTACCTTTTTCTTCTTGCAGACATAAAACCAGCCAACGTGTTTATAACAGCCACGGGGGTGGTGAAGCTGGGAGATCTTGGATTAGGCCGGTTTTTTAGCTCTAAAACCACTGCAGCACATTCCTTAGGTAAGCTGTGCTCGTTAAGCAGGGCCTGGCTCTGCCAGCTCTGGTGCCAGGCACAGGCTGTCCCTCCTCCAGGGTGACAGGGTGGGAGGGGGTGGCACTGCATTTCCAGCCAGGGGTGTTTTAAATGCTCTTCAGAGGCATTAATAGGTATCTTCTGTTTAAAATCTGTTACTTTTTTCTGGAAGGCCTGGCCTGGTGTGTGTTTTTCAGCAAATTCAGCTTTTCCACTCTAAATAGCACTTTGGCTGTGCTGTGCTTTTGGAATTCAGTGTTACCCCCAAAATCTTTTGCATTTTACCTTTGGTCAGGGCTCTGCCCTGACTGGGGCTGGGGCTGCCCGAGGTGGGTGAGCCCCCATGGCCCATCTGTCCCAAAAAGGGACATCACTTGAAATCTGGCCTTGATTCTTTAAACATCAGTTTTTTCTCCATATCTTCTACATATCTCAAGGTTGTCTTCCTCATTTTTACCATTAACGTGAATTCTAGTGCTGTAGAAAATTGCATAGTTATGCAGTCCATTCTTCAAGTCTTAAAGTATAAAGTATTTCATAATTGTGTCTCTAACCTCTTGAGAAGTGGCTGATTTTCCATTTTTATTAAGGGTCTGAAATTTTTGAGTCCCAAAGGTGCTTCTGTATTACAACAGTGAAGGAACTTTGGCTTTTGTTGCAATATTTAAGCTCTTTTAAACTGATGTGTCTCAGTTGACTTTGGAAGGCAGGATATTTGTTTCACTTTTTTGTTTTTGTGCAATTTCCTCTACTGAATCCTTTCTTGGATGTGGAGAAATTTCATTGCTAATACTGGCCAGCAGCACAAGGAAGGAAAACACCTGCCTTGTTTTGTGTGTGTTTAAAAAATAGGAGGCTTTTCTATAATTGACTTTGATAAAATAGGAGATTTCAGATTTCCCTTTGTATCAAAAGCTGTCCTAGGGTATATCCCCACTGTACTTAATAGATGAAAATAAATGCTCTTCACAGGAAGTTACAATCACATCATCTGAACAGGCCAAAATATGATCATGTCTAATTATATGATCTTATCCAGTTTGACTGCTGCACTTATTATATTAATAAGAATAAATTGGGGCTTGGAAACTGGCTGCACATGTAAGTCAGGCTTGTGACCTTTACCAGGGCTGCTCTCTCTTAATTGAGAAAGCTGAGTAGGAAGAGCTGAGCCCCTGGTGCACAAGCCCTGGCCCTCGTGGTGATGGTGATGTGTCCATCCCTCCCACACCTCACATCCCTGCTGTCCTGCAGGCAGGTGAGACAGGACAGAGGGACAGAGGGACGGGAGGTGTGGGAGGGATGGACACATCACCATTCCCAGCCCTTTTGGCTCCAGGTGAAAAATAATATTTGAACAACCAGAAAATAAGGCAGACCCGAAGGTTCTTTCAGTTTTTTGGTGGTTTGCCAATCAGAGACAGGGGTTTCGTGGCACAGAGAGGAGCTGCTGCTGCTGCTTGGTTTGATGAAGACATTGCTGCGGAGCTGTTTGGGCCGGCGCCGTTGCCCTGGCAACCGCCCTCAACCATCATTTCTCTGGCTGCTGACCCATGAATTGAATGTGCGGCTTATGCAAATATATTCATCTCATTCCTGCCTTTGGTTGTATTTGCCAGCAGCAGGCTGGCATGAAAGGGCATCAGGCAGTCCCGACCCGGCTGACAGGTGTAGCAGGGGCTCGGCAGCGCCCGGCGCCGCAGCGGAGCCGTAATTAGAGCACGGAACAGAATGAACGTCAGATGAATTACCAGGCAGCAGATCATATTTGTCAGGAAGGATTGCATACATAAAAATTAAGTGACAGTACATGCCGAGGTAATGAAAGAAAAATGAAAGATTTGCCTGTACACAGCTCGTGAGATGCTGCCGAGCGCCGGGAGCGGCGCCGGGGCACCGAGACCGAGGGGCAGGGAAAGCCCTGAGCCCTGGGAATGGGCCTGGGCACCTCTGGGCACCTCTGGGATCTGCCTGGGCACCTCTGCCCCAGGGGCAGCACGGACACCTGCAGCCTCTCTCGGTGCTGGGACAGGCAGCAGGAACCAGCTGGGGCTGCAGGAGCTCACAGGGCACCATCCCACTGCCCCTTCTCCCTGGAGAGAACACAGGAGATGCATTTCCACAGGGGAGAGCTCCTCCTGTACAGGCCTTCCCAGCAAATTCAGTTTTAAAAATACTGAGTGTAGCTGAGGTGAATTTTACTACTTGTTACAACATGGTGGTTCACCTTCCTTCCCTAATTTTAGACTTTGGCAAACTTAGCATTAAGCTGGTATATCTTGTTTTAATAGGAGTTGTAATAAATACAGAGAATTTCAATTAATATTACAATGGATAACTTTTTTGAGAACTGGTATAATGTCCATTTTTAGCCAAATAAACCTGGCATTATCCAGAGCTTCTGACTGACTTTACATTTTGAAGAAACAAGAAGAGTAAGAAAACCAAACCCCAAAAGAAACCAGTTTTATACAGAATACTCTTGTTTTGGAGCAGATGATTTATTATTTATTCTTGGACAAGAATATAGTTGGAGCAGATTTTCCTTTTGGGAGATTCACATAAATCAAATCTTCCCAGTTCAGAACATGCCAATAGCCCTGGACTGGAGTACTTGGGGTGTTACATGTTCCTTCTGGTTCCTGCTTGGATGTGAGGGTGAGCAGGGAGGAACTGAAGAGCTCTTCAATAAATGGACCATTTGTCTGCCTTTTTTCCTTTCTTTTGCCTGCCAAGCCAGTTTGCCATCTGAAACAAAATCCCAGGGCTTGGTAAGGAAAAAAGGACACAAGGAATCCTGTGAAAATGTCACCAGCCAATATTGTGTGTTTGGAGTTCTTGGTTTGCCTCTGTTCAGTATTTGTGGAAGAACAGAGAGATGCAGAATTGCTGCAGGTAGATTGTACTGTTCACATGTGAACAATCCAACCACAGAACTATTAGGAATTTGATAGGGTTGTGTGATTCAATAATAATAAGGAAAAAAAGATAAAGAGCTTAGGGCAACAGGTCTTATAATAACAGCTGCAATATTATGCACAAAATATTTATTGTTTTTCTCTAAGAGTAAGTAGATTTCATTTGCTTTTTTTTTGTTTTCCCCAATGAAAATTAGTGGGGGCACCTCACACTGAGATTTGAAGGAATTTTAAATCTATTTGAGTGTGTTTGACCAAAGTTTTACTTCAGCTGGTTCCCAGATTCTCCTGGGAAAAGGCCTGAGCTGCCTTGTGGGAAATGCACTGCCAGATAGCACTAAAACATACTCAGGTATTTTTCTCAGCTGTGTGTGTTCATGGAACATGCACTCATGTTGCTCATGCTAACACTAAGCTGATAATTCTGGAAAATCTTCATTACTATTTGAAAAACTGGGCAGTTTTTTGTTTTGCTAGGCATTTAAAAAGCCTCAATGTACACAGCCTGTAAAAATATCTGGAAATATTCTGCACTGATTTCAGTCTAATGCAGTCTGTGAAGATGTGGGAGAGCCTCTGCTGTGCAAGGCTTGTCTGGGTTACATCAAACTCAGTGAATGACACTGAGAGAACCTCCTAAAAGGATGAATCACATTTGGCTGCCCATGAGCAGCTAGGGATGAGTTTCTCAGGAAACATGAGCCATGTTTGCACAAGTGAGAGGGGTGGAATTTGAATTGCATTTCTGGAATAACTTTGCCACCTTTGCCTTTGTGTTTTCCTGGTGAAATAAGAGACTCTGTTCCTAATCTTACCTGGGAATAATTAGCATTTCCCTGCCTTGGAGGTTGTTGCAGCTGCCTGTGGGCAGTGCTGGGGGAGCAGGAATGCTCTGGCTGATCCTCAAGTGAAGGGCTCCAACTGCCAGGAACAGAGCAGGAAGCTTCTTCCTTAACCATAATATTCCCTTGGTTTTGTGGCCTTTGTAACTTCAAATGCATTACTCTCCCACCTGGTGAGTAGTGGTGAATCTGAGCAATATTTTGTATTTTCAGCAGGGCAAATGCTGAAGAAAGTTTCTGATTAATAGTCTCCGATTAGCCTGTTCTTGTCAAATTGACTAATGGGATGCAATGGCAAGCCCTGACTGATTGCACTGGAAGCCTTGTGCAGTTCTCTAGAAGATGCTCATTACAGGAGATTCCCACATAATGTTGGACAGGCCATAAAGAGAATTGGCCTTGTCAGTCTTTTATCATGACAGTTATTTAAAAATTAATGCATCAGTTTTGAAACGAGAGACTTGCTTGTTTGTACATTTGCTGACAAGACTCCAGTAATGATAGGTAAAGGTGCAAGGTGGGCTCCACAAAATGAGCTCAGGCATGGAGTGCTCCCAGAGCCAGTGTGGGGCTGGTGGCACTGAGCTGTGCCACAGCCCTGGCACTGCCCCTGGCACTGCCCTGGCACAGCCCCTGGCACTGAGCTGTGCCACAGCCCTGCCACTGCCCCTGTCCCAGCCCTGTCCCAGCCCTGTCCCAGCCCTGTCCCTGCTGGCACAGCAGCCAGGGTTGCTGTGATCTGCAGTGACACTGGGGCAGAGATGGGCTCGGAGCCCACCCGTTGTTGTTTGCAGTGACCTGGAATAACTGAGTGCCAGAGCAGCCACAGCTCCAGGGCCCTGCCAGGGGGCACAGGGGGGCTGGCACTGCTGCTCCTCCTGCAGCCACGAGCTCCACAGTTGCAGAGCTGCTGGTAGGGCAGAGCAGCAGTGTGGGGAGGAGTCTTACACTGCTGCTCAGTGGGGACTTCCAGAAGTGTCTTCCACAACTTCCTGGGATGAATCACCATTTCTTCTGCAGCTGCCTATTTTTGAGCAGGAAAATGAATCAGTGCTGTCCCAGCCAAGTCAGTTCTTGCACAGAAAGCTGGCAGAAGTGTGGGAATTACTTGGAGAGCTGTAGTGTCCATCCTGTGGATGCTGCATGCACGTGGGACAGAGCCATGGAAAGCCTCTGCATGATCCTGGCTGCTCCTGCTGTCCTGGGAGGTTTCTCTGTGTAGTCCAGTAAAAATCATCCTCCCTCCACAGGGGCTTCCATGGGCAATTAAACCCAGCCAGGTCTGGGGCTGTGCTGGTCTGACCTGCACCTCCTGAGCACCAAAACAAAGTGATCTCCCTGTGATACTTTTCCTGTGTTGGAGTTTTTATAGAATTTGCAAGAATGCTCTTTCTCATTAGAGTACTCTCCACTTTGAAAGGGAAGTAATTTCTGAAGTGAAGGACCTGAAAGCATGAGCTGAGTTCATCACACAGGGCAGCTGATTGCTGAACATCTTGAGGGTTGATAAATTCCCTTCTCTGTGCTGGGTCACCTGTGCAGGTGCCAGGGCCTGGGTTTTGCCTCTCCAGGCCTTTGCTTTGTGCCCTGGAACTCATTTGTTTCCCACAGTGTGCAGATCCCTCTGCAGGGGTGCTGGGGAAGGTGGTGGCTGTTCTTCCACCTCCAGCACCATCCCTCAGCTTATTAGTCCTGCAGCTGTCTTCAGGCAGCATTTCAAATGGAGAAATTGTAAACTGAATGTTACAGGCAAATTAAACATTTGCCATCTTGTGAGGAAAGGTCTTTAATTAGGAGAAGGATATACTGGAATGCCAAAAGGAAAAAAAAATTGACAGGGGACGGACAAGCAGAGAAAGCAGGAGAAAAGAGCATATACAGTCCTTGGATGTTTTAATAAATGATGTATCTGAGGATTATTTGATGTAGTTGAGACTGCCAGGATGTCTTGTATTTTCAGTACCACAACTGAAACTTATTTAGGCTTTAAAAAAGAACCTTT
Source organism: Erithacus rubecula (assembly GCF_903797595.1). NCBI lineage: Eukaryota > Metazoa > Chordata > Aves > Passeriformes > Muscicapidae > Erithacus > Erithacus rubecula. The sequence goes on along the minus strand of NC_136673.1, from coordinate 1,093,279 downwards.
TTGAGGTAAGGCATTTATTAATAATTTCCTGTAACTTCTGTCCAAAATACTGAGTAAATTTCTTTTGATAAAATTCAGACTTGTGGAAGCACATAGAAATCCCAAGCTTCTGACATAACGGCAAGCTGGAGCAGAGTTTTAAAGTTTGGGGTGATTTTCTTGGATTTTTCAGGCAGGTTTTGCATTCCTGGGCTCAGTGTGTCCCTGCAGTGCCTGCTGAGCTGTCAGAGGTGCCCTGGGGCTCACTCAGTGCTCTGCTGGCCCTGAGTCCTGCTCTGGTGTCACAGTCATGACACCCAGTGCAGCCTGGTGAACCAGGGACATGATCCCTTCCAGTGCCTCTGCCCATCCAAAACACTCTGAAGATTCTTGGGAGCCTGGAAGGGAAACAAAACATTTCCCAAATGTCAGAAACACAAAAGATATTTTCAGCCATGTTTGTCATTCTCTGCTCTGTCTGTGATGATGTATTTGGTTCTAATCTGCTCTTTGTGCTACTCCTGACCCCTTGGTGAGGTCTCTGTGTGTGACCCAGGCTGCAGAGTCACTTGTGAGACAATAACCCCTGGTTTGTTTGTTTTTGCAGTGGGAACTCCCTACTATATGTCCCCAGAGCGAATACACGAGAACGGATATAACTTTAAGTCTGATATCTGGTCTTTGGGCTGTTTATTGTATGAGGCAAGTATCTTCTCACTTCTTTCCTCTGGGTTTCCATAACCACACAGTTTGGGACAGGAATTGAATAGGTCAGACTGCCTGTAGTCACCTTGTTGAGAGTCCTTAGGAAATGCTGCACTGTGCACCCTCTGAGCACGAACACCCAGCACTTGCACAAAGTTAATTTTGGTCACAGCAGTTGTGGAGGATGAAGCCATGAAAAGCCAGCTCACTGCATCCCTCCTTCCTGCTGGAAGAGCTTTCTTAGGGCAGCATAGTCAGAGTTTTTCCTGACTGCATTTGTTTTGAAAATAGCAAGTCCATTTGAATGCAACTTACTGGTTTCTTAGATGGAATTCTGACCAGTGGGGTCTGTGGCCCTGCCCTGGGTTGGCCTGGGCAGGTCTGTGGGAGGGGCCCCAGTTGGACCCCAGTGCCCAGGTGCTACTGCAGTGCTGGGTTGCTCTGACTCACTCCAGGCTGAGCTCCTGGAGATGGGATTCCAGATTTATGCAGAGAGAAATATTTAGCGTTGTGCTAAGATATGTTTTTGTTGCAGGCAATATGGTCCCCTTATGGCACAGGAGTCTTGGTACTCCTTGTATTTCAAGAAGCTGAATTAATTGCACACTAAACATAATTTTCTGGTAGGAGTAGCAGTACTACAGTAACATCTGAAAGATTTGGCATGTGAAGCATTTTTAAATTTCCTTCCTACGTAGGTAAGCCTTAACTTAGGGAACAGGAGCTGTGAGATATTACAGATTCCAGGGAGGACTGGACAGGTACCAATTTTATGTTCAGTAGTTAAGCAACTACTTGACTTCTTAAACTTCTTAGAATTTTGAAAATTAAGCATCAGATCTGCGTGCCTTTGAAGGAACTGTTTTATTTGCTCTAATGTCTTGCAAGGGGAATGTTTTTCCATTTGGCTTAGAAGTAAGGAAGGGATGCTTGTTTGGGTATGAGTCACTTCTGATATTTCTCCAGATAGATTGTGTAGATAAGCTGCAGAGAGATTTAATGTACAAATTGCCTTCAGAGACACGTGTGTCCACTGGAATCCACTTAGGGAGCATTGAGGGCTTTGGGACATGATGCCACATAGCACCACTTAACTTTGACATTGATAATCCTACAGTGATTTTTATTAAATCTTATCAATATAGTAGTAACTGTCTTCATCCCTCACTTCCTGTAGATATCTGTCAGCAAGATAACTTGGAGGGGATAAAAATAAGTTGTTAATTCCCAGAATGTAGCTACAAGCAATGACTTCAGCAGTTGTGGCAAGATGATCAATTTAAGCACTAGCAGGGATTCTGTCTCTGGGTGTTTGAACCAGTCGTGGGCGTTTTCCAGGGAGATCTGCCTGGCCTGGGGTAATTGCTCTAATCAAAGTGTCAGGAGCAAGCCCCAACCTAGCATCACAAACTGTAGTTAGTGAGATACTTGGAGTGCCTGTGGTCATGGCCCTGCAGCTCTGGCTCTCTCTTTCCACTTTAATTCCCTGCATTTTCCATCCCAAACCCCTCAGTGTGTCCTTTCCATCCCTTCCCTTTTGCACATGAATGCTTTACTAAACCTGGAATGAGAAGTTAATGGGAATTGGAAAGCCCCTCTCCACCTCCCTGGCATTACTGATGTGTGTATTGAGATCTTGCAGACCCTGTTTAACCCTTGCTGGCTTTCTGTGTTTTCCCCAATGCCCCCATTAGTGCTCTCTCTGGAACAGTCTGTGCTGGGTTCTCCAGTTTGTTTTAACTGATTGAGAGCAGTTTGCTATCACTCCTGCTTGGGGAGTAGAGTCTCTAATTGGACTCTGTAATTTTTCTCCTACTGATTTGCCTACTACTGTCATGACAGTAATGAAGTAACAGTGACACTGTTTTCCTTCAGAAATCTTCCAAATGCTCTTGCCCAGTGCTGGGGTTCTTTGGGATCCTGGCAGGAGATTTTTCACCCTAATGTCTCTGGGTTTTGAGGAGTAACTTAGTGTTACTCCTGATAGTGGTGAGGAGTGAGGTATAAACATAATAACTTCAAGTCCTTTAAAAGATAAGTGTATGTTTTAAACCAAGGGTGGTTTAACTTAATGTGTCTTGCAGTGGGATATTCTTTTCTAAATAGTAGAACTCTGGCAGGAGATACATTTGTTTTGAGGTTGTTTTGGGTTTTTTAAAAAGATTAAGTACATTGCTCATGCTTACAGGATTCTTCATATTCTAAGTAGCTAAATGTCCAAAGAGAGAGAGAGAGAGAGAGATGATTGTATCTGAGAGGGTTTCAGAGTTGTCTGAGAGCCAGTTGAGTTCTTGCTGATGGGCTGGTGGTCTGAGCATCCTGTTTCTGGAGTGTTTTCCTTGGGGAGCCTGGCAGAGCCCTGCAGGAGCTGCAGAACTGTTGGGGTCCTGGAGCAGCCTGGGCTGGGGAGCAGCAGCATCCCTTGCTCTGCTCACTGCCAGAGAACAGAATTGGCTCTTGCAAACTGGCAGCACCAAGGGCTCTCAAATCCTTTGTGTTTCTGAAACATTTTCTGTCTTTTTCTCTCCAGATGGCAGCTCTGCAAAGTCCCTTCTATGGAGATAAAATGAACCTGTTTTCTCTTTGCCAAAAAATAGAGCAATGTGACTACCCACCTCTTCCAGCTGAACATTATTCTGAAAAGGTAAATTGGGAGTGTGTCTGCAGGGAAATGGGGAGGTGAAGTTTCTCCAGGAAAATGGAACTCAGGAGAACCACCCACATCTAGGGAAGAACAGGAGATGGTCCTGGATACCCGACTGAGCAAATTACTTTTGTGGTATCTGAATATTGACAAGCTAAATCAAAATACAAAAAAAGTTTTCTTAATGTGGGGAATATTGTGAAACTGAAAGTCTATGATGCTGGCAGAAAGCAGCAGTGAGCCGTGGGAAAGCCCTCTCCTTGTTTCCTTTCCCATAAAGCATTTCATAAAAGAGCACTGATATGTTTGTGTATGAAGTCTTCAGTGTGTGACAAAGTGGGGAAGGCTTCATTTTAAGAAAAAAGGAAAATCCATTTAGGCACCTCTCACAGCAGCTGCACAGGGACTTTTAAAGTCCAGGTTTGTCTATCTGAACATGAGGGATGGGGGGCAGCATCTGAAGCAGTGCTTGAACCCCATGGCCAGTTCCTGCTTGCCCAGCTGCAGACACGTGTGCTGGCTTTCCTCAGGGCCTCTGGAGATGAGCTTGACTTTTTTCTGCCTCACCTAGACAAAGCAGCTGGTTTTCCTTAACCTCCTCATTCCTTACAGTTGCCTTGTATTTGAAAGGAAATGGCTAATGGAATTCTAAATGTTCACTGTATCCTATGGGGTTTTTCTTTTGTTTGACTCTACCTCAGCATCCTGAGGAGGAGGCAGGATGCCAGCACAGCCGGTCTGGCCTCCACCCTGGGAGGGGCCCTGCCCCACACTTCACTTTTTGCTTCTTTTTTCCTTGCCAAGTAGCTCGTGCAAAACGATGCTTTGAGAACTGGGCTGTAGAAGTGAATTTGATCATTTTTTGCCCCCAGCTCCGTAGCAGCGCCCGCTCTGTGCGTCCCTTTGCCGTGCTGCTGCAGCTTGCATTTCAGGATATGCCTGTTGGCAGCAGGAATTAGTGTAAGCTGACAGATGTGTTTCCTGTCTTTACAATTACTGTCTGTTTGCTTCCCTCTGGCAGTGCTAAAGAGTGTGTGTAGTGCAGTGATACGAGCGGGGTGAGAAGGATGGTTTAGAGCTCAAAGGCGCCGGGTCCCAGAGAACTGCAGATGGTTCATGCACTATTAACAGGATGCTGGCAGAGGCTGTGCCTGTGGCTGCAGCTCCTCAGCTGCTGCTGGTGCTCACTGGAACAGCACAAACAGAACCATCATGGCTCCAGCACCATCAGCATCCAGCGTGGTACTTCCTTTGAATGAGAAGGAGGAACAAGGCAGTGTTTGGGGCAGAGCTGCTGCTTTACTTTCCTTTCAGGGATGTTCCTCTCTGTGGCCTTCTGTGCCTCACCAGTCCAGATCCCCCCATGATCAACTGCATATTGCAGGAAGCAGGAGGAGCAGCTGGGATCCAGCCAGGATGAGTTTTCTATATTGGGAAGAGATTTGCTGGTAACTGGAGATGCTGGCTGGGGGTGCTGGTTCTGTGGTGCTGGTGAATGCCCGTGAGGACAGACCTGCCCAGCTGTGGCTCAGTGCTGCCTGCACAGGGGAGCACAGCTACTGCTTGGACAGGTGGTACTGACAGCACAGGCCCTGGGCAGAGCTCCTGAAGCATTTTCAGTTGTTTGTGGGAGTTTTGTGGTCAGTTTTGGTACGTGTTTGGTCTTTGGGGTCTCAGGCTTATGGAGGCAGCAGTGTCCCTGTCCTGAGCTGCTCAAAGTCACCAGAGAAGGGGCAGGGCCAGGCAGCAGGTCTGGGTTGGGAGCAAGGCCTGGGCCCTGCTCCATCCAGAGCTGGAAACCTCAGGTCCGTTTGTTAATGCAGCTGACGCCGAGTGCTTGATAGCTCGATGGCCGTGCTTTTAATTACCAGTAAAATAATTGGCACTGTGGCTACTGGGAGGATGTGAGAAGATCAGAGGCTCAAGGCTGTTTTTCCTGGTGCCTCAGGGGTACCAGCAGCTTTGTGTCTGTATAATTAAAAGCTACAATCTTTCATGTGCACAATAAAGAGGGCTGGGAGGTGGGGAGACTCCAGCCCTTCTGCATTTTATTTATTAAACATAATCAATGACCAGTTTCTCTTCACCAGGGTCTCATAGCTGTGTCCAGTAGCTTAAGATACACAAGTGCTGGTCAGACTCGTTGCACTGAAAGGCTTGAGCAGGTTTAGTGCTGCTGCTGGGGTTGGTGCAGGAAGGGCAGCTCTGCTCGGGCTCCCCCTTTCCTCAGTTCCCTTTCACTGGCAGGTCCCTCTTCACCTCCCACCTCAGTCACATCTCGGGTTTCCTTCCTTCCTTTGTGTGTGTCCTGCTTGTGCCACTGGTGCCTCCCTCTGTCCCATGCTCTCTCTAGCCCTGAAGGATGTAAAATATTCTGGGGTTGGGGAAGATTTAAATCTTCAGTGGAGATGTGGTGGAAAAGGTTCCTGGCTGTTTTGGAGGTAGGACACAGACATGAGCCGTGCCTGGATGCTGCCCAGAAGAGGTTCCTCTCTCCTGGCAGGGCTGCAGAGCTGTGGGCAGACATTGCCAGAGCCCTGTGCAGGAAGGCACTGGCAGCCTCACTCAGCATGCCTGTTGTGCTGTCTTGCAGCTGCGGGAGCTGGTCAGCATGTGCATATACCCCGACCCCGCCCAGCGGCCCGACATCGGCTACGTGCACCAAATAGCCAAACAGATGCACGTGTGGAGCACGAGCACATGAGGCCGCCAGCAGCACAGCTCCGGCTGACTGCAATCCTTCTCTCAGCTGAAAGCGACTGGTGCCAGGTCACACAGGTGGGAGCTTGAGCTCCAGCAGCAGAGCTCCAGCATTTGCAGGTTATTTGACAAGGACTTACAGGTGGTCGTGCTTTAACGTGAAGATTCTGTGAGGTATTGCAAGTGATTATTTTTATTTTTTATTTTTAAGGCCAATAATGTTACGGATGTAGATCATTTAAGGGTCCTTTCTTAAAACTGTCGTGTGTAATCTAGGATAGCAGCTATTACCGAGGGCTCAGCGTTTGCCAGACCTTCTATCTTAACTGTAATGTGAAATATTGAAATAATTCCTTCAGTGAAATCAGTTTATACTAATGTAAGGATTACCATAGATTTTGTGTAATTTGTATAACTGCTACTTTGCCTCTTCTGCAAATGGTTAATAGCAAATTCAGTTTTTACTTGGTATATTTTAAAGCAACCATTTATGTTTTTATTAATTTCCTCCTCTTCAGACTTAGGAGCTGGGAAGGGTTGGGGGGTGGGAAACCCTTTTGTTTCATGATTTCTTTTTTTTTTTTTTTTTTTTAATTCAAAACTTAAAAGGAGTATTTTGCTGATGCATTTCTCTGTCAGAGGTGAGTTAAACATGAGCCTGGAGAAAAGAAGACAAATATTCCAAGCAAAACCCTACCAGCCTTGCTCCTGCAGAGAATTGCTCCTTTCCCTCATTTTTCCCTTTTGGAATGGTTCTTCTTCACCTCCAGGTTCTTGTTTAAAACCAGTGTTGATCAGTTTTGGTGCAGAGACTTTTACATGTTCAGTAGTACATCGGGTACTATCGGTGGAACTTCAGCAGTGTTTTAAACACTTGGAAATTTTTTAAAAAATAAATGAAATGCTTTGTGTATGGGATTCTGCCTAGGATCAGCCCCTTCTCTCAAACTGTGAAAGCTCATTACAGAATGTGAATGTTTATAAAATCTCAGCCTGATCTGAAGGAGTCATCGTCTTTAACTGCATGAGAATTGTCAACCAGCTAAATTCATTCATTGAATCAATGATTGTTTCATTCCTGCCAATGGAAATCTCACTGCTTCAGGAAGAGCCGTGGAGTCACGTTGCAGTGTCTCCATTCCTTGTGCCTGTCAGGAGGAGCAGGGCTGCACTCGGTGCTCCAGAGGAAATCCTTCTGCCTGTGCTGCTCCAGTGCTGCTCCCACGTGGGACAGGGGCTTGTGCCAATGTACAGATTGTGTGTGACACTTCAAATGCAGCCTGTGCCTGTTTTCTTTTCTTAAAGAAAGCTTAAAGTCCTTCACTTCTTTGAACTAAGGTTAGGGTTAGGGGGTTACATACATATATATGCTTTTAGTGGATTTTTTAACCTACTTTTCTCTACTTTAAGGAAAACTGCAGTGCCATCTTCAACTACTTCCTGTAAAATTTGGGAATATTTGTATAGGGTGCCAAGAAAAGCCATTAATTGCTGTGAATATGATTGGTATCATTAATGCAAGGTGCCATTTTACTGAGGCTTCTCAGCAGAAAGTTGGGGCTGCTGCTCTCATGGGGGGAAGTGGGAAATTCAATTCAAATCAGCAGAATTGTTGTGGAGGCACCAAACTACTCCCACCATTTCTGTGCCAATAGCTTGGTTATTTATACCAGCTTCTTTAGCACTTCCCAAGATGCAGCCTGAACCTCTCTGGTTCCACTGCAGCTTTCCTTGGAGCCATGGCTTCCAGGGAAACAGCTCAAAGATGAGAAGTCTTGTCACTTTCTTGCTACATAAAATTTCCTAGTGCTTATAAAGAAATGTATTTCAAAAGGTAATTTTTTGCAATTGTGCATTTTTAGATAAATAAAAAAAATATTTCCGAAATAAATACCTTTGTTTAAAAAACCAAAAAAGTCCAGTATTAAAGGTCCAAGTGGAGGTGAAAAGAAGACAATCAGACTTGAAATGATGCTGGATCTGCCCTGTATCTACAGCAAAGAGGGCAGCAGTAACATCAACATCCCCTGATGGCCAGAGCTACCCTGCAGTGAGGTAGCAGGAGAGCAGTGTCTGTTGGAGGGGCAAGGGCAGCAATTCAGAACCACCCATGCTCACTGTTTTCTCACATTCTATTAAATTTACTCCTGCTGTTTTGTTCCTGGAGTGAGGAACAGAGCAGCTCCTTTGTGCCCCCAGTGCCAGGTGGAGGGAGCAGAGCTCTCACCTGCTCTAAAGGAAGATGGGAGAAGCAGCAACAGCACCAGGTACAGACACACAGAGGAGATTGGGCAGAGCCTCTTTATTCTGCACCAGCTGCTGTCTGAGCACCCACAGGGCTCAGGATGTGTCCATGGTTTGCACAGTCTCATCCAGCACCTCCAGCTCCAGGTGTGCCACATTCTCTGTGAGAACAGCAGTTGTTCCTTTTTCACACTTGTACCTACCAAACCTAGTAAAGAAATGGGGGAAAATTAGTCTAATGAATTAGTCATAGGAAAACTTGCATTTAAAATTTTGGAACTGATCAGCTTTAGAAGTTTCCTGTAAAAGTCCAAAGTAAAGAAGCTGTGCTTACTGCAAAATCTATACTGGTTGCAATAACTGACAGAGTTTCAGATTAAGCAGCAACTTCAGGAAACTGTTTACAAAAATACTGCCATGTAAGGCAGGTTTTTATTGAAATCAGTGGTCTCTCAAAGTGGTGGGGGACATTTGTGCTAAAACCAAGGAACAAGGGATTTGCTAATGTCTTGCAACTCTAGAATAATTCTACCAATGTATTTGCCTGTGTTCAGCTGCTGCTGCAGCCTCTCGTTTGTGCTGTTTAGCTGAAAGTCCTACAGACTTGGTGATACTGAGAACAGGCCCAGCCAGGCAGAGCAGAGACCCCAGAGGAGCTGCAGCATCACTGACCTGTCCCCCTTCCTGTTGGCCACGTCGTAGGGGCGCAGGAAGTCCAGCTTGCTCTTGCTGATGACGCAGATGTCGATGTTGCTGCCCGAGCCCAGGTCGTTGTAGATGCCGGCTGCGATGGCGTCCCGCACCAGCTGCTTGGCCTCCTCCTCCTGGGAAGGGACAAAGCTGTCACTGCCCCAGGGATGGCATTTCCCAGGACTGGGCCTCCCTGAACCTGTGCAGGCTGAGCTTGGAACCATGAGTGATGCACCAACAACAAATCAGTCACCAGGTACTGCGGTCAAAATGCTGCAGTTGGTTGAGTTTGTAGCACTGAAGTGAAACAAAACAGGAATTTGTGCTACAGCAATGGATGTAACCAAGCCACTGTTACTAGTTAGAAGGAACCAGAGAGCAACAGTGTCCCCCTTATACAGCAGCACTCAGCAGTATCTTTTACACAGAAACATTTCAAATGCATCAAAATATCCATTAGAATATTACACCAGATCTGTAAGATCACATTCCCTCCCACCACAGACTGGTGCTGCTGTGGAGGCCTCAGGAACACGAATGGATGGGACTGGCAGCCCCCAGGTCATTGCAGCAGCACTGGCTGGGGCTGTCCCACAGGAGCTGATGGAAAAAATACCCACTCTCAGCTCAGTGTCACCAGGAACCATCTGACTCAGCCTCAGCTCTGTCAAATCTTTTCAGTAGCCTAGAAAATACAAATCAGAGAATGCAAGACCCCTTACTTCTTCTCAAAGGTGTGTTACCTACTTGAAAACAACTTGGAAACAAACACTGACTAGTGCTGCCTATTCCCATACAGAAATAGTAAGCCTGGAACACATGTGGGCTCATTTTGTCCCCAGGTATGTGCAGCAGATCCTGCTGGCATGCTGAGGCTCCCAGGCTCACTCTGCTGCTTTGCTGCTGTTTCACACCTTGGAATAATCTGCCACCAGACACCAGAACAAGAGCTGGGGTCAACGCTGAATTTGATAAATGCAGCTTTTTCCAGTGCCTCATTTTCACAGGCTGTCTGTGCCAGGACCTGCCCCATGCCAGCAGCAGCAGCTCCTGACTGCAGCTGCTCCAGCCCCGAGTGCAGCTCAAGAGGAGCCCAAAATTAGCTCAGCTCCCACCCACCTGCCCTGGGCCTGCCCTGCACTCCCTGGTGCCCCTCTGAACAGTGGGAATGGCAATATTCCTGTGCCAACAGACACAGGAGCAGAGCACAGCCTCCACTGAGCTACAGAAACAGCAGCAATTCTGACTTCACTGCCAGTTTCACGACTATTAATCCTTATAAAAAAATAAACTGAATTACACTTCCTATCAAGCTGACTAGAACAATACAGCCATGCTGCAAAAATAACTCCTGTACCTTTCCTTCAGTGTTTTGGGCAATAAAAATTCTGATAAGCAAGTAATTCCTCACTTAACTGACAGAAGACTGTTGATGATTTGTTGCAGACTAAGGTTATTTTAGTACTATAGTGAAAGTAAATAAACCAAAGAAGTATATGTAGATCTGTTTTAAGAATTAACTGTTAGCAAAAGTAGAGTAATTGTAAGTTATATGAATATTAGGTATAAGAAAAGCAGCTTAAGAAAAATGCAGGAGATTGGTGGAATTTACCTACCCAGTAAAGTGCAGTGGGAAGAGCTGAGCTGTAACTGCACTGAGGCAGCCCCAGCACAGAGAGCCCAGGCTGTAGCCTCAGCTCCTTCACTGACACAGTGCAGCTCACTCTGTGAACATGCAGTAATTGTCATTAGCAAACCCTGCCTTTCTTTTTACAGTTTAGAAAGCTGAATAGAATAGCCACCAGAAAAACCCAAAGTACTGCTTACAGAGATCCTGCATGGAGTTCAGCAAGGACTGTTATTTACAGTCACAAAACAGGGGACAGGCAGAAAGTGCTGACACAGTCTCAAGTACAGGGCCCTCAGTGAGTCACTATAATAATTAATCTTAAAAACCCCTAAAGTTCAGAGTATATAAAAGGAGCACTTCCTGCTTTATGGTTGCAAAGACACAGCTAACTGGGAATATCCTCCAGTGGGGCCCCCAGTGCTCCTTAAATGAGCTGACAGGCAGTGATGAAGCGCGGGGCGAGGCAGCGGCGGCAGCGCTTTATGTCCCTCAGTGTCCCTGGGTTCCTGTGTGCAGTTCCACTGGGCTGGCTGTGATGGAGCCATGGCTCTGTGCCCTGTCCCTCAGTGTCCCTGGGTTCCTGTGTGCAGCTCCACTGGGCTGGCTGTGATGGAGCCATGGCTCTGTGCCCCTCCCTCGTGCACAGCTCCACTGGGCTGGCTGTGATGGAGCCATGGCTCTGTGCCCTGTCCCTCAGTGTGTTCCTGTGTGCAGCTCCACTGGGCTGGCTGTGATGGAGCCATGGCTCTGTGCCCTGTCCCTCAGTGTCCCTGGGTTCCTGTGTGCAGCTCCACTGGGCTGGCTGTGATGGAGCCATGGCTCTGTGCCCTGTCCCTCAGTGTCCCTGGGTTCCTGTGTGCAGCTCCACTGGGCTGGCTGTGATGGAGCCATGGCTCTGTGCCCTGTCCCTCAGTGTGTCCCTGGGCTCCTGTGTGCAGCTCCACTGGGCTGGCTGTGATGGAGCCATGGCTCTGTGCCCTGTCCCTCAGTGTGTCCCTGGGCTCCTGTGTACAGCTCCACTGGGCTGGCTGTGATGGAGCCATGGCTCTGTGCCCTGTCCCTCAGTGTGTCCCTGGGCTCCTGTGTGCAGCTCCACTGGGCTGGCTGTGATGGAGCCATGGCTCTGTGCCCTGTCCCTCAGTGTGCTCCTGTGTGCAGCTCCACTGAGCTGGCTGAGATGGAGCCATGGCTCTGTGCCCTGTCCCTCAGTGTGTTCCTGTGTGCAGCTCCACTGAGCTGGCTGTGATGGAGCCATGGCTCTGTGCCCCTCCCTCATGTGCAGCTCCACTGGGCTGGCTGTGATGGAGCCATGGCTCTGTGCCCTGTCCCTCAGTGTGTTCCTGTGTGCAGCTCCACTGGGCTGGCTGTGATGGAGCCATGGCTCTGTGCCCTGTCCCTCAGTGTCCCTGGGTTCCTGTGTGCAGCTCCACTGGGCTGGCTGTGATGGAGCCATGGCTCTGTGCCCCCTCCTGGGACTCGGCCCCTTCACTGCACTGACCAGGGCTGCCAAAGCTGCCCGAGCCACCGGGCAGCAAAGGCTCAAATAAATAACTCAGCACAAAAGGCTAATCTGAAACACTGTTTGATAAATTATTTATAACACAGACAATTGTCTGCATTTAATATTGGCGCTACTGGTAGCATCTTTAAAAGATGATTTATGTGTTGTGATGCCATTAAGCTTTATATGGGCCCACTGCTGGCTATAAAGTCTGCTGAGATTTAGAGAATGAGTTTTAAACTGTCACTGCAACATCATAGTAGATAGAGCCTGTATTAAATCTTTACTTTAAACCTGTTATCTGGAGAGTTGCAGTTTGCAGACACTCAGAGCTGATGGATTACCTCTCACAGCTGCTCTGCCACGAGTCCCAAACAGCACCAAGGAGCAACTTTACACATTATTCTTGTATATGACTTGGATCAACTTTCTCTTCTCACTTAAGCAATTTTCAAATTTCAGGTGCTACTGAAGGAAAAAAAAAAGACTTTCCTACAGGGGATGAGGCTACTTCTACATTGTATTAATACTGTCTTCACTAATAACCTGTAAACAAGTTCACCATTATGCTCCAGCAGCAAAGGGAGCAGCTGGAATGGCTTTGTAAACATTATTTCCTCACATTTTGTAACTTCACAAGCATATTAAACAGGAGATGTCTTTTCCAGATTTTAAAACTTCAGGAATTATTGATTTTTTTTCTCTTACCAAAATAAAATTAATCCCTTCTGCAGGTCACCAGGATGCTGTTAGGGATGCAATATACAGTGCAGTTCTCCAAAGCAATTCTTAGATTTGAAATGCAATGCACAATCAGTATAATATGGATGAATAAACAAATGCAAATACTTACAACAGTCTTTTACAATAAGATTTGTTTCAAATACTATCATATAAAAAACTGGTACTGAAAGTGAGAATCCCCAAGACTTGCTAGGGAAGAGAAAGGAAGGAAAAAAAAAATCAGAAGCTTCAAGAAGGACAATGACAATAAAAAAATAAATCCATAAAGGAGTGTTGGGAATTTGGGGGTAGAAAGCAATACCTCTTGAAGGACATAAGCACCTACAGGAGCATAATTAGAGCCTGGAAGAGAATCAGCAGCAGGGGAGTGAGGGGCTGGGGTGGAGATCAGTCTGTAACTGGAAGAGATGCTGAAGTCTGCTCTAAGTCCAAAGAGAACAAACCTGAGAAGGAAGGATTTTGTATTTCTTGTAAGGGAAGGCTGGAAGGCTCCAGCAGCAAGAATAGATTTGGTTTGGGTGTCAGGAAAGGGGCAGGCATGTGTCATTTAAACCACTCAAATTTAACAAGCCTTCCACCCAAAAAAGTCTATTTCCAGTGCTGCCTCAGAATAAGGAATGACACAACTTGTCTCTTTTTAATTGTTTTAATTAGACCTATGTGTTCTATGTTGGGGTTCATTGTGACTGACGTGTCAGTAAATGTTTATTTTTCTAATAATTTTCTGCTAATAACTTTCCAAATAAACTGCTCTGTAGTCCCTAATTATTATTCTCACAGAAAACAGTTTTTTTCCCATTCTAAGGAAGCAGCCTGTGAGCGCAGGCTCATCCCCACCCCCTCTCTGATATCATACACCACCAGTATAATAAACCATGTTAATATTTCATAGCAGGGTGAAATATGCTGGAGTATCAATTCAACATCTGCTGTCTTTAGGGTACTGGCGTCCCGCAGAGACACTTTCAATTTGTAATTGAGTTCTATACTGAATTAATCAGCAGTTTATCTTTTTTAGTAAAATAATGTCTTCCCCACTAACCTGGATTTACATTAACAATTTATGCCAAATTACCTGCCAAGACAAGAAACTTATATGATTCGGAACTCCTGTTCAATAACATTAGATGCTCTATGTCATTCCCTACACGGGGATTAGTACAATCCATATTTCCAACGGCACAGAATTAAATTACAAGCTCTTCTCACAACTATGGGATTTCTTTTAATACTATTCCCATTCTCTGAACTAAGAATGATTACAAAAACTCATTCAATCCATCGCTTAGTGAAGTTCATGGGTTTTTAGGGAACTGATTCTCAAAATGGGAACTGGATTAACAGCACCCGAGCTGTAAATCCTGCCAGGCTGCAGCTCCTCCTCTGGCCCTGCTGTGCTGCTCTGCAGTAACACACTGACCCTCAGCCACCCAGAGATGCAAAACCTGCAAAAGACTACGGTTAAACTTGCTTTATGTTACTGCATATAAGAAAATTAATATCAAGCAATAACATGTCTGGCTTCAAATAAAGCAAACTCTGCTTATCTGACTATTGCTTTACCTCTGACAAAAGGATGGAAGGGAATGAAGGTCAACATTTTATGTGGAAAGAAGCCTTGGGCCCTCAGGTAATATATCCTTCCTAATACACCAAAATGCTCCATAAAGGCCAGGCTGGCTCCCTCCTCCTCCTCCTCCCCGTTCCCTCACAGCAATTGCCCTCGGCCCCGCCGGCGCTCGCCGCGGGAGCAGCGCTCGGGCTTCGTGCCATGTGAAATATTTTCCAGTACATTTTGTCTGTGTTCTGCAGTTATGGGAGATATACAAACTGGAACAATTTAAACTGGAACACCTGCTCCTGAGAAATGCATCAAAAATAATTACCTGTCCTCCCCCTACCCTGTGCAGTGAAATGATCCCTTAACACAGAGCCCTGCTTCTGGCCAGCTTCTCTACATTATTACGGACAAAGTTTAAGTGTTACTTTCATAAAGGTGAAGAAATTGTTGCTCTCTGACATGCAGCAGGGCCCAATTTACACAGAGGTAACATTCATTTCCCTTGATACAGTCTGCAAACAGCAAAGTGGAAGGCAGCACTGCTGGGTATCTCTGGGAACTCAGACTGGTGCTGCCAGCCATGTCCCACTGAGCTGAGGACATAAACCTTTCATTCTGAAAGCACCCCACAACACACCTTTCCTGCAATCCCAGCCATGCCAGAACATACCTAGCTGGCATATTCCAAATCAGCCCACAATTCCTGTTTAACACTAGCTCCACAAAGGAACTCGATCCAGGGCACAGCTCTGTGAAAGATGATGAAAACAGTACAAACTGTCCAATGTGTCAGGCAGAAACCAGACTGCCACAGGATAATTGTGATCTAACCTAAGAATAAGAAACAGGTATGATAAGCCTTTATTTTCTGGCTGACTGTATGCACTAATACCTGATATTTACCCATGGAAATCCATGTCTCCAGGAGACACGAACACAGCTATGTCAGGAGAGCTGAAAACTGCAGTGCCACAAGCTCTGGCAGCAAGGAGTGAAGATACGCCACTAACAACAGTCTCAGTTCCTGTCAGTGGATAATGAAATACACAGCACACAGAAACACAAAGTCCTGATTTTTGCTCACCGAGTCAGATTTCACCCCCCCTCCCCCCCCATTTACTTAATTCTGTGTTTGACACCAACAGGGGTTCAAGTATCTCAGGCAGGCTCTCCAGCCTAACTCCCACAGTCTGGCTTGATCTCCATTGTCTGCTGGCAGAGTGGAGCCCACAAACCTCGCAGCAAGTGGTGACCGTGGCACAGAGTCATTAGAGCTGCGGTGTCAGCTGGGGGATCAGCGCGGCTGCCACACCTGAGCCCCGGGGCTGATCACCATCACTAATGAACACAGGGCTCATCTGCAGCCTGTCACTGCTCCCAGCCCGGCACACACACAGCGCTGCCACACTACTACTGTTAAAGATTAGAGACTTTTGACAGATTCCAAAAATAGCTCAGTATTGTTGTCACTCGTTAATAAACAAAAATAATTCTGCCATATTGAGGGGCAGTAGGAAATGTGAGCACAGGAACATTTGAAGGATCTGTGTGTTAGCTGTTTAAAAATGGAAGAAAGTGACATGTTTTCATAATATTTTGTAGTGTGCCTGATGCATTATTTTACTGAAACAAGAGGTGCATAGTGAAGGCTGCACTCAGGCTACTTTGCATTTTGATACCACAAAGAACCCAGAGCACATGGAGCACCCCAAGGAAAGCACTCAGCTGCTTCACTCAGGGATTAGGGGTACTCAGAAATACCTCAAAAAACACTTGTCCCAAAGCTGCCCACCAGACTGCTCCCACCCAAAGGGGTGAGCCAAAGCCCCACTGCAGAGCAGTCATCAAAGCACACCAGGGGTCACCCTCCCCTCTGGTGGGACAGCACAGCTGCTGCAGCACGACAGGGCCTGTGCACCATGTGGAACACTCTCACAACAGTCTTCTCCTCTTACTCATCTGTTCTTACCCTCCAGGGTATTTTTGTTTTCATTCAGTACCACTTGATTTCCTGCCACACTTAAGAAATGGTATAATGAATTACTGCAAATATAATCTCACACATTTGTGGTGATCTATCCGAGAAATAATTATTAAGTATCTGCCAGACTATCTCCTATCTCCTTTCTTCCAGCTGTTCTGCTCCTGAACTCACTATTCCAAGATTTATTTTCTTTTCATGCTAAAGTTCAGTTTTCTGTAGCTTCTGATTCTCTTCCTTTTGGAGCCTCTTTTTATTAAACCTGGCTGTTTTGATGAAATACAGAAAAGTTACAAGCAGCTTTTCCTTGCTTAAACAAGAAGTCTACAACATAGCCCCTCTGTGCATCAAGTAATTCTACAGACAAAATGCTTCTACTTTTCAAACACCAAAAATCAAATACCAGAAGAAAATATATCCCCCCTCGCCATCTCCTGAGGAATTCAACCACCCCAGGATAGACAAACCCAGAATCCTAGCATTTAATACTGTAGACATTTTTTTCCCAGCTCACAATGCTTTCCATATCCACTGACTCAGAGTATTTCTTTACTATTGTTTAACACCAGAAGGCACAAATGCATTTACAAAATGACTGTAAGGTTTAAAAACCAGTGGTGACTCTATTGGAAGAAAAATTGGCTGCAATGAAAGATCTAAGCTGGAAACACTCCATTAGATGTGCTGTTCTCCCACTTACGACTTTTAAAGTAGATCTATAGCTGCCCACATGACAGATTAATATTGTTCCACAGTAGTTAGGTGTTTGGCATTACATTTTTGAAGCACCTAGAGGCCTTCAGGGCTGAAAGTGCTGCCATCCTCAGCGATCTATAATGGTTCCTCTAGAGGCCAGCACTCCTTGCCACTAACCCTGCCTCCATAAATCAGCGGCACAAGTGGCACTCGGGGACGTCACCATCCATCTCCAGAGCTCCTCTGAAGGATGGTGGGTACAGATCACCTCCCAGCACTGCAGCCAGGGAAAGGACCATCACACTTGGCACTGATAAAGCATGTGCTACTTAAAGCTGAAGACACACTAAGTCTATGGAAAAAAACACATCCTGCTGGTGTTAGCATGCCTCAGGCACTGGGAGAAGCTTCAGCAACTCATCTTCAAAAGGCAGAGAGCCAGGGCTCTAGAAACCTGCAAAAATTGGCTAAGCCTGCAGTCTTTTTTTATTTTATTTTTTTTTTATTTTTTTTTTAGTTGAGCATCTTCAAAGTCTATGATTCTAACTGTAGGGCACAGCAGCTGCCACTGCAGATTTGATCCTCTCAGCTTTTGGCAGCTCTCAACTTGAAATTCTAGCAAAAGAATTTTTCAAGTTGCTATTATTGCCTGTCATGGATTTATAAATATTGTGCACTATCTGCTGTGGCATGGCTCTCCTGGGACACCAGTGCATGCCAAAAGCATAACAGAATGAAAAACAGTTCCTATTCTTCAAATAAATGCTAATTTTTTTTAACTGTGCTCACACGATGCGTTTGGTGATCAGCTTCAATAGTACAGAATATATATCAGAGGCAAAAAAGCTGATTGTCTTTTCCAGTAGTATTCAGCTGCTACTTTCATTAAGCTTGTTTAATTACATTCCAGATGCTAATTTGCAAGTTGATACCAGAGGGTGCAGGACAGTTTGCCTTTGAATCATTTTTCTGTGATGTGATGGTCTTGAAGCACACCACTACCCTCCAGTAGCCCTAGCAAGCTATTCTGACAATTAGTGCAAAAGAAAAGAGCATTGATCTTGACAGAAAAATAATAATTTTCTACGTATTTTATTTAATTAATCTCTACCAATTTTATCTTCATTGCCATTTCATAGCAAGTTTCATGTAATATATATATATATATATATATATAGCATACTTCAGATTTAATTTGGATTCATTTCAATAGAAATATTTCTTATTTTACTAATTTACTGAACCCCCCCTCCATCTGACTAAGAATGTAAATACAAACTCACAGCCATAACATAATATGAGGAAGTGATTAGGAGCATAGTTCAGCTTTATCACATGAAACCTTGCTGGTTTGGTTAATACAATTCCTGAACTGTTATTAGATAACAGATTATCCAGGAAAACCAAAGAAAGGGTTAAGGTGCATGCAGGTCTCACAGATCTAAATATCTGTTTCAACAAATTGGTAGGCTGCATTTCTACATGCTTGTTATAAGTGACTATCTGCTGCCACTTATGGTTGTGTGTGAAGACAGTTTAATGAGGATGACCTTTCTAAATAGGAAAATTTAGAGATTTACCAGTTTTTGGTGCCTTTTTTGGTTGCTCTTACACAAGAAATGACTTAAAATCTAAGCTTGAAAGCTAGCTGAGAATAAATGAGAATTACAGTTGCACAGCACAGCTCTTTGCCATTTGCATCTTGGAAAGAGGACTATTGTGCTGTAGCTTGCAGGGATTTGCAGTCCATGTTTTCAGGGGAATGGCACACATGCCAAGTGCACAGTCACACAGGAGGCTGGAAAAGGAGACTCTCATTCTTACAGCAGCACGAGAGGAGAGGGAAAAACAGAATCTTCCCCCCTCTCTCTCTCGTGGCTCTATCAGCCATCTGGTGTGAGGATCCTTCCCAGAGACACTTGGGAGCCTATTAAACACATTCCAATATTTCTGATAACAACTGTAAATATACTAGAGGCCAGAAGTCCAGTGTCTTCAGATGCTGCCCAATCACAGAATCCTGATCCCAGTGCACGTCCCTGACTCTGCAGACCTACAACTCTTGCTTGCATACTGACAGGAGAGGGGCCAGGGATAACTGCAAAACTGCTTCTTACTAATGCTGAAGCAATTAACTAATGGCAAACTTCTCAAAACAAGGTGGGGGGGTTGACTGTTTTTTTAAAAATCTGCTGGAATTGCACACTGTGATTTGTTAGGAGATGTACCAAGGTACAAGAGATCATCTCACATTTTAAACTTCACTTAAACTTCAACATCTTTATAGAGAGGAACTGTGGATTTATGGGACCATCACCTAAAACCACAGTGCACTTGAGGGGGAGGAAATGATCCATGGCAGCTGCATTACAAAAATGAGGAGCATCTGAAGACCTCTGCTGAAAGTAAACTTCCTCCTTTTCTGCATTTTTCAGTGATACTGAAGAGCTCCAAGCTTTGTTTTATCTGCCCTTTTAGGCTGAAAATTGAACCCATTAAAAATTACTTGTAACACTAACAGTTGCAATCATTTCAATCTTGTGTTCAATTCTCATTTTTTCTTCACTGTGGAGTTATTAATCAATTGGAATGAGAAGGAGCATTCACAGAAAGTCTGAAAAGATTAATGTGATTTAAGAGGACTTGACATTCCTGGGGCATTTCATGAAATACAGTTACAGAAAACCCTGCAATTGTTTTGTAGCTAATTTCATCTGGATTCTCAGGGTTTAGATTAGCAGTATGGCACAACCAAATGCAAGAAATAGTTCTGAACATACTCCATCAATCAGAATTATTTTATGTACTGCCTGAACACTTTTGTTGCATTTTCTTTTCAAGACTGAGAGAGAAGGACAACAATACTGACTGTGCAAAGGCTGGTAAATTCATGAAGTCAACTATAACCAGTAAGCTGTGTGCTTTGAAAGCCTTCACCTACATTCAAATCACACATTTTCCCATATATAAATACAGCTCCTTGCGAATTTATTTATTTTACCCATCAATTTTTACAGCTTTGCAGTAAGTTGACATTAGTACATTTTAAGTGCAGCAAAACTTGAGCAGATTTACCTTTTTTGTTAGAGCTGCAAACCTCCTAAATTCTTATGAACATGAGGACTTGCTGAGGGAAGAAACCCAGAGGTTTAGGAGCCCCAGACTTACCTCCATGTCGGGTTTGTATTTATCTTCAAACACTGCCATGGCCGCGAGCGATCCAGAACCTGCAGTGATAACACCAGGACACCCCTTTAGCCACTGCATTCACAACGGCCATTTTGGTAGACAAAAATCTAGTACATCTCAGCACAAAGCAAACTGAAGCCCACCTTAGGTCCCTCTGCACTGTACAGTGCCTACACTAAGTCAGAACCCTTTAATCCTGGGGGTACAGCTGTGTGCACAGCCTCAGCACAGGCCCATCCTGGCAGCTTTTCTTCTTACTTGAACATAAGATATAAAAATGAGGTTAGAAACAGAGAGTTAAGGGAATGACACCTTTTGCAGTCCCTACTCCTCCATCCCTCCCACCCAACTTTGTGCCTGGGAGCAGGAATGAGGAGATGGCCCCAGCCCTGGGGATGAGCAGCCCAGCAGTGGAACAGGGCAGGAGCTGCTGCCAGCAGCAGATGTCCCCTGTAGTTGAACAGTTCATTGTGCTCCTGCTTTGTGCCATTGTTTCTACAATAATGAACAATAACAGCTGAACAAAGTGCCAGACACGAAAGGATGAGTTTAGGACCAAGTACAAGTGCAGTGATGGAACAGGAGCCATCTCTGCCCAAAGCACTGTGATTGCAGGGTTATAAATGTCCTTTTCCAGAATTAACCCAAAAAGCAGGATGATCCTATTTGAAACTGTAGACTTGCTTTGTTCAGAAAGAGTGAGCTTTCAGGAAGATTTTCTTGTCTGTCGGTGGCCCTACCCATATTTCAGAGAGCACTACTTTTGGGGAGTGAATAAAGTTACCTGCAATTTTTTACTCCAATTAGAAGATTTTTTGGCATTTATTACTTTTTAACTTGTTTTGCATAGTGCTATCTGTTTAGCTGGGTCACAGAGAAAGCCATATTTCCTATTTAAAATGATTTGTGTATATCGCTTGACCACCTCAATGGTTTAGTGAAAGCAAAAGGCAGCGATTAAACAGTTTCAAATGAGGTGTCCTGCTGATTTTATCAAGTCTGCTGAATGTATAATGAAAAAGGAGAAGCTGACAGTGACACTGTTGAGAAAATACAGACTACCTTAGCTGAACCATTTAAGGAGGTCCAATTATAGATCAAATTTAAAGGGTTGAAGCAGCAGATTTACAGACACAAATCAATGAACATGGTAATCCTGATGAATATGACAGATATTCCTGTTACAGAATATTGCTGTGGTTGAGGATCATTACCTTTACAGTACCAAATACATCACATCTAAAAGCAGTAGGACACTCTAAGTGTGTACTTGTATTGCAGGCAATGACTATTCATTTACACCTTGCAGCAATACAGAACTCAATTTTTTAAATGCTGAAACTGAGAATAAAGACAATTTTAAAGCAACTAATAGCAAAACTGAACTGCTGATGCAAACAGCTGATATCACAGAACAAACCACAAATAAAAGGAATTTTACTGACCCTTCAAACAGGGTTAAAATAAAGTGTGTGTCAAAACAAATAAAGAAACCTGAACAATAAAATAACAATTCTTCTGGAATTATATAGGAATATTTCTAATGAGAGGGGAAAAAGAAATCTGAGCCATGATCTCAAACCAAGCCCACGTTCTTGCTATACCCAAATGAAGGCCTACTATGAGCTGAGTGGGAAGCCTCAAAGTTGGAAAACAACCTTATTTTTGGGGAAAACAACTTTATTTTTGGGGAAAGGTTGACAAAATCAGAGTACAAAGACTAGAAAACGTGCAAGAAAGAAAGCATAAAATGTACTATCTGACCAAAATTACTGCATTAGCTATTTAGCTGGGAAAAAGTGATCTTGATTTCTTAAAACTTCTACTGACAAATAAAAAAATATTGATAACACAATTGCATACACAGCTCAGGCTGAATTCCTCCAGCTCCTTTTAAGAAGAAGTTCCCAAAAGAACTTATGGGCAGGAAATCAGTAACTTAAAGAAATAAAAAATAAAAAGGAAAAGGTGTGGGGAATCTTGTGTTACAGTACATGAAATCCTTTATACATAAAGAATTACACTTAATTATTTATCTCACTATGTTACCAAGACACAAATAAATGCCAAATCTACTATCAACCTTAAATAAATAAGTCCAGACAGTCATATAATGCAAATTTTCAGAGTTGCTTAAATTCTTAACTTAATTAAACCTACATGTAGACATTTACATCTGAAAAGCAAGATCCTAAAGAGGTTCAAGCAGACAGGAAGCAGGAAAAGCTGAATAGATTCACTTCATTTTTTCACTAGTCCTTATAAATCCTAAACAAGCTTGCATTTAAAATTAACTTAGCAAAAGCCTCCCAGCACAGCTAAGCATTCTCTGAAAGAACAGATTTTGCTGATTTTAAATAGCACAGTGAAAATTCCTCACTGTTCCCAGCAGCAGATGCAAGCCCTGTGTTTTCAGGAACACCAGTCAATGCACACATCTGAGTCTGCATCAAAACAAAGCATGTTTGACAACAGCACCAGGACCTGCTGTGGAAAACCCTCCACATGCAGAGGAGCATGAGCAAACCCACCTGCACTGTGGGACTGGCCTGGACATGCAGCATGGACAGTGGGGAGAACTCCACTGTCCCACTGCACCCACCTCCCTCTCCTGGCCAAATCCCACTCGCCACCCAAACAACCCCACAAGGTTCCAGCTGCCTCCTGAAAGCTGCATTGTGACAGCACAGTGGGCAATAAAACTGGGAACTTAAGTAAACACTGCAAGCATGGTTTTCTTATTGCAGCTCCTATAAAAACACAGAAAACTTGGATATTAAGGGTCTGTGGAGAACTTGTTTGTGTTGGGGAAACAGCTGCTCTCTTGTCCGTGCGCTCACTGCCCACCAATAATTCATTTTTAACAAGCATGCTTTGCCTTTATGCACAAACAAGCATCACAATTCCCAAACATGTCTGGAAAAGGATGAAATCCAAACATGGCAAAACACCAGGCATTACCTCGGGGTGGTTCCCCACCTCATACACAAGAACACTGACTGAAGTCACTACCAGCTCACACTCATTAAAACCCCCAGGAAAGCCCTGTGGTAGCACGTCCTTAAACCGTGTCTTTACCTGAGCTCAAAGCAACACCAAACCAGGTATTTATCTTGGGTAAGATTTCAAACTAAGCTCTGCAGAAATAGGACATTTTCTTTGTTGGATTTATTTTTTCCACGTTTAAAGTTTGTGTCTCTTCTGTATGTGAGCAATAATTAAAACAAAGGATAATTGGCAAAGTCATACTTCATTTGTATTATATAGCATTCAGGAAAAACGCCTTTCAGATCTTTAAAACCCACTAAATGCTAAGAATGCTTACACTTAACATCAAGTAAAAAATGCCATTTCAGTTCCAAAGAATTTACTTTGCATACATTTTCAGTAAGCTACACTTCAGAATCATATATTCAGGAAACATTAATCTAATATCTACACACATAAAAATAATGAGTGCAAACAAATTCTACAGAACTACAGTTCAGTCTCCTGATTAGCATGAACCAGGTAAGTTATGAAACAATAAGAGAATTTACTGTTCTCTCCTTTAAGTAGCACTGGTCACTTCCTGAATTTTCCCAACCAAGTTGTTAATTTTTCTGCATGCAACTGCAATAAATTGACTTTAAAAATACCATCTGGTCTTCACTTGAGCAGTTGTACCACTTCATTATTGATTTAAAGTGAAAGAATTATTGATATATAGCAAAAAGTGCAGCTCACAATTTTCACTGCGAATTACAACTGTGGGAGCTTCTCTAAAGCAGATGCCCTGGATGTTTTCAGCAGAATCTCCACTGAAGACAAGTCCTCGTTGCCAAGTACAGTCCATCTCCTCACCCAAGGACCTGTTTGCTGCCACACCAGAGGATGTGCAGAGCTTTGAGAGCAACATTTAGCACTTCCTCATCCATCACTGCCAGGGCTCCCTGACAGGACATTTATTCACATGCACTCATTGTTATTCAATTTGCTGCTCATCCCAGGTAAGAACTCCGTGATCTCGGCATCCCTTGGACTGGGATCATTTTTCAGCGTGGCTCCTGGCTGGGGGCTGGCTCCCAGCACTGGGAGTTCTTGCTCTGCAGCACGACACTGCCACGGCATGAAGAGCTGATTTATGAATATGAAGCACCACTGGCACCAGGGGAGCAGCTCCAGCCACCAGAGACTCCTGAACACTCTACCTGCTTCCAAAAGCTCAACTACACACTTCAAGTGCTTTAATTTTATGCATGCATTTCATTATAAGCCTTGGCCAGAAGCTTTCCTAGACAAGCCAAGCAATCAGACGATCTTGCATCGTTTGCTGAAATCCAATTTTGTCCTTCGTCAGCATAAACAGTATAATTTGATGTTCTCACTCCTGAGTAAGCACTGTGCACCTTTTAAATATCTCTTGCAAAGCAGGACCCCACTCCGTCCATCCAGACGGATCAGTACAGCAGAATCAAACTCAACTTCTCAACCACCTTTCCTATTTAATACTAAACTTCCAGAAGTCAAACAATCAAATATACCTACCCTGATTTAATAAACTACCTTTAGAATATTTGGGATAAAATACCCCAAAAACCACTAGATTAGTCTAAGACTGAAATACAATTCCAACTGCTACCTTCAACTTGACTTTCCATAGTTTTTCTGCTGTCTTGATTCTATCTTTCATCTATATGTATTAGACAATTTTTTACTAAAACATCCTGGCCACAGGAGGAAGTGTCAGTGCTCTGGGGGTGGGAAGGTGAAGGACCCTGATGCTGAGAAGGGCTTTGTCTCTTCTAGCAAGGCTAAAACGAATGTGTGGGCACCAGCCACTCATCTGGTACTGCCCACAGCAAACCAAAGTTTAAGCTACACAAAACTTAATCCTCTGATATTCTACTTTCCACTCGTTTGAACTTGCTCTGCTACCATGCTATTTTTGTGGATGGAAAGAGGAGCTGCCAGGATTTCCCAACAGGCTGCACTTTAAAGCTTTTAAAGGTGAGGCAGGAAAGCCACCATGTGCAGAGTGTGTGTTGTGGTGCAGGACAGCGGCTCCCACAGCCCCGTTTGGGTCAGTTTCCAGGGCCCGTGGATCCACAGCCCTCACAGCCCCCACAGCCCCCATAGCCCTGGGCCCATGGATCCATAGCCCCTCACAGCCCCCATAGCCCCCACAGGCCCCATAGCCCTGGGCCCATGGATCCACAGCCCTCAGAGCCCCCATAGCCCCGGGCCCATGGATCCACAGCCCTCACAGCCCCTCACAGCCCCCACAGCCCCCATAGCCCCCATAGCCCTGGGCCCATGGATCCATAGCCCCTCACAGCCCCCATAGTCCCTCACAGCCCCCATAGCCCCGGGCCCATGGATCCACAGCCCTCACAGCCCCCATAGCCCTGGGCCCATGGATCCACAGCCCTCACAGCCCCCATAGTCCCTCACAGCCCCCATAGCCCCGGGCCCATGGATCCACAGCCCTCACAGCCCCCATAGCCCCTCATAGCCCCCATAGCCCTGGGCCCATGGATCCACAGCCCTCACAGCCCCCATAGTCCCTCACAGCCCCCATAGCCCCGGGCCCATGGATCCACAGCCCTCACAGCCCCCATAGCCCCTCATAGCCCCCACAGGCCCCACAAGCCCTCATAGCCCCCACAGCCCACACGGGCCCTCAGAGCTCCCCATCGCCCTCAGAGCTCCCTCACAGGCCCCATATACCCCCACAGATCTTAGAGCCCCCCATCGCTCTCAGAGCTCCCTCACAGCCCTCATATACCCCCACAGATCTCAGAGCCCCCCATCGCCCTCAGAGCTCCCTCACAGGCCCCATACACCCCCACAGATCTCAGAGCCCCCCATCGCCCTCAGAGCTCCCTCACAGCCCTCATATACCCCCACAGATCTCAGAGCTCCCTCAGAGCCCCCGCGATGACGTCACGTGCGCGCGCCGCCGTGCCCGGGCCGCGGGCGCCACCCAGCGGCCGCGCGCCGCCGCAGCGCCCGGCCCCGCCCCGCCCCGCTAATTGCGAGCGTTAATCACGGCCCCGCTACACCGCTACCGGCCCCGGCTCCGAGGGACAGCGGGAAAACGGGAACCTCCGCCATCTCCAGCAACAGCCTGAGCACGTGTTCTACCCAAAGATGCCAGCCAGAAATAGAAAATGTTAATGAGAATCTCTAAGGGTGTGTTTTCCCAGCACAGCAGCAGCATAAAAGCTGCACCAGGCACAGGTTGGCTGATTTACTAATCTGGTACACTTGGTTTCCAGATCGGTTTTCTGGTATACTTATTTGAACTTTACCTTACACTTCCATAGCTCTACCAAACACAAGCTTCCTTTTAAAATAATCCAAATCTTCCAAACAAAACATAAGTTCCCCAAGTGAAATTTGTACAAGCCACAAGTTGGGCCAATCCGCAAATCGAGTTTCTGAGGATTTTTTTCTCCTTTCAGCAATATTTTGGGAATCCCACAACTCTTGTGATTTAAGATATGGAACACACACAGCAACATTCCCAATATCAGCTTTCTGGCAGTTGAGTTTTATCCTAGTGAGGAAACCCAACAGCGCACTGCCTTATAAATCCGGTGTGACTTTATCTGCGTAGTGAGGCGCACAGCTCTCACCAACAATGCATTTGACTGAAGCAGCTGTGAATGGCAGGCTGCAGCCCTGCCGTACTCACCCATGGTGACGTAGGGCAGCTTGTCGGTGGAGCCGTGGGGGTAGATGCTGTACAGGTGGGGGCCCGTGACGTCCACGCCCCCCAGCACCAGCGCGGCCCCGATGTAGCCTTGGTACCTGCAGAAGGTTCCAGTGTGAGCCTCAGAGCTCAGCTGGGCTGCTCAACACAACACAGGCATCTGGGAACTGCTGCAGCTGCCCGGGAACAGCTCTGCACCAAACGGGCTGCTTTGGCCAGCTGGCAGCAATAAAACGAGAAAAGTACTAAAATATGGTTTAGTTCAGTGTCCAGCTGACTTTCTGAGGCAATGATTCCATCACAAATAGGAAACTCCCAGTTTTGCAGGCTTGCACTATTACTGCTCCAGCCTTCTCATCACAAGGATACACAGCAGTTTTCATGGGTGTGATTATGTATTAAACTGATATCCTTCTATTTTTGTTGTGTGATTGCTGCAGAATTCTCTAAAACCCAGTTAAGAAGCCCATGAAGCAAAGAGCAATTATTAAATCTTTCCTGAAGTCTTGGTTTTACCAAGCAGGCTGAGACAGGATGCTCCCCAAGCATCATTTGGTGGTTTTACCAGCACTGTTAATCAACAAGAAACTCAGTTACCTGAAGAGCATCTGCTTGAGCATCCGATTGGCAGTGACAACTCGTGGGAGCCGTCCCGTGGACAGGGAGTGCAGCTCCAGGTTGGAGGAGATGAGCTGAGTTGTCATCTCAGTGTCTGCAGCTGTTCCAGCACCACAGCAGCTGAGGAATGAGATGAGCAAATGAGGAAAAGGAGACAGAAACCTCCATGCAACAAGCAGAAATTTTCTCATTGTAAGATGGAGGGAGTTAAGTTCTCACATAGAGAGCCTGCTTAAGTGTAAATGAAATACCATGAACCCCCAAGCCCTGCTAATAAAATATCATTTTAAAACATAGCTTAATATTTGCTGTTAGCAAAGAACACGGCTAAAAACCCCAGTATTAATATCATTATGCAATAACATACACAATAAACAATCTACTACCCAACAAAACACTGCAACACTTACTAGATATTAGGGGAAATGAAGTGTATTTTCGAACAGTTCTTGTCAGCAACAACCATGCCCTCAGTTGCTCTCGTATCTGCTCCGAGGACGATGCCATCCTGCAGGAAGGGACAATTAATTATTCCCGGGGTGGGCGGGGTTCGGGATGGGACCGGGCACACCGGGGGCTCGGGATGGGCACACCGGGGGTTCGGCCCGGGCACACCGGGGGCTCGGGATGGGCACACCGGGGGTTCGGCCCGGGCACACCGAGGGTGACTCAGCAGCGCGGAGCCGCCGCCGCGGGCCCGGCCCGGCCTCGCCCCCGCCCGCCTCACCTTGAAGATGACGCCGGCGATGGTGGTGCCGGTCTTGCGCGGCGCGGGCACCCGCAGCCCCTTCTGCACCAGCTCGGCCTCCAGCAGCGAGTTCCTACAACACAGGCGGCGAGTGAGGCCGCGCGGAACCGTCCCGCCGCCGCCGCCCCCCGGCCCCGCGCTCCCCCCGGCCCTGTCCCGCTCCCGGCGCCGCCGCCTCACCGAGCGCAGTTGTCGAAGCTGAAGCCGCCGGCGGGCGCGCTCAGCACGGACACGGACGCCATGTTCCGTCGGGCACGGGGGGCAGCGAGCACTTCCGGGGCAGCGAAATGGCGGCGGGGCCGCGCGCGGAGGGGCGGGGCCGAGATGAGCGGGGCGGGGCTCGGAGGGGCGGGGCTAAAAGGGGCGGGGTCGGGAGGGGCGCGGCCGCCGCCAGGGGGCGCTGAGGGGCGTGGCCCCTGCCTTGTGTCCCGCCCTTACAAACAGCGGGAAACTGCGCGGAGGGACGGAAACCGCCCCAAAACTGACCCGAACCGCCCCAAAACTGACCCGAACCGCCCCAAAACTGACCCGAACCGCCCCAAAACTGACCCGAACCGCTACAAAACCGCCCCGAACCGCCCCAAAACTGACCCGAACCGCCCCAAAACTGACCCGAACCGCCACAAAACTGACCCGTACCGCCACAAAACGGACCCGAACCGCCACAAAACCGCCCAAACCGCCCCAAAACTGACCCGAACCGCTACAAAACTGACCCGAACCGCTACAAAACCGCCCAAACCGCCCCAAAACTGACCCGAACCGCCCCAAAACTGACCCGAACCGCCCCAAAACCGCCCAAACCGCCCCAAAACTGACCCGAACCGCCCCAAAACCGCCCAAACCGCCCCAAAACTGACCCGAACCGCCCCAAAACTGACCCGAACCGCTACAAAACCGCCCAAACCGCCCCAAAACTGACCCGAACCGCCCCAAAACTGACCCGAACCGCCACAAAACTGACCCGAACCGCTACAAAACCGCCCAAACCGCCACAAAACCGCTCCGAAATCGACCCTAAGCCACCCAAAATTAACCCAAACCGGCACAAAATCACCCAAAACCGCCCCCAAAACCGCTCCTAAATCGACCCTAAGGCACCCAAAACCACCTCCAAACCGCCCAAAACAGCCCCAAAAACGCCCCAAAACTGACCCTAAACCGACCCCAAAACTGACCTTAAACCGCCCTTAAAACGCCCCTAAACCGACCCCCAAAACCGCCCCAAACCACCTCAAAAACTCCCGAAACCGCCCCCAAAGCGGCCCCAAAGCCGCCCCTAAACCGACCCTGAACCCCACCCTAAATTGACCCTAACCGATGTGATGGCAGTGGAATGGTTTTGTGGGAAAAAAAAAAATTAACCGAGATCAGAACCTCTGGCCACATCTGCACAAAGGGTGTTCTTTAAAGCCCGACAGTGAGGGTTTTCCAAAGTTCATGCATAGTTGCTTTCTAGATATTATAAGTGCCTGAAATTAAAAATTTTCTTGATTAAAAAAAAAATAAAGTGCCATTTTTTCCCGAACATTAAATATTAATTACTTGACACCTTTTGTCTTGAATGAACCTGGGGGTGGGGGGGTCCAACCAGATCTGCATGTCTGCACTGTCCTTCCTAATTATTGAAAAATGACTGTTCTCCATCAGGATGTTCTTCAGATGAACAGCAAAAATGGGGTGGGTGGGCAAAGCTACTGGGCAGTGTCTGCTTTTTCCTCCAATGCTCAAAAATACTTGCCAATGGAAGAGAACACAGCCACAGGGAAGAAATCCAAACCCCAGCCTCTCTCTTGATTGTGCCAGTCTTGCAGAAAAAAGCCACCAGACCAAGCAAGACCATCCTCAAAGTAAACACACAGAGTGCTCTGCACGCTCTTCTCCCCTTCTTGCAGCCCCTGGTAACTGAAATCCCATCTTCTTGTACACCAGTAAAGCTGGGAAGCTGTCTGAGAGACAGAAAATCCTGCTGCCAGATGCTCTTTTTTCATTCTAACACAATTGTTTTTCTCTTCACTTGATAAAGTTAAAATAAAAAGTCTCTGGGGTGAATTACAGCCATCAAAATTGGATTGGCATCTAAACTGTGGAGCAGTTGGTGGTGGGGAGTCTGGGGAAAAGGAAACAGCAGGTTTTAGCTAGAGGGGACAACAGCTTTATTTCCCTTTTGGTCCTTGACAACTAAGCAGATGTCCTACAATTATTGTTTTACCTTCTAGAAATAGAGAGCCTTTGCCCTGCTCCCAGGTGCAGACAGGACTGGCCCTCCTGCAGATGTGCAGGTCCATGTCCCCTGGCCCAGAGCCACCTCTGTGCCCCACGAGTTCCATCTGGGGCTGCCTGGGAGTCAGACCAGCCCTGGCTCCCCCTCACTTTCTGGGATACCTATTTCCAGTCCCATTGGTGCAGACACAACTGATGGTCTAGTGAATAATACCTTCTCTGATCATCTGATTTGGGCTTTTCACACCTGTTCTGTTGTGAACTTTCTGGGCTGATGCCCACTGCAGGCACAGGTGTCTGTTGATGTCCTTGATGGCCTTTGGTGCAGATGTCCCCAAACCCTGGGCACTGATGGGTGACTGGAGGTGTCCCTGGGCACCCCCCCTGTCACTGTGCAGGGCTGGAGGATGGCACTGTTCTGAGCTTGGGAAGCCCAAAAGGATGCAGAAGAACAAACACTGGGGAAGAGAGTGCCAGGTTCAATTGATTTTCAAGGTTCTGGTCCCATCTATAAAGAAGTGCCTGTTACACATCTGGGAACACCCAGGGCTGCACACCTCAGAGCTCACCCTAACGTGCTATGATGAGCTGCACTCCAGCTTGAAAACACAAACTTTTCTCCCTTTTTTTCTCTTTTTTTCTTTTTTTTTTTTTTTTTTTTAAGCAGTCCTGAAATCTGTTCCTAGCCTTAACAAAGCTGCAATCCAGGTTTGTCATCCTACAAGACATCTGATAGGGAAGTTAAATAGCACTCCAGACACATTTTTTAAAACTTACTTGGGATAGCAGGAATGTTTTATGTTATCTCAGCAGGTGGGCACAGGAGCTCAGTGTGTGTGTGTAATGTATAAACTCCCAGGTATTTTGGTGTCTGTGCTGACACCTGCCTGGTTTCCCAATTTTATGTTCAGTGCTTTCTCAAAGTGTGAATGACAAATGACATCTTAAATTCTTGGACCTTTAGAAGAGACATTGGGTAACTTGGAATGTTTAACAAAATCCTCAGTATGGTTTTCCTCGACGAGGCTTGCACCTGCTCCTGCAGAATGAGAGGCAAACATGCTGTTTCAGGGAAACTAGAGGAAATCACCAGGCAGTTTTTTGCTCTCTAGAATAAAGGAGTTGGAGAAAGGCAAGTCCTACCAGGTGAGGCTGGCCCCTGCAGCAGCCAGCCAGCCTTGCACAGGACAGGTTTTCTTTAGAGCTGGTCAGAGGAAATGCAAACTAGCTGAGAGCACTGATGGTGCTCCTGACCCCTCATCACAGCTGTGTCTGGTGCATATTCCAACATATTCCTGCTTGGTGTGTATTCCCAGCTCCCAAACTAGCCAGCAACTCCTGCAATGTCCCAAGGTGAACTCGTGTGAGGAGTGGAGCCAGGCAGGGAGATAATCGCTGAACTGGAGAATGAATGCACCATGTGTCTCTCCTGTTCCAAACCACTCTAATTTCAAACATCTCGCCTCAACAACGATCTGTTAACGAGCTGCAAGCCAAGAATCTGTCAGAAGAATTTAAATACAATTCTGACAAGATCAGAACTAGATAGACTCAAACTTTACCAACCTGTGGCTAAACCAAAGCTAACCCAGTAAGAGTTTGCCCAGGTCAGGATGGAAGGTGAGATTGCTGGGATCTTCTTCACTGCAACTGAAACTTCCAAAACATACTTGGAAGACTTACTTGACGTATTTAAATTCATTAGAGGAAATAGAGTGTTGACTTGAGTCCAAGAGGGTGCCTTCATTACTTTGGAAACTGGAAGAAGAGGTTGGAGCAGGAGCAGACAAGGGGATGATGCCGTGAGATGTGAAGTTCCAAAGAGCTTCTGGAAGAGCCTTTTCTGGATGGGAATGGCTCCTGGCAGGGGTGTAGATGTGAGAACAGACTGTCTCCCTCCACGGGACAGGGTGTCAGTGAAAGGATGTGAGGGGGGATTCCCACCCAGGTTGGGAATGTGCAGTGGGGTTGAGCCCCAAATCTGGGCACACCCGGGGCTCAGCTGGACACAATGTGCTTCCCTCTCCTCGACATCTGTGCTCCTGCAAGCTGGCTGGAGCTGCTTATGCCAGTTGTTTGTAGACCCTCCTGCCTTGTGACTGACGTGATTAAAGCCAGGGAAGTGATGGTTTCTCTGTTCCAGGCTCCTGCAGAGAAGACTTGGGCCATCTGCTTGCTGGTCTGTGGATTTCTGGCCGCTGGTGCTGTGCAGCAGCCACGGATGGAAAGCTTTAGCCTTTAATGTGAAAAATGGGAAAGACAGATGCAATCTGCATCTAATATTGTTCTTGTATGCTTTCCTCTCATCTCTCAGGAGCTCTCTTGCTGCTGCCTTTCCTCACTCTGAGCACCAGAGCTCCTCTGTTTTCTTGATGAAGCAGCACAACCACTGTCCCCCAAATCCACATCCCTGCCTGGGGTGTTCCTCAGGCCCTCCAGAGGATATGAACCATCCCCCCATCATGGTTGTGACCTCAGCCTGTGCATAGTGACACCTCACAGAAATGACAATTTGCAGGGTTTTTCCTAGCTGTGATTCCAGGTTCAAGTGGATGCAGTGTCTGGTTAAACCAGCAAAACTCCTTTATTAGAAAACTATAGAAAAAAAAAGGTATCAAAAAGATTTAGTGTTTCAGAGAGGATCAGAACCAAATGCTCTGTCTTGCTGGTAGGAGGATGGGAGATTTAGGAGTAGTTAGTAGCTTGAGGAAAAATAACTCCAAAAAGATGAGTAATACATCAGCTCCTGTTTTTTCTGTTAAGTTTCTGGGCTACACAGATTTGTTATAAATGATGGCACTAAACAACCAGCCATGTCCAAGCTCCCTGAAAGGCTCTGTAATATCAGCAGCTGATGTCCCACTGTGCAGGGACACAATTGGGTCTGTTCCTCCAGACAATACACCTGTCACTGGGAAACAGAAAGCTGGCAATTAGCAGGGAGGCTCTGTGCTGGGCTTTCATCCCAGACAATGAGAAAGGCCTGGAAGAGTGAGATTAAGGCTGGCATGTCCACATGAGATTGCTGAAACAAACTTCACTGAGACTTGGGGGCATTTAAGAAGCAAAAATAAGAAAATAAAACCCTGGTTAAACCTAACTATACAAACAAGTTAGAAAGCAAAATAGCACTGGAACAGGATGCTTTGCATTAGAAATGTAAGTCTGGGGTTGTAGAGGAAACTTTCTTCTCAGTTGATATATCTTCTTGTTGTCAGTGTCACAGGAAATTAAACCAAGTGAGGTTCTGTACTCAAGAGCTGCAGAATTCTGGGAGTTCTGCACTGCTCAGCCAGGACCAGGACTAAACAGCAGCCTCCACAAATAAGATTTTTTACCTAACTAGTGCAAATTCCATGTCTGGAGACTCCATACTTTGCACTCTGAATGTTTAAAGATCTCCCAAATTACTGGCCCTGAAAGCAGCAGAGCAGCAATGCACTGACACAAATATTGTCAGTGGCTGCTTGTGTCCAGCCCTGAGCCTGGAAGGGAGCAGCAGTTAGAATGGGATTCATTTGATCAAGAAGTCTCAAACACTTTTTTTTTTTTTTTTTTTCTCCTGGTACAGGTGTTCTTCCAACACACAGGAACCAGGAAAGCCAGAGGAAAATGTGGAAAATCTCCTTGCTATCAGCTGCCCCTCCCTGGGGATGTAACTTAGGATTGCCACATGCCATAGAGCAGTGGGTGGGGGTCTGCAGTGATGGCACCCAAGCTGTGCCTTGAGCAGAGCTCAGAGCAGGGGCACAGCTCCCACTGCAGCCCCTGCATGTCCCTGTGCAGCTGAGGGTGGCTGCTGTGCTGGGGGGTCTCTGTGCTGGCAGGGGCAC
Source organism: Erithacus rubecula (assembly GCF_903797595.1). Classification (NCBI taxonomy): domain Eukaryota; kingdom Metazoa; phylum Chordata; class Aves; order Passeriformes; family Muscicapidae; genus Erithacus; species Erithacus rubecula. The sequence goes on along the minus strand of NC_136673.1, from coordinate 1,058,896 downwards.
AGAGAGAGGGGGCAGAGCTGGACATTTCCTGTGAGAGGAGCTGCTGGGTTCAGGCAGCTCCTCAGAGCTCAGTGGGTCACTCTGTCCCCCTGGGGAGGTTTTGCTCTGCCTGTGACCTTGTGCCCTCTCCCCTCAGCTTCCTGGGGGACACTTCCATCACCAGGCCCTGGATGCGAAGCCTGTAGCATCAGGAGCTTTGGTCAACCCTGATGTGACACACTTGAAAGGAGAAGGGGAGAGGAAGCTAAGAGAACTAGACAAGTAATGGCATTGCCAAACGTGCAGGTGTCTGGCCATAAAATCACAGCAGTGCAGACCCTCAGTGTGCAGGGTGAGGAACCTGTTTGGACACCTGAAGAAATCACTGGAGCACGTGTCCCCTCTGAGCTGTGCATGGGAAATGGCAGCTGCCATCCCCAGCCCAGACTGTGCACTTGACAGCTCCTGCAGGGCCAGGGACAGACCAGTTTTCTAGGTAAGGTCAGTGTGGAGGCCAGGTGGTGACACTGTGCCTTCCTCCAGAGGGCTGGACAAAGAGAGAGTTGTCTAGATTTTTCCAGTCACTGCTGCTTCTGATAACTTGATCCGTGTCAGAGTGGCAATGTGTGTTAAGAGCTTGCTTGGAGTGACAGAGATTGGATGTCCTGCCCTGAACAGTGGGAAGCTGTGCCATGACCAGAGCACTGCAATGCAGGGTTAATTGCTCCCTGAATGCTGATTAATCTTCTTTTGGGAGAGCTGGCATGGAGAACCTGCAGCAGCACAAAGCTTGTGAAACATTCAGATGAGTGAAAGAGAAAAATAATTATATATATATTTATATATATGGCAGTTGTGTGACACACCTTCACAGCCCCAGGAGGGAGGTAAGTCTGCATCTCCTACTGGTGCCTCCTGGGAAACCCTGCCTCCGGTCCAAACTGATTCTAATGAAAGTTTGGGTGAACCTAAACTCAGTGGGGAGGAGTTGTGTTAGAGAGAGTGTCATTTCTGAGCAGTAAACAGCAGGACATAAAAAGGCTGGAGGAGAATAACATGTACAACTGTGCTAGGGGAATGCTGCTTTGAAGGGTAACTCTGCACATGACTGAGTGATCCCTGACATGCTCTGTGCTTTGTTCCATTTCTCAGTGCATCTTGCTCAGACACATGGCTTCTACTCCATTTGGCAAATATTTGATTTATAAAGATTAACATGTTGCTCGCCCATGTGCTGGGAAGCTCTTCCAAGGGTTGTGTGAAAGATGTGCCTCGAGGGTGGCAGCTCAGGGTTTACTCACTGCTAAGGAAACGTTCCTTAAAATGCACCTGAGCTGATTTTTTAAATTGACTGAGTGTAAACAGAACTGCAACCTATTCCAAACCAAGCTAACCCAGAGTGACAGCATCACCCAAATGGCACAACACAGCTTGCCCTTTGCTCTACTGCTTGTTAGAGAGATTTACCAGCGTTAAAAGAGCTTTGGGATTTTGCCATCCAACCATCCCAAGGTCCTATGTCTGCTTGCCAAGGTCTTCATGTGCTGGATCGACACCTCTTAACTCTAGGAACTCTGTCCTTTCCAATTTACGTTGAGATGCATGAATGGAGGTGATTCCAGGAACTGCAATTGCCCTAAGGAGACAACTGACTGGCTTTGTGGGAATCAGTGCTGATACCAGAGGAGCTGCCAGCCCTGGTGGCAATGAATCTGCTCCATGGCAAGGAGCAAACAGTTGGCAGTGCCCATATGTGCACAGAAATCGTCTGGAGAGCCAGCAGGTCCAAAGGAACCACATTTCCTGGGCTGGGCTCTTTGGGGCTTTTTCAGTGGGATTTTGGGTGAAAGCACAATGAGATGCCAGCTGCTGGTTTCCACTTGCTGGCTGTGACCTTTCCTTTGAAATGCCAGTGATGCTTTCTTGCCAGGGTCTCTCGAGCCATCCTTGACCCCAGCCAAAGCATCAAGCCCTATTTGGAAGTCCAGTGTATACTTATGGAAATTAGTTCATCTTTAAATTCAGATAACTGGTGTAGGTGAGGTTACAAACCTGAGTGGCATTCAGTGATCACAGGAGACTTCCCTTCACCTCTCTGCATGTGCCCAGAGGAAGGTTTATTTGTATTTACAGAGAGGAGTGAGGCTGAAGGCTTGATCCCTTTTCTAATGCTACCAGAAAACTATTTTGTGCTCCTACAAAAGGTGATTCATTCTGTATAAGACACAGGCACAAAGACAACAGTTTTGCTGTCTGCTGGGAAGCTAATTCTCATTAAACCTAATCCAGTCCTAAATTTGAAATAGTTTTGCAGTTTTCCTCTGAACCTCTTTGGTGCAAAGTTGGCTCTGCCTTGTGCCATTTGCTCCTTCCATTGCTGAGGGCAGCAGGATCCAGTTTTGGCCCAGACAGGGGGAACACAGAATTTCTGCAGTGCTGCCATGCTGTTGGCAGGCTGTTGGCACTCTGTGCCACGCTGCCCAGGGGTGCCAGGCCCTTTCCCAGCTGGCAGCAGTGACTAAGCCCAGAGCAGCTGCCTCCAAGGTCCATTCTTCCGTGGGAGATTTATTGCCGAGAGCAGAGGCGTTGGGGTGGGAAAACTGTCTCCATTCCCAGGCAAAGACCCTAAGAACAAAAGCCAGTTGCTGGTGAATCCATGGTGTGATTCAAGCATTTACTGGGACGGGAGGAGTGGGAACTGTGTGCCTGTTGCTGTAGCAAAAGTGAGTGGGCACCAACCAAAGGAGCAGCTCTGGCTGGTGAGGTGGGGGTGCCATGGGGTGAGCTGGACCCTCCAGCCCTGGCTGGCCCCAGTGTGAGGAAACGCTGGAACACTGAAGCTGTTTTGTGAAGACACCACCAGGAGCCCACTGGGCATCTCCAGAGCAGTCCCTCTTCAGCTGCACACCCGGGCTGCTTTGGGCTCTCGCTACAGTGAGGATCCCTCGTCACTCCCCCACTCCCTGATCTCTTTGCCGTGATCCTGTGCCAGATTTTCTGGGAAGGTTTACTGGGCACTTCTATGGAGCAGTGACTCTCAGGGAAGATCCCGGCGCTGCTGGAGCAGGGGGGGCAGTGAGTGCTTTGCTGTCAGGGCGGTGGGCTGAGCTGGAGGGGCGCCCCGGGGTGCGATGTGGGGTGAGGACGGTGGCAGTGGGGTGCGGGCACCCAGCAGGGGATCGGAGGCGCCGTCCCGGTGCCCAGCGGGGCCGGTGCGGGGAACGGCGGCACCTTCGGCGTGCGGCGGCCGGAGCTGCGGCAGCGGGACTGCGTGCGGGGAGCGGAGCGGGGCGTGGGGAGCCGGGCGGGGAGCGGAGCGGGGCGTGGGGAGCCGGGCGGGGTGCGGAGCGGGGTATGGGGTGCGGGAGCTGTGCGGGGCTGGGCATGGGATGTGGGAGCTGTGCGGGGCTGGGCATGGGATGCGGGAGCTGTGTGGAGCGGGGTATGGGATGCGGGGAGCTGTGCGGGGCTGGGCATGGGATGTGGGAGCTGTGCGGAGCGGGGTATGGGATGCGGGGAGCTGTGTGGAGCGGGATGAGGGATGTGGGAGCTGTGCGGGGCTGGGTATGGGATGTGGGAGCTGTGCGGGGCTGGGTATGGGATGTGTGGAGCTGTGCGGGGCTGGGTATGGGATGTGTGGAGCTGTGCGGAGCGGGGTATGGGATGTAGGAGCTGTGCGGAGCAGGGTATGGGATGCGGGGAGCTGTGCGGGGCTGGGTATGGGATGTGGGAGCTGTGCGGGGCTGGGTATGGGATGTGTGGAGCTGTGCGGGGCTGGGTATGGGATGTGTGGAGCTGTGCGGAGCGGGGTATGGGATATGGGGAGCTGTGCGGGGCTGGGTATGGGATATGGGGAACTGTGCGGAGCGGGGTATGGGATGCTGGAGTTGTGCTTTTCCAACTGAGAGCAGAGGTCACTCCCAGCCGCTGATGCCCGTGCCCAGAGCTTTCGGGTTTGTTTGCATTGGCGCCGCCTGTTTCCACCTTGTGTCTTTACGTACCCTCATCTATGATTTTACGGGGTTTTTTACTGCCTGCACTCAGGGTTTCCTCCCGCTGGGGCAGAGGTGGGAGGTGGGGGATCACTGCCGAGCCCCGGCGCTGCAGCTCCCCGGGATGGCTCCGTGACGCTGGGCTCTGTTTGGGCTCATGCAGGATGGATTTCCTGCCCTGCAGGGTCTGTTCTGGTGCTCTGCTCCTGCAGGTTTTAAAGGCAACGAGAAAAGCTGCCAGTGATGCAACACTGTTTAATGATGCCATTTGTGGTGGCGTTTTTATTTAGTTAGTGCAGATGAAGAGGCTCTGTGATCCTGCCTGTTCCTTAATATTGCACATCTCTATCTTTAATGCTTAATTATTTTGCATCCTGCAAACAAATGTTAAACTGAGACCTTAAGTTCTTCAAGAAGATCTGGGGATTCTTTGGATAAGATACTATTCAGGAGTTTCAGAGGGAGTAATTTTCTCCTTTTTGTTTCGAGGCTTTCTGAGGAAAGCAGCATTGCCAGGGAACTGGCTTTCTGCAGAATGCTTCTGTCTCTGTGATACATCTCCAGTCATGTTTTATTTATTCTAGCAAAGGGTGAAAACTTCCCAGCTGGTCAGCATGTTTAGGAGAGACTTGAGACCTGATTCCTGGTTCTTCAGCTTTCTGGTGAGTATTAGAGAGTTTAGGTTTTTTTATTCTGGATATTTCAGATTATGTTTTTCTGAATGTTACAACACATCCTCTCCACCAGGTCGGTCTGTGCAGGAGTCTCCTTGCCTTTGCAGCCCTTGCCAAGAACCAGACTTCTAAAGGTTAGTGTTTCCATCAGCACTCTGTGTTTTACAAGCAATATCCAGCACAGAGAAACAAAAGGTGTCTGATGGTGCAAACAAAGATAAAGAAACTTTTTCTGTTACCTTGTTTTGTGCCTAAAATGCTGTTTGCAAAGCTGGTATTTGCTCAGCTGCTGCTCTGTGCCCTGCTGCAACTGCAAACCAAACAGATTATTTTGTGCCTGCAAATTGCATCTGCTGGTGCAGAAGCAGGGAGGAGCTGGGAAGTGGGGATAAAGCAAGAAAAGTTGTTTTTACGTAACTGCTTTGAACAAGCTTTCCTGAGGGCCATCCCTAGGGGTAGCAAAGTGAACTTTTCCTTTGTGCTGAGCTTAGCCTGCTTTGTGTGTCCCATGGGAGTGTGCCCAGCCACAGGCATCCCTCAGTTCAGGTCCAACAGAGTCTGGGCTTACCTGTCCCACTGTGCCCACTGACCCTGGGCAGAGGAGCCCCTGCCAGCAGCTCCTCCAAGATGCACAGGGCAGTGTTTTTAACAGACCTGGAGAGGCTTTCTGCTCCCCCATGCTAGGTGTGTCTTTCTCCAGGTTTTGCTCCTGTCACGATTGAGACCCCCAGACACACGTATGAATACGTGGCCAGTGCTCTGGACTGGTGGCAGGCTGGCAGGTTCTGTGAGCAGCGCTTTGCCCAGCTGCTCTGTGAGCCCCAGGACAGTGAGCAAGGCTCCTTCAGCAAACTGCTGCAGTCCCACCACATCAGAGGTCCTGTCTGGCTGAAGGAAAGGGACAGTGTCCTGCACAAAACAAAGAGGAGACGTGAGTATAAGTGGACATGGGCTATTTAGAGATGCTTTCATTCTGGAAAATATGGCTGGAGAAGTTGTCTTTTGGGGTTTTTTTTTATTATCACTTTATTGGCCTGTGCTTCTTCCTTTCTATTAGCTGAAATTTCTCCTTCTAGGTGGCCACACTGTTCCAGTCCTGGTATTCAGAGAAAAAACAGACACAAAATTCGTGAAGGTGCTCTCTGACTTCCCAACCCTGCCTGCTGTCACAGCCTGTGCCCACCTGCAGTGGGACACCAGGACCCAGGAGATTGCCACCATCTTCTCCTACGCCGTGCCCACCTTCATGAACGAGTTCCAGCTCCGTGGCTCCGTGGATGAGGAGGGATTTGTTCGGTTTGCTCTCATAGTGCACGGGCACCACTCCCCTTACCTGCCTGTGTTCCGTGCTGATGGACTGTGGCATCACTTCTGTGTCACCTGGCAGCAGGAAAATGGCACCTGGGCCATCTATGCCGATGGGAAAAGGAGAGCATCTGCCAGTGGTCTGTGTTCTGTGGGGGCATCTGCCCCCCAGGCCATCTATGGCCAGGGCACCTTCATAATTGGGCAGGATCAGGATTCTCTGGGGGGCACCTTCAGGGCAAAGGAGTCCTTCAGTGGGAACATCACTGAATTGTACATCTGGCAGAGGGTCCTCAGCTCAGAGCAGATTGAGAAGGTTCGCTCGTGCTGGGTGCTGGAGCAAGACCTTGTGTTTGGGTGGAGCTCAAATGCCCTGGAAGTGGAGAGCACTGTTCAGGCAGTGACCACACAGCTGCTTTGCCCAGGTGAGTCTCAGTATCCTCGTGGCTGCTGTCCTGGCTCTTCAGGCACAGCCCACAGCATGCCAGGGCTTGTGGATTGCTGCAGGAAGGTGGCACCTGCTGGGGATGGCGTGTCCCTGGGAGACCCTTCTGTCTGTCTGTGTTTCCACAGGGCCTGTTGAGGAATGCAGAGTTCTGGAAGTTGGCAGCAGTGGTTTAAGTTATGCATCTTGTCTGCAGACTTTGCCTTTCATCTGTCTCTACAGCAAGGGTACAGCATCTGTTAGTTATTTCTGCATTGCTTCCACTGCACACACTCCTGGAGCTCCCAGGGGATGGTGGCCAGGGGTGGGGAGGCCCCTGCTCTGAAGGAGCAAAACTGGAGCTGGCACTTTGCTGCAGCTGCCTGCACTCTGGCAGGGGGTTTGGCTGCTCCCCAGCTGGGCACTGGTGGCACAGTTTCCATGGGTGCAGAGCTGTGAGTGCCTCCCAAGGCATTTCCAGATTTTTGGCCAGGGGAGAAGCAGAAAAGGACTGTGAAACTGTCTCTCCAGATGGGATCTTGTGCTAAAAATAAAATACAGCTGTGAAGTCTCCTTGTCCTGCCTGTCCTGCAGACTTAGCCACCATCAGAGGAGCATTGCCAGGCTTTGAGCCTGGCAGGTGTTCACCATGCTGCTGGGCCCCACAGCAGTGTTCTATCTCTGGTCTGTCCCCAGGTGCAGTGTTCTATCTCTGGTCTGTCCCCAGGTGCAGTGTTCTGGTTCTGGTTTGTTCCCACAGCAGTGTTCTGGTTCTGGTTTGTCCCCAGGTGCAGTGTTCTGGTTCTGGTTTGTTCCCACAGCAGTGTTCTGGTTCTGGTTTGTCCCCAGGTGCAGTGTTCTGGTTCTGGTCTGTCCCCAGGTGCAATGTTCTGGTTCTGGTTTATCCCCACAGCAGTGTTCTGGTTCTGGTCTGTCCCCAGGTGCAATGTTCTGGTTCTGGTTTGTCCCCAGGTGCAGTGTTCTGGTTCTGGTCTGTCCTCAGGTGCAGTGTTCTGGTTCTGGTTTGTCCCCAGGTGCAGTGTTCTGGCTCTGGTTTGTCCCCAGGTGCAGTGTTCTGGCTCTGGTTTGTCCCCACAGCAGTGTTCTGGTTCTGGTTTGTCCCCAGGTGCAGTGTTCTGGCTCTGGTTTGTCCCCACAGCAGTGTTCTGGTTCTGGTCTGTCCCCAGGTGCAGTGTTCTGGTTCTGGTCTGTCCCCATAGCAATGTTCTGGTTCTGGTTTGTCCCCAGGTGCAGTGTTCTGGCTCTGGTCTGTCCCCAGGTGCAGTGTTCTGGTTCTGGTTTGTCCCCAGGTGCAATGTTCTGGCTCTGGTTTGTCCCCAGGTGCAGTGTTCTGGCTCTGGTTTGTCCCCACAGCAGTGTTCTGGTTCTGGTCTGTCCCCAGGTGCAGTGTTCTGGTTCTGGTTTGTCCCCAGGTGCAGTGTTCTGGCTCTGGTCTGTCCCCAGGTGCAGTGTTCTGGTTCTGGTTTGTCCCCAGGTGCAGTGTTCTGGCTCTGGTTTGTCCCCAGGTGAAGTGTTCTGGTTCTGGTCTGTCCCCAGGTGCAGTGTTCTGGTTCTGGTTTGTCCCCAGGTGCAGTGTTCTATCTCTGGTCTGTCCCCAGGTGCAGTGTTCTGGTTCTGGTCTGTCCCCAGGTGCAGTGTTCTGGTTCTGGTTTGTCCCCACAGCAATGTTCTGGTTCTGGTTTGTCCCCAGGTGCAGTGTTCTGGTTCTGGTCTGTCCCCAGGTGCAGTGTTCTGGTTCTGGTTTGTCCCCACAGCAGTGTTCTGGTTCTGGTTTGTCCCCACAGCAATGTTCTGGTTCTGGTTTGTCCCCAGGTGCATACTGGCAACTGAGAAGAGCTCAGCTGGAGTCCAGTCACTCGCTCGCCAGCCGTGTGAACAGCCTTGCAGTGAGGACTGTGGTGAGTCCTGCAGCCCCAGCAGGGGCAGCTGGCACCTGGAGCAGCAGGAGCTGCTGGGGTGGACATGCTGGCACCCAGTGCTGCCTGAGGTCACTTTGCCAGCAGCTGTGCCTGGGACCTTTCCTGAGCTGCTGTTGGAGATTGTGACCAGCACAGCTGTAACTCCTTCTGTGATCAAACAAGCTGTGTTGCTTCAGATTGACTCATCTCACAGATGATGGGAGTCTGGACAGGGATCCCTACCCCCAGGATATTCCTGGCTGGCCAGACAGGTGTCCTGATGGCAGCAAGGGCACTGCCAAGGCACAGCTGACAATCAGGGAGAGTCAGGGCTCTGCTCTGAATGAAACCATATTTCCATGGCAGATTCCTGACAGTGTCTTCACAAGTGATGTGCAGGACATGAATCTCTCCATGGCCCTTGATGCTCTTGATATCTTGGCAACTGTTCTGAGAGGAGGAGAAGTGCCCGTGCTTGAGCCATCTGACCTCCTTGCAGTGCTTCAGTTACTAAAGCAAGTTTCAGATATGGAAATCCAGGAGGGAGACAAGCTGGAGATGCTGGAGCAGTTGGGCCACTATTACATGGAAGTAACAGAGTTAATTCTGGAGGAGCAGAACAGTGGGACGTGGTCATCAATCAACCAGGTAATGGTGTCACCAGTCTGACCCTGTGCCTCATCTGCTCATCCTTGGCTGCTGCACGACCACAGGCTGCTCCTGCTGCCCCTGCATGCTCACTGGAGCCTTTGTGGCCATACCTCAACATGTGAAAATGCTGCAAGCACGGGCATGGAGCCTCTTCCCCAGCTCAGATCACATTTCCTGGTGCCTCGTTTGCTGGAGGTGCAACCAAGTTCTTGTGCAAACAGTGCAGTGCTAGTGGTGCCTCCCTTGCAACCCCCCCCAAGTGCTGGACTCAGCTCTCTTCAAGTTCTCCACTTTGTCAGTCTGGGTTGGAGGTTTGCAGACTCCTGCTGTCTGCAGGGCAATGCCCTTCCCTTTCTAGTGTGTTGTGTTTTCTGTGGATGGGCTGCCAAGGAGCTGTTTGCCATCAGCCCCCTCACTGCTCAAAACACTGTCAGGCTTTGCATGAGGGATTTCCATCACCCCACCCCGTGAGGTTTTGTCCATGCTCACGTGTCCATCACTCTCTCTGTGCTTGCAGGTCATCAGGGGGCCCATGGCTGTCGTTGAGCTCTGTGACAGAATGGTGTCACTCTTGGTGCCACTGCTGACCCCAGAGAGGACAAAGATCATGATCCAGCATGGGAATATTGGTGAGTGGCACTGGAGGGTACCCCACCAAGACCCAGACCCATCACCTTGTCTGGTTCCCAGTCCAAATCTGGTTTCTCTGCTCTGGCTCACCTCTTGCCAGCCCTGCACCCTGCTCTCCATTTCCTCTGTGCAGTGTCACAGTATGAGTGCACCTCTCATGCTGTGGATTGCAAGAGGATTGTAAGAAACCTTTGGGCATGGGAGAAGCTGACCCCAGATGCCCCTGGTTTGCACAGAAAGGAACCAGTCTGCTGCTCCTGTGGGTCTTGGCTGGGATTGGAGTATCCTGGTGGAACTTTGCTGTAGCAGTAGCTGTGGAGGAAAGCTGAACACTGTTTCAGCACCTGATTTTCCCTTTGCACAGGGCTGGAGGTGAGGGAGCTGGAGCTGAGGGAGCAGGAGCTGAGTGCTGAGGCATACATGGTCCAGACCCCTGAGAAAGGCAGGCACGACCTCATTGAAGTTCCTGCAGAAGAAATGCAAAGGCTGAAATCCAGAGGTTTGTTATGACATCTGAGCCTCCCCTGGTACTGCTGCATCACCTTCCTTAGTGGCACAGGCTGCTTACCCTGCCCGTGTGAGGACTGGAGCAGTGTGGGGAGGGGATGCCCTTGGTGAAGGGGAGGTGGGTTGGGGGGAGAGATTCTGTGCAGCTCCTCTAGAGACACAGCTCGGAGCTGAGGCTGTTCTGCACCCCCAGTATCACCCCCCTGTGCTCTGTCACCTGTCCCCTGCTCTGTCCCTCCAGGTCTCCAGAGGGTCACAGTGAAGAACATGTGGTTTGGCTATGGCTCCCTGCAGCGCTGCCTGTCCAGCGCCGTGTCCCAGGACGTGGCTGCCTCTGACGGGGGACAGAAGTGAGTGAACAGAGCCCCAGGGCTTCCCTCGGCGCCACGGAAAAGCTCATTTCCAAATCTGCATTGAGCTCGTGCCTCGGTTTTGGGGTGACCTTCACCTCGACCCATCTCAGCCCTTGCACTGTGCGCTGAGATGCCCGGTGGGGTCTCCTGCGTGCCTCTGGCTCCGGGGGTCCCCAGCTCTGCTGGGGTGGCAGGGATCAGAGCCCACAGGGGCTCCCGCAGGGTCCCCTCCGGCTGGGCAGGCGAGTCTGGAGGGGGCGGCTCTGGGAGCGCTCCCGGAGCTCCGAACGCTAGGTGGGGATGGCCGCCCGCGCATCCCGCGCATCCCGAATACCCGAATATCCCACACATCCCGAATATCCCGAACATCCTACACATCCTGAATATCCCGCTCATCCCGAACATCCTACACATCCCGAATATCCCGCACATCCCGCATATCCTACACATCCCAAATATCCTACACACCCCGCGCATCCCGCATATCCCGCACATCCCGAATATCCCACACATCCCGAACATCCTACACATCCTGAATATCCCGCTCATCCCGAACATCCTACACATCCCGAATATCCCGCACATCCCGCATATCCTACACATCCCAAATATCCTACACACCCCGCGCATCCCGCATATCCCGCACATCCCGAATATCCCACACATCCCGAACATCCTACACATCCTGAATATCCCGCTCATCCCGAACATCCTACACATCCCGAATATCCCCCTCATCCCGAATATCCTACACATCCTGAATATCCCGCACATCCCGAATATCCTACACATCCCGCACATCCCGAATACCCCTTACATCCCGCGCATCCCGCACATCCTGTACATTCCACACATCCCGAATATTCCGAATATCTCGCACATCCCCACATCCCGTACATCCCCCACATCCCGAATATCCCACACATCCCGAATATCCCGCACATCCCGAATATCCCACGCATCCCGAATATTCCAAATATCCCGCTCATCCCGCACATCCCGAGCATCCCGCACCCGCTCAGTCCCTGGGCTGCGCAGCTGGAATGCTCGGGATGCTGCAGTGCCCGTCCCCAGGGCCGGGGCTGTGGTGAGGTTTCGGATTTGGGGTTTGGGGTTTTGCCAGGTGTCCCAAGCTCCGTCCTGCCCCTTTTCCAGCCCCTGGCAGCGACCCGCGTCCCTCCAGCTGTCCTGCACACTGGGACATCCCGGTTCCTGGGCGCGTCCTGAGCTTCCCGTGCCTGTGAGCCGCTCCTTTCCCCGCAGGTCCCTGCGCACCGCGGTGGGCACGGCTGTGATCTCATCCACGCTGCTCAGCGACTTCCAGGAGATCAGCACGTCCGTGCGCTACCGCCTGCAGCACCGTGTCCAGGTACCCGCGGGGCTGAGTCCCCCAGGCACCCCCTGCCAGCCCGACCCGGCACCCCAGAGCTTTGGGATGGGGGCTGTGCCCCCCAAACACCCCCTGCCAGCCCGACCCGGCACCCCACAGCTTTGGGATGGGGGCTGTGCCCCCCAAACACCCCCTGCCAGCCCGACCCGGCACCCCACAGCTTTGGGATGGGGGCTGTCCCGTGTCCAGGGCTCCTGCCCTGACTCTGTGTCCCTGGGGAGGTGTTTGTCCTGTGCTGACTGACCCTGTTCCAGCCAAGTGAGTGACCTGCACCCCTGTCCAGCCCGTGTGTGACCTCTCCTCTCCCCTCTCTGCCTGCAGGACCTGCCCAATACTCTGGTGGGGCCCATCTGTGCCTTCTGGAACTTCAGCCTCAGGTGGGTTGTTTCAGTTTAGGTCCCCAGATTTATGAACTTTTTATTTCCACTGGAAAATCAAACATCTCAATATAAATGTAGGGGTAAGAGTAGAGATCTGGAATTTTTTGCCTCCTTTGCATGCTGACATCCCCAGTCTGCTGGAGCAGAATGCTTTCCTGGGAAGGTTTCCTTTGGAGAAGTCACTCACAAGCAAGTGACCTTTAATGAGGTATATACACCTCAAATGGAAAGCCCTGGTTAATTATGATTGTTGCCTGTGACAAAGAAGAGTTAGTCCAAGATACATGCCCCAAAGACATGCAGGACTCCCAGCCTCATAAATCCTGCCTGGCACTGGGATGTGCTTTTGCTGAATGTCACTGTGGTGAGAACACTGAGGCTGTGATATATTATGGATTGGTAATTAAGTCACTCAAGTGAAAAAAACCTCCTTAGAGTCCCAGACTTGCAGCAGGCATGGATCAGGCTGGGGAGGGTGGGAAGGGCGTGAGTTTGGAAACAGCTGGTTATTGTCCAGAGGGTGCCAGCTGCTCTGATCCTGACCTTGCTGTGGTACTGGGGAGGCTCAGGGGCACTGGGCCAGAGCTCAGCCCTGGTCCCTGCCCAGGGAATTCAGGTGGGAGCACTACTGGCTGTGCTGATGTCCCAGAGCCCACGCTGGGTTTGTGGCAGGCTGAGCTGGTGGCCAGACACAGCCCAGAGCTGCTCCCAGTGCAGGGGCTGTGCAGGGAGCTCTTCCCAGAGCTGTGCAATAACTGGGTTCTGTTTGAAGCTGTGATGGCTGAACTCCACTCTTCAATGCACACATTGACACCAGATCTATTTTCACTGAGTGCCTGCTGGATGAGGCAAACCTGCTGAGACGAAGGGTGAACCAAAGAGAAGTCCACGTGAAGACCTGTTTCTGATATTCTCATCTTCCTCCTTTAAACTCTGCTTTTTCTGGGAGTACGAAATTCCCATCACACCCTGGCTTTCTGTGGAAGTGGAAGGTAATTTCTGTGTGTTTTCTCTGTTTTTGCTGCATGTTAGCCCAGATGCTGGTGGGATGTGGTCCACAGCTGGCTGCTCTGTGGTGATGTCTCTCCCAGACTCCACTGCCTGTTTTTGCAACCACACCACGAATTTTGCCATCCTGCTGCAGGTGTACGAGATGCAGGTATGTGAGGAGCTGCTGTGGGGGGGATGCTGGGACTGCCACTGGTGTGGTTAATTCAGGAGGGATTTGTGTCTCCTGTTGTTTCATGTCTGGAGCAGAGGACCACCAAGGAGGAGATCACACTTCAGACTTTGACTTTTATTGGATGTGGAGTTTCCTTCTGTGCCTTGATAGTCACCTTCATTTTGTTCTTGGTGGTTCGGTAAGAAAAGCCTGGACACTTGCAGCCTTCTCTGTATTTTCTGCTTGGAATTTACTTCAGAGCCTTTCTCAAAGTGTCCTTTGTCAGTTTGGGGGGATGCAGGTGCGTGGGGAGGGGTGGGAGCTGCCCTGTGCTCTGTGGTTTTTGGCTGGAGAGGGGCTCAGCCCTGGCTGTTTCTGTGGAGATGCTCATTGACCTGTGCACACACCTGGGTGTCTGTGGCAAGACTTTTATCAGTTGCTAACGATGTTTACTATAAAAGCTGCTCTGCTAGGATTCGTTTTTATAAAATAAATGGAGCAAGGACTATTTCTTTGATTGCCAGCCCTTCTGTGCCACTTGGCAAGCACAGAGCTCTGCCCTGTGAGCATGGCAGTGACTCCCTCCACTCCCCCTCCCTGCCTGTTCCCCAGAGCTGTGGCCAAGGGCTGAGTATCCAGAAGTGTCCCCAGCACCAAGTGCTGCACAGCAGGGCTGTCCTCTGTCCCCTGGACTGTCATCTTTGCAGTGAGTGGCACAGAGATCACAAGTTGCCAGGCAGGCTGTACAGCCCAGGGGACAGGCAGACCCTTTTGTCCTGCACTCTCCTGTCTGGCTGCAGCTCAGGGCTCCCTCTCTCCCTCTCCAGCGTCCCCAAGAGTGAACGAACAACTGTGCACAAGAACCTGATCTTTGCACTGGCTGCAGGAGAAGCTCTGCTCATGTTCAGTGAGTTGGCCAAGACCAACCAGGTGAGCTCAGGAATGGCCCATTCAGCACGTGAATGGCTCCAGCCACTGCCAGAGCAGCACAACAGGAGTATAAACCCTTCTATTCATTACCTGTGACTGGTGCTGGGGTACAATGGTCTCTGTTTGGAGATGCAGATATCCACGTTGTGCAGTTGTGGTTTCTGTTCCCTGCAGGTGCTGTGTTTCATGGTCACTGCCTTCCTGCATCTCTTCTTCATGGCAGCCTTCTCATGGATGCTGGTGGAGGGGCTTCTCCTCTGGAGCAAAGTGGTAGCAGTCAACATGAGTGAAGACAGGAGAATGAAGTTCTACTATGTGACAGGCTGGGGTATCTGCACCTTCTCTGCCTTGGGTCCTCAGGAAAATATTCTTTTCCTTTTCTAGGGAAAGTTTTAAAACAAGAGATGCACAATTGTTTGATTTAATTTAATATGAGAACTGGGTGCCAGTGCCCTGCAGAGGCTCTCTTGAATTATTTATCAAGTTGCTAGTCTTAGAGTATAAGTTAAGCAGAATTTCTGTTATATTTCTAAATCCAGGAGTTCAGTAAAAAAAAAATGAAGGAGGAGAAGATTTATGACAAGTTCTTGTTCTTGGAGACCATCACTGTTGTCTGATAGTAATTAAATATGCATGTGCTCCCCACCAAGCACCTTTTATTCTGAGGGAGCCCTTTAGGGACACAGAATTATTTGAATAAGCTGAGTTTTGTGTCCAAGAGAAGCCTCTTTAGGGATGTGCTGCTCAAAGAGCACACACCTAGTTGGACACTGGGCAACCACTTCAAGTATTTTGGATTGGTTTATGTCTTTGATTGTCCATTTTGTTAAAAAAGCAATCTGGGGAATAAATTGCCTTGGTCAGGACTCAGGACTTGGAATGCTTTATACCTCAGAGAAAGATGCTGACAGATTGTAAATCTGGCTGTGTTGAGGCAGGACAGGTTTCAGCTGCAGAGAATTGATGTTGCTCGTGGGGTTTTGGAGGCTCATGCTGAAGTCTGTCTGCTCAGGGGGGTTTTGAAGCAATTGTCTGGTGCACAGTGCCCTGCATGGGGCATCTCTGCTTTTCCCAGGGTTTAACCTGTAGGTTTTTCTGCAGGGCTTCCAATCCTCATCGTGGGGGTGACCCTTGCAACTTCCTTTAACAAGTATGTGGCAGCCAACCACTGCTGGCTGAACGTGCAGACCAATGTCATCTGGGCCTTCGTGGGGCCTGTGCTCTTCATCCTGGCTGTAAGTGCCAAGCCCTGCTGGGAGAGGGGGAGTCCTTTGGCTCTGGTCCTAGAAAATCACTGCAGGGTCAGGGGTGCAGCTCATTGTGCCTGCTGCTTTCATAGGGAAAATGTTGTTTCATTTTGTATACTTCTATAACATAAATAAGTCTCTTTAATCAAAAAGCTTTTTGTTAGGAAAAATGCTTTAAGGAAATTTTGCTGACAGTTCTTGGTTGGCTGCTCAATTAGGAATGTGATGTGTGACGTTGCCTTAGCTGGAGGTCTGATTTAATACAGGAACATCTGCATCCTTGAAATCTCATTATACAAAACACAGCAGCAGAAAAAGGCCCAATGTTTGTGGGGTCCAGAACAGACCTTTAACAGGGAAGGCATTCTGTAGGAGAAGTTTTGGGATAAGTTTCTTAGATTTCATATTGTGGATATCTCTGTGAAGCCTTTTGATGGAATTGCTTTCTTGGTGGTGCTGTTTGTCCCCAAGTTGTGCCAGCAGCAGGGAGGTGTCCCCTGAGGCTGGGTGCAGGGGCAGTGGTGCAGCAGCTCTGCCCTGGCAGGTGAACAGCCTGGTGCTGCTCCGGGTGCTGACGGTGACCGTGGCCAGCGCCCGCAGGAGGCTGAAGATGCTGACCCCCAACAGCAGCCTGGAGAGCCAGATTGGAACACACATCTGGTGAGCAGGGAGGGCCTGGCTCTGCCAGATGTGGCTGCTATGGGTGTGAAACACGTCAGGCAGTGCTAGATCCATGGAAGGAATCCTTTCCAGGGAAGCTGGTACTGGCACAGCCTGCCCAGAGAAGCTTGGCCAAGTGGAAGGCAGAGAGCTGTGAGAGGCAGAGCAGAAGGGGCAGAAGGGATTCTCTCCCCCAGGGTAACTGAGGAACCAGTGCTGGTCTCCTGTGCACTCACACTCCTAATCTCAGCCCTTTGGGACAGAACACCCTTGGCAGGGCCTGCAGAAATCCAAGCTTGGGGCTTGTGGGTTGAAAGTAAGGCTGGTGGGGGCTACACACACAGGGGAAGAGGCAATGGGGACTTCTGTAATCAGTCAATACTGAGAGACCTCTAAAATACTGCTGCCTGAGTCATTACTTTATCATGCTCTGTGAATTTTTATTGTTGTTAGCTGGCGCCGGATACCCCTGCTAGACACGCATTGTTCCCCTGTAGCATAAATAAATTTCCCCAAATTTACAGAAGCACAAAGATAGGGCATTGCTGGAGGGCAGGGTGACATCCATGTGCAAATAAAACAAATGGAGAAATTCTCCTTGTAGCAGAAATTGGGGGGAAATAGCTGTTTTCTCATGGCTGGTGACGTCAAAGAGCTCCTTTCTTGCTAACTTGCAGTGATAAATGAAGAACAGGGCTGGCACACTGGGGTCTGGGAGGTGAAATATTTGGTTTTTCCTGTCTTAACTTATTTTGTTTGCAGAGGAATTTGTTCCACAGCTACTGTCTTGGTAGTGTTTCATCTCTAAATATGCCCAGTAACCCTGAGCTCTTCCTCCCGCCAGGGCCGCGGCCAAACCCGTGCTGGTGCTGCTGCCTGTGCTGGGGCTCACCTGGCTCTGTGGGGTCCTTGTGCACCTCAGCATCGTCTGGGCCTATGTCTTCATTGTGCTGAACTCCCTGCAGGTGAGTCCTGCACCCCTGGGTGCCCAGGCCAGCACCTGCAGTGCTCTCCACCTGTCCCTGCAGCCAGGGATGCTTCAGCTCTGCAGCCAGCACAGCTTTCCCAAGCCACTGGGCTGTTTTGTCTGAGAAAACTCATTTAATCCCTCCAAGATACAAAATACAACTCTGTACACCTTGTACACCCAATGACCTCAGCCCCACTCTCTGGCTGTGTCCTACTGGTTTCCAGTTCAAATCTTGTTTCTTGTGTTAGTTTTTCTAACACCAGTGTGGTTTCAAATTGGCAGTTACAAACTCATTAGAGGTTTTTATTTGCTCATATAGTGGGTCATTAAGATGGTACCTGAGCAGTCAAATGGGGCAGACAACCCTCCTGCTGTTTGCATCTGGGAAATGATCCTGTTTCCTGCAGGACAGGGCAGGGCAGGGTGCCACTGTCCCTGTCAGAGCAGGGCTGTTGGTGGGCAGGGTGACAAAGGTCACATCCAGCCACAGTGTGCTCGACTCCTGCTTGGGGGTGTGTTCCAGGATGGGTGTTTTCCATCCAGCTCCTGCGCAGGCATTCTGAGAGGCTGTGACCTCTGTGAACAGTACAGGCAGAGCCACCTTCCTCTTGTCTGGGGTTCAGCTTGACTTGCTTGGGACACCTGGAATTCTGGGGGCTGTTTCTAGCTCTGACTTGCAAGACCTTGTGTAGATCATATAATCTCCTTCAGATTCTTCATTCCTCTTCATCATCTGGCTGTATTTCTCAGGCTTTTTCTGGTATTTTGTCTTGGTATCTTTCAGGGCCATGGGCATAACAGCTGTTATTGCAGTCATGTTAATAAGTAAGTGCTAATAGGAGGGCAGAAAGTGACACCATTACCTGGTACATAAAGCAACACTTAATATTTGCTTCTGAATTTATTGTTTTCATCCAAAGAATTTAAAGCTTTAACCAGCCTGTGTGTGGTTAAGAGAGCAAAGCAAATTGTGTGAGTCCCAGCAGGCAGGAGTGCTCAGTTCTGCCCAAGCTGGGGCTGTTCCCAGCCCCTCAGGATATCTGCAGCTCAGGGACACAGTGACAAACACTCCTGGAACATGTGCTTGCCACCTGCCATTCAAAGCATCAACAGAGCCTTGCAAACCTTGAGAGGAGGCAGCTGTAGATGGAGCTAGAGAAGCACTGAACACCCTGAACATCCGTGAACACCCTGAACACCCTGAACACCTCTGAACATCCCTGAACACCCTGAACACCCTGAACAGCCCTGAACATCCCTGAACATCCCTGAACACCCTGAACACCCTGAACACCCCTGAACATCCCTGAACACCCTGAACACCCTGAACATCCATGAACACCCTGAACACCCTGAACATCCGTGAACACCCTGAACACCCTGAACACCCCTGAACATCCCTGAACACCCTGAACACCCTGAACACCCCTGAACATCCCTGAACATCCCTGAACACCCTGAACACCCTGAACACCCTGAACATCCCTGAACACCCTGAACACCCTGAACACCCTGAACACCCCTGAACATCCCTGAACATCCCTGAACACCCTGAACACCCTGAACACCCTGAACACCCTGAACACCCTGAACATCCCTGAACACCCTGAACACCCCTGAACATCCCTGAACATCCCTGAACACCCTGAACACCCTGAACATCCCTGAACACCCTGAACACCCTGAACACCCCTGAACATCCCTGAACATCCCTGAACACCCTGAACACCCTGAACATCCCTGAACATCCCTGAACACCCTGAACACCCTGAACACCCTGAACACCCCTGAACACCCTGAACACCCTGAACACCCCTGAACACCCTGAACATCCCTGAACACCCTGAACACCCCTGAACACCCCTGAACACCCTGAACACCCCTGAACATCCCTGAACACCCTGAGCACCCTGAACACCCCTGAACACCCTGAACACCCTGAACAGCCCTAAACACCCTGAACATCCCTGAACATCCCTGAACATCCCTGAACACCCTGAACACCCTGAACAGCCCTGAACATCCCTGAACATCCCTGAACACCCTGAACACCCCTGAACATCCCTGAACACCCTGAACACCCTGAACATCCCTGAGCACCCTGAACACCCTGAACACCCCTGAACATCCCTGAACACCCTGAACACCCTGAACATCCCTGAACACCCTGAACACCCTGAACACCCTGAACACCCCTGAACATCCGTGAACACCCTGAACACCCTGAACATCCCTGAACACCCTGAACAGCCCTGAACATCCCTGAACATCCCTGAACACCCTGAACACCCTAAACATCCCTGAACACCCTGAACACCCTGAACAGTCCCAGCACACCCAGCCCCTGAACACCCAGCACAGTCCCATGGAGCTCTCAGCAGGCAGGGGGGAGCAGGGGGACACTGAGGGCACAGCTCTGCAAGCGTGAGCCCAGGAATTGTCACCATGTGCACAAGATGGGGGGATGCTCAGGGATGTTCTGCCTGCCCAGGGATGTTCTGGATCCCCAGGGATGTTCTGGATTCCCAGGGATGTTCTGGATCTCCAGGGATGTTCTGCATCCCCAGGGGTGTTCTGGATCTCCAGGGATGTTCTGGATCCCCAGGGATGTTCTGGATTCCCAGGGATGTTCTGGATCTCCAGGGATGTTCTGGATCTCCAGGGATGTTCTGCATCCCCAGGGATGTTCTGGGTCCCCAGGGAGGTGCTGCCTTGGCTGGCACTGCTCCAGCAGCCGGGTGCTGCTCAGGCACATCCCTCAGGGCTCTGAGGGGAGGCTCCAAGGCCACACAAGGGCTGTCTCTCCACATCTCTGCTCTTAAGGATGTCGGGAAGGTGGCAGGAGGCCTGTCTTGATGGTAATTACACAGCATCAGTTCTCCCTGTGTCCTCATGCCATGCTGGGGTTGTTGAGCCCTGCAGACCCAGAGCTGTGTGGTCAGACGTGGCTGTGCTGGACTCATTTGCTCTGCCCCTTCATTACCAAGTTCAGGACAATCTGCAGATTGCCCCAGAGGAGAAATAAATGCTGGTGAGAAGCTGCAGAGCTGAGAGAAAGCCACCCTGCCAGCCCCTTTGCAGGCTGTCCTGTGGATCCCTTGGAATTCCCTTTGAGGCCGGAGGGTTTCTTCCCGTGTGGGTCCCGTGCAGTTGTTCTGCTGCTGGGGCTGGTTTTGTTTGCTGCTCTCAGTTTGCCTGCAGAACCCAAGCCTGCCTTCAATCTGCTCCGTGTGCTGTCCCCAGACATGCAGGCAGGGCAGGGGGTGAGGCACAGCCTGTGGGGCTGTGGGGCAGCAGCAGGGCTGGAGCTGCTCCCCCAGAGCCGCATGGCCCCGCTGCAGCTGGGCCTCCTCTCCGTCCCACCTCCCCCTCCCCAGCACAGCCAGAGTGATTCTTTCAAGGAAGACCTGCCTTGGAAGCCCGGCCAGAAATCTGGTCTGGGGGAGTGAGCAGCACTGCTGGCTGAAGGACAGGTCAGGGCTGGGTGCCAGGGGCTGCTGCCACTGCCTGCCAAGAGCGCACAGAGCAGAGCAGGGCCCGTTCAGGACAAGATGGATTGCATCTCTGGCTGCAGCTGATTTATCTCGCTGCGATAACAAAACACCCACAGATAGAGCATAAATCTGCTGGGCCAGATAGGGCTGCTTAAGGCCAAACTGGTCGGTCTGGAGCTGTAATTAGCCCCAGGCTGTGGCCCCCGGGCGGTGCTCATCCCTCACACAGCTGTGCCCACTCTGCTGGCCCAGGTGCCACTGTCACTATGTGTGTGAGCACTGTCACTGTGTGTGTGAGGGCACTGTCACTGTGTGTGTGTGCACTGTCACTGTGTGTGAGCACTGTCACTGTGTGTGTGAGCACTGTCACTGTGTGTGCACTGTCACTGTGTGTGCACTGTCACTGTGTGTGTGTGCACTGTCACTGTGTGTGAGCACTGTCACTGTGTGTGCACTGTCACTGTGTGTGCACTGTCACTGTGTGTGTGTGCACTGTCACTGTGTGTGCACTGTCACTGTGTGTGTGAGGGCACTGTCACTGTGTGTGCACTGTCACTGTGTGTGCACTGTCACTGTGTGAGCACTGTCACTGTGTGTGTGAGCACTGTCACTGTGTGTGCACTGTCACTGTGTGTGCACTGTCACTGTGTGTGAGCACTGTCACAGTGTGAGCACTGTCACTGTGTGTGAGCACTGTCACTGTGTGTGTGCACTGTCACTGTGTGTGCACTGTCACTGTGTGTGTGCACTGTCACTGTGTGTGAGCACTGTCACAGTGTGAGCACTGTCACTGTGTGTGAGCACTGTCACTGTGTGTGCACTGTCACTGTGTGTGTGTGCACTGTCACTGTGTGTGCACTGTCACTGTGTGTGTGCACTGTCACTGTGTGTGAGCACTGTCACAGTGTGAGCACTGTCACTGTGTGTGAGCACTGTCACTGTGTGTGTGCACTGTCACTGTGTGTGCACTGTCACTGTGTGTGCACTGTCACAGTGTGAGCACTGTCACTGTGTGTGCACTGTCACTGTGTGTGCACTGTCACTGTGTGTACACTGTCACTGTGTGTGTGTGCACTGTCACTGTGTGTGAGCACTGTCACTGTGTGAGCACTGTCACTGTGTGTGCACTGTCACAGTGTGTGCACTGTCACTGTGTGTGCACTGTCACTGTGTGTGTGCACTGTCACTGTGTGTGCACTGTCACTGTGTGTGTGAGGGCACTGTCACTGTGTGTGCACTGTCACTGTGTGTGTGCACTGTCACTGTGTGTGCACTGTCACTGTGTGAGCACTGTCACTGTGTGAGCACTGTCACTGTGTGTGTGAGCACTGTCACTGTGTGTGCACTGTCACTGTGTGTGTGCACTGTCACAGTGTGAGCACTGTCACTGTGTGTGAGCACTGTCACTGTGTGTGTGCACTGTCACTGTGTGAGGGCACTGTCAATGTGTGTGTGCACTGTCACTGTGTGTGTGCACTGTCACTGTGTGTGCACTGTCACTGTGTGTGAGGGCACTGTCACTGTGTGTGTGCACTGTCACTGTGTGAGGGCACTGTCAATGTGTGTGAGGGCACTGTCACAGTGTGAGCACTGTCACTGTGTGAGCACTGTCACTGTGTGTGCACTGTCACTGTGTGTGCACTGTCACAGTGTGAGCACTGTCACTGTGTGTGTGCACTGTCACTGTGTGTGCACTGTCACTGTGTGTGCACTGTCACTGTGTGTGTGAGCACTGTCACTGTGTGTGTGCACTGTCACTGTGTGTGCACTGTCACAGTGTGAGCACTGTCACTGTGTGTGAGCACTGTCACTGTGTGTGCACTGTCACTGTGTGTGCACTGTCACAGTGTGTGCACTGTCACTGTGTGTGTGCACTGTCACTGTGTGTGCACTGTCACTGTGTGTGCACTGTCACTGTGTGTGTGCACTGTCAATGTGTGTGAGCACTGTCACTGTGTGTGAGGGCACTGTCACTGTGTGTGTGCACTGTCACTGTGTGTGCACTGTCACTGTGTGTGCAATGTCACTGTGTGAAGGCACAGGCTCTGCACAGCCTGCTCCCTGCCTGCCTGGCTCTGCTGTGCCACCATCTGTGCCAGTCTCACCTGTCCCACAGCTCCCTGAGCCCGTTTGCTCCATGGAGCACCAACCAGCCTGACCCTGCTCTGCTCTCCCCCTTGCAGGGCCTGTACATATTCCTGGTGTATGCCATCTACAACAGCGAGGTAAGAGATGGGCTGGCTGGGCTCAGGCACTCCTGACAGCAGCTTGGGCTGGCATCTGGGCAGAGCTGGGTTCTGCCAGCACAGCCCCACGGTGCTGCTGGAGCCCTGGCTGCTTTTTCTCCATGACTTGCTGGAGCTGCTGTGGCCCTCTCTCGTGTCCCTGCTCTGCTCCAGGTGAGGAATGCCATCCAGAGGATGAAGGACAAGAAGAAAGCCCTCTCATTCACAGTAAGTTGGACAGAATCCCTGCTGCCCTTTCATCCACCACCCACCAGAGGAGGGTCCCAGCTGTGCTGTGGGTCTGCTTGGAGGAGATGATGATGGAGAGAAATCTTATTTTTTACTTTTGTCTCCCTTCTTTGCAATCCTGTGGAACAACACAGACCCAAAGATAGCTTACCCCTACTAGGCAGCAGCCTGCTGTGCCAGGGTGGGGTGGGAGCCAAAGCAATGTGGTGAAATCAATCTTTGAAGTTGGATCTGGACACAGCAAAGACTCACTGCAATTTTCACTGTCTCTTGCCTGTGGTTACAGAACTGCTCTCATCCCATCAACTACTTATCCAGTCCAAGGAACACGACCTCCTGGGAAGGGAAGCTGAGTCCTGCAGCTGGGAGTGCCCTGCCAAGCCCTGTGCAGAGAGAGCCTCCAGTGAAGAGCATCACCAGCAAAGGCAAGAGGATGGTTGTCACTGTTAGCCCAGGCTGGGAGGTGACACAGTAAAATGTTATTCCCAAGACCTGAATTCTAGTGCAGCTGGCACTGCATTGATTCCTTTGCACCCTGTGTGAGCACAGGGTGGTGCTGCTGCTGCAGGGGAGGCAGAGTCCTCGTGGGTCTCAGAGGGGTCAGTCCATGGTTGTAGTGTGGGCAAGGGGGTCTCTTCAGTGTGTTGGGCAGCACTGCATTCTCCTGAGCCAAAATCCATGTTAGAGTCTTAAAACTAATTTTCTGGAGGAAAATTAGTGAGAGTAGAAAACAGGGATTTTGTCTTTGGGGAAAAAATGTTTTGCATTCTCCAACCACTCTGTGAGTGCAGTGATGCAGAAAAGCTGTTTGGTCCCTTTGCTTCAGTGGGGAACACAGAGCACCAGGTTCTTGGGAAAGCATCAGTATTTCTGTTCTCTGGTCTGTGTACTCATTGTGCTGCTTCACCTTTAGGAAATTTTGGAGCCAAAATTCCCATGGGAATATCATCAATTATGTCACCTGAGAGACCGGTATGTAACATCTGTTATTCTTCCACCTTCCCCCAGCCAGAGCACAGCACTTCTGCAGGGACACCACCTGAGCCTGGGCAGGGGGGACAGCAGGGCAGGGCACCTCTCCAAGGACAGGAGAGGATGGTCCCAGCCCCAGAACAGGCAAAGGCTCACCCTGAGCCCGTGGGGAGCAGCCCCTGCCATGCCAGGTCTACAGGAGCACGAGGTGCCACTGAATCAGAGCCATAAAACCCTAGTCTGGGGTTCGAATGGATCAAGCAGGAGACTTTCCCAGGGAGAGGAAATTGCATCAGGCAGTGGGGCAGGTGCCATGGGCAAGTCTCCTCTCTCCAGGGGGGCTATGCTGCCTGCATCAGGATGGAGAGCTCAGCAAGGCACGGCCTGAAGCAGGGAGCAATTTAAATTTGACTACTCTGCTCCCACTTCCATCTCCTGCTATTGAAATGATCATCAGTCCTTGTGCACTTGACATACAAGAGCTGTAATTTCTTCAGAATAAAATCCAGCACTACTTTCATGAGTCTCTCAGTGAAGGATCTCTCTTTCCCTCTCTAATATTTATCCTTTGAAAACCTATGTCACATAGACAGCTCTTATTTATCCAATAGATAATACTTCTATAGCTGGCATATCATTCTGAAGCCACTCAGTAAAATCCATATTTCCCCCTCTCATGATTTATATTGTGGTTAATGCTGAACAGCAGCAGGACTCACTCTCAGGTGAGGCTTTTCTCAGCCAGCCAGGTGCTGGCTGTGTGAACCAGGGTCAGAGCTAAGCTCCTGGCACCAGATACCAGACGTGGGCACAGGGCTCAGCCCAAGGACCCGAGTTCCCTGAGCAGGGGCATTAGCAGGCAGCAGATCCCCTGAATGCCAAGGCCATGGCATTTCTGAGCAGGCAAAGACAGAAAGTGCTTCCCTCTGAGGGTCACCCAGGGCTTTGCTGCATCTCTGCTGCACAAACACTGCATTGTCAATGTGTGTGCTGCCTTCATGGCTGAGGATGCTGCAGGGCTGAGGTGCTGCCAGTGCCACAGTCAGTGCCACAGTCAGTGCCACAGTGCCACAGTCAGTGCCACAGTCAGTGCCACAGTCAGTGCCACAATCAGTGCCACAGTCGGTGTCACAGTCAGTGTCACAGTCAGTGCCACAGTCAGTGCCACAGTGCCACAGTCAGTGTCACAGTCAGTGCCACAGCCAGTGCCACACTGGGTGCCACAGTCAGTGTCACAGTCAGTGTCACAGTCAGTGTTCCCCAGGGCAGGTGCAGGGCCCGTGGGCTGGCAGAGCTGGTTGGCACCGTGGGCACTATGAGCACACTGTGCCCTGCCTGCTGTGCCCCATGCTGCTGGCAGTGCCCTGTGCTGCTGGCAGTGCCCTGTGCTGCTGGCAGTGTCACATGCTGCAGTGCCCCATGCTGCAGTGCCCATGCTGCTGGCAGTGCCCCATGCTGCAGTGCCCATCCTGCTGGCAGTGTCACATGCTGCAGTGCCCCATGCTGCAGTGCCCATGCTGCTGGCAGTGCCCCATGCTGCAGTGCCCATCCTGCTGGCAGTGTCACATGCTGCAGTGCCCCATGCTGCAGTGCCCATCCTGCTGGCAGTGTCACATGCTGCAGTGCCCCATGCTGCAGTGCCCATGCTGCTGGCAGTGCCCCATGCTGCAGTGCCCATCCTGCTGGCAGTGTCACATGCTGCAGTGCCCCATGCTGCAGTGCCCATGCTGCTGGCAGTGCCCCATGCTGCAGTGCCCCATGCTGCAGTGCCCTGTTCCACCAGCCAGGGCTGTCCCTGCTCCCCTGAGTCACGGCGCTCGCTGCAGGAGGAGCCGACTCCGAATGTCACTGGCAGCTGCACAATGGTTGGGATGAGGAGAAGATGCTACTCAAAGACATTTGAAAACACTTAAAATGACAAAACACCAAGCGAATGAAGATACAAACACAGACAAGATGTTCTTCGTGTTTCAGCTTTTTGAAATGTTGTTTGGTGATCTTTGTTGTTGTTGGACTGGGAGTGGGAATTTCACATCTCCCAGAGCATTAACCATCCCTTGAGCACAGAGTGCAGGCTGTGTGGGCTCTTCACACCCAGCACAGGGGTGCTCTCATCCTTTCCTGGGTTTTCCTGTGGTCTCCAGCCTGGTGGTCCCCATGGGGCTGGCAGGGTCCCCAGAGTTTGGAGCAGGGTGTCACCTCCCCAGCACTGAGGTGCAGCTGTGACTCTGCCCAATGAAGGCTCTGGCTCACAGCCTGTGCAGCAGCTCAGTGCTGGGACAGTGGCTGGGTGGGTTTGGGGAGCCCTGCCTGCCCCAGGCAGTGTTTTGGGGGCCACCAGCAGCAGAGCCACCAGCCCCATGCCCTCTGCTCACACATGTTCTCCCCTCTTTCAGGCCGTAGAGCTGACAGCATTCAAGTGCTCAGGTAAGATTTGCCTACATCATGTTCTGTAGTTTTTGCTGCTGATGATGTTGGTCCTGTGGTTGTGTGCTGGAGGGCAGCTGCTTCCTCCTGAGGCTCCAGGAACTGTGTTATTTCCAAGCTGCCCTGATGGGCCCTGTCCTGGACAGGCTCTGGGAAATCTGTGTCCCCTGAACAGAGAGTGGAGGTTCTGGAGTCCCAGCAGTGGCACTGCCTCTCTGGCAGCACCTTGGCTCAGCCAAAGGCCTGTCTCTGGTTTCTCCCCGTGTCTCTGCACCTTTCTTGGTGCCCATCCTTGTCTGTTGTGCCAGCAGAGCTGGGGGTCACAGGCAGGGGCAGAGGGGCCATGCAAGCTGCTGGTGCTGAGCCCTCTGCCTGCCCCCAGCCCACTGCTCTGTGGCACCCCTTGCTGCTGGGCTGCTTCCAGGGGGCAGAAGCTCCTCCTGCCTGGGCAGTTTTAAACCAGCAGCTGTGGCAGAAACACTGGGAGGTGCTGGGAGTGTCATGATCCCAGAGAAGGGAAGCTGGGGAAGGTGGACTATAGAGACAGGGATGGATTTATGAGCTTAAAAGCAGCCATTTAGCTTCTTCTGTTTCAGGTTGTAGAAAGGCCAATGTCACCATGGAGGTGGGTAGAATTAAAATCAGAAATCCCTCCTAAGCCCCAGGCCTCTGCTGGATGGCAGCTCCCTGCTACCTCCTCAGCTCCCCAGCCTGGCTTTGGGCAAGTCCCCAGCTCCTCAGAATACAAATGGAGCATATTTCATGTTATTTTCTTTAACAAGCACTGTTGGGTACTCCCAGTGCAGCTTCTGGATGGGGACCCTCAGGTGGACAGTGAGGGCACACCAGGGGTGGAGTGATCACATTTTTTTCTGCATTGTGACAGTTTCTTTTGTCAAGGCAAGTAGTGCATTAGCAGGTTTCTGTTTTGCTCCACATGAAGTGTCTAAGCAGGGCATGCTCAGGCTGTTTTCGAGACAGTGCCACCCAGAAGCAGTGCAGCTTTCCTCTCCACACTGGACACATGAGAAAGACAGAGATGGTGGCACCCAGGAGTAGCTGTGCAGCATTTCAGGTATAGGAGTGGGGTCTCAGAGGCAGCAAGACCTGCACCCACCACAGGCATTTGTGCTCTGCCCACCCACCCTCACCTTCTGCATATTTATAACCCACGTGTGTTATTAAACTCCAGCTGTGCAAAGAAGTGGGTTGCTTAGTTTGGTTTTATTTTCTCAGGTGAGCCCTCAGTGTGTTTTTGAAAGCCCAGGTCTGCCCAGAGGGTGATGGAACACCAGGCTGGGCTCGGTGCCGTGGGAGTGGCCAGGGGTGGAAGGAGTGCTGTGCATGGAGAGCCCCCAGGCTGCCCCCAGGGCTGGGCAGTCCTTGAGCTGGGGTGGATGAGAAGATCTTGAGCCAGAAGAGCTCTCCTCTCACACTTGTGCTGTGCTGGTGCCGCCCTGCTGCTGCTCCAGGCTCAGCCACAAGTGCTGCAGCCACTAAAGCAGACAATGAAAGGCTGCAGTGCCCAGCTGCTGGGGACCCCAGGGCAGCTCAGCCTCACACAGGCGTGTGCCTTCACCTTCTGCTCACAGCACAGCACTGCAGAGCTCCTGGCTGCCAGGATGGGGACAGGTCATTCCAGCACACACTGCTCTCTCTTCTATATGTTGTGTCCCAAATAGTTTAATGAAAAGAGACAAGTTTAGCCCCAGATATCGTTATCTGAAAGCTGCCAGCCAGCTGATGAAAATGGCACAGAGCTGGAGAAGCCCACCTGGCTGTCCCAGGGAAGCTGTGCTGGATCTGGGCTGGGGTCCAGCACTGCTCTGCTCCAGGGCCTCAGCCACTCTCCTGTCAGAGCTCTGGGTGTTGCACTGGCTGCAGGTGCAAGGGACACACAGTGGGTCTGTGGGGAGGTGGGATGGGTGAGATAAGGGTGGATAAAATCCAGGTGAATGCCAGGCCAGGACCAGAGCAAGGGGGAGTTTTGCAGCGTGGCTGTGGCAGGAGCCAGGCATGGCCTCCCCCCAGCAGGGGCTCAGTCCATGGAGCAGCTCCACAGTAATGAGCTGCAGCCCAGCTGCAGGAGCTGCTCTGTGCAGAGAGCCCTGCCTGCCTTCATTACACACTTTTTGTCAGCAGGGCATGGCTGGGGCCGTTCACATATTTGCACAAACAATAAGTCCCATCTTCCTTGTCTTGGCAAACAAGGGCTCCAAGAGGCCTCCACATCCTCCATCTCCTCAAGTGATGGCTGCTTTGTTTCCCCACGATAATTTCATTATTCTGTTTGAATACATTTATATGTTGCTAAGCCACACATAGCAACATGGATCTTGTCTGCACAGCCCAGCCTTCCTCTGATCGATACTGGGTAATTCTGCAACTCTCACCATATTGTGTTACATAAGCTTGCTTTGAAATAATAAGGAACTTAGGAGTGTTTGGGATTCAAAGCCTGAAAAGCAGCAGGGTGTCATGGGGGGAAATGCAGACCCTGTCCATGCCAACCCTGCTGGGTCACCACTGGTGCCATGGCCCTTCCTGAGGAGATGCAGCCCCTGGGGCACAGGTGCTCCCTGCCATGGCAGAGTTGGTGTTTTCCTTAAATTCCATTTAAAGCTCATTGTTCTGTGCTCCCAGCACTGGGTGCTGTACTCTGGCCAGGGAAGAAGAGGTTTCCCTACAGCCATGGCCCTATGCATGGGGGCTGCTCTGGCTCCCTGTCACAAGGATGGTGTTTCAGACCCCAAAGGTGCAGAGGGGTCTCTGGGGTGGCAGAGCTCTACCTGACAGGCAGGGCTGACCTGCACCCACAGCTCAGTCCTGGGCAGATTTGTGCTGTGGGGATCCCACCAGTTCTCCCACTGCCCTGGGAGGGACCCCTGCCCTCCCCCACTGCCAGCAGAGCTGTCACCTTCTCTCTTTTGCTTTAGGTTTCTGAGAAGTGTCTGGGTGATGGGCCTGCAATGCAGAGGGTCCTTCAGCAGGAAGGATGGCAGGTCAGAGGAGCTGGCTTCCCCTGGAGAGTCTCCAGCCTGGGCAGAGCTGTCACCCTGCTCTCCTTCCCAGCACCTCATGCTGCCAAACCATGGCAGGGGCTCTGGGGGGTCTCAGGGAGCTTTACCTGCTGCTGCTTTGCCCTGCTCCTCTCCCAGGTGGGCACTCCAGGCAGGTGCTGGTGTTCTGGGGTCCCCACGGCTCCTGCTGCCCTGGGGCAGTGCTGCCACCTCTGTCCCCATCCTGCTGGCAGCACTGGCAGTGCCTGGCTGTGTGCTCCCACTGGTGCTGCTGGGGGAGCTGGGGCAGTGGGGTGGGAACAAGCCCAGCTCTGCCCTGCCGTGCCCAGGCAGTGCCCACACTCCTGTGCTGGTGAGGATGGAGGCAGTCCTGTGCTGGGGCAGGGCTGGGGATGGGTGTACAAAGCACATGCACTAGGGAAGCCAGCAGCTGGCTTCAAGCCTTTTCTAAACCAGCTGACATCAATAACATCTTCTGCTGCTTAGGACAAAATCCTCTCCCTGCTCCTGCTTGGGCTCCCGCCCAGCTGGGCTGGCCCCTCGCCAGCTGGGCACTGCTTCCCTCCCCTCTCCTCCTAGTACCCCTGTAGTGTTTAGAACATAGAAACTGTGGTGGCTTTTTGCTGATTATGACAACAGTAAATCTGATTTTAAATACAACCTCCTCTCCTTGTTGCACTGTGTCCAAGGGAAGGGGCTCATGTCCAGCTCTGCGTGGCTGAGCCCAGTGAAGGGGGCTTGGCCATGGTGCAAGGACCAGGGCACTGCCCACTAATTGCCATAAATGCTGCTGTCCCAGCCCTCCCCATGCCAAGCACCAACCACAAGAGTTAGAAAGACAGCCAAAAAAGACAAAGTTTGCCATTTTAAATGAACTGCAAAATTTATTACAGTGGTTTGCTCCTGACAAGGAAGTTGGTAACCTTCTGCCTGGGAAGAAAGGGGGAGGAGTGGGGAAGGGCAGGGATGAGAGGGAGGAAAGGATGTAAGAGACAGAGAGAGACACTTAAGGACACTTTTCATTTTCTGAAAATAAAACTTCTTTTACCTCCCAACCATTTTCTCCAGTTAAGTTCACAAAAAGAAGAAGGTGAAACCAAACCACAGACTTCAGGAGGAAAATGCACGAACGTGTTAAAGCAGAGACAAACATGCTCCTTCTGGTGTGTCTAACAAGCTGCACAAACGGCTCCGGGCGCAGCCTCGGGGGCTCCTCAAGGCACCAGCTCTGCCCAGTGGGGACACCCCCAGCCCCAGGGAGCAAACCTGAGCGGCCCTGGCCCTGCTGCAGGACCCCCAGAGCTGGGGCAGAGGAGAGGAGAGCACGGCTGAGACCGAGAGAAAGCAGCAGTGAGAGTCCAGCACGGCCCAGTCTGGGGGGGCTGCGACCCCCAGTGCTCCCAGTCCTGTCTGTGAGCCCTGATCCCATGATGGGAGAGGAACACAGAGCTCTTTGCCTGTGGCTTTGGCACAGCATTTGCTGTCCCCTGGGGATATGGCAGAGGAAAGGAGGGGGCCAGGAGGCCCAGCATGAAGTGCAGGACAATCCTTGTTCCTCCTTACCCACTCACTCAGCAGATAAATGCAGAGGGCTGCTGCAGAGCTGCCCAAGTCTCCCCAAGATCCTGGGCACATGCTGGAGCTTGCACCTCCCTCCTGCTGGACTGCTCTGCCACACACCTGTGGGCAGGACTGAGCTGTGCTGCCCATGGGCAGCACTGGGCTCTGGGCACTGTGGCTGCCACAGAACTGCTGCCTCCAGCAGCAGCAGGCACTAGGAAAATGCACCTCAGCTGAGGATTCAGCACTGCCCATCCCTGCCTGCCCTGTCTTGGCCAGGGCAGCTGCAGGACACAGAGCTGGCAGCAATTGGGACCTGGCATCTACACCTTGGGGTCCTGGCACAGCAGAACCCTCCAGCCCAGCCCCAGCATCCTGTGTAGATTTCCTGCAGAAATCCTCTCCACCTCTGCGTGTTCCCCGGTGCCTGGAGACACCTAAACCACCATAAAACCACAACCTAGAGGGGTTTCACCTCTCCTCTCTCCTGCCCTGTGCACAAGGGGCCCTGAGACATGGGCAGGGGTGGGGAGGGATGGTGGCTGTAAAGAAACAGCTGGTGGGGCCAGCAGGAGAGGAGCAGAAATAAGAGAAAACCCGGGACAGGCTTTACCCTTCCTTGGTGCTGCTGAGTTGGGCTGGCAAGCGACAGGTTTGGGCACCAGTGGAGCTGGGGGTCAGCACTGCCAAGGGGGCAGGCTGGCAGCCAAGCCACGGCCCTGCAGCTCAGCTGTCCTTGCTGTGCACAAAACCTTCCGGGGCGTTTCCAATAGCAGAGGTTAATAGCATCGCTGAGGGAGGCGCCCGCCAGCCCCGCCGGAGGCACCGGCTCCTGCTGGTGGCCGCTCAAGTCCTCTTGGCGTGCAGCATCTCGATGAGGAGGTTGTTGCAGGGCACCTCCCCGCTCAGGTGCTTGTGGTACAGGTACTCCTCAGCCTGCAGGCTCAGCGCCCGGACCTCTGCCAGCCACAGCAGCAGCTGGCGGAACTTGTCCGTGCTGTGGGGGTAGTGGCACACCGTGTACTCCAGCAGCGCCGCGTTGGCTTTCTCCTGAGCATCCTTGGCCAGCGTGTGGTTCTCCAGGTACTTCACGTCTGCAGGGGGGAGCATGGGCATGAAACGGTGCCAAACTCACCTGTCTGCCCCGCCTGCCTGTGCCACGCTGTGCTGGGTGAGCCAGGAGGGACCCACACTCCTGGCTCAATGTCTCTCACGCATGAGAACACAGGAGGGGTCCCACAGCCCGGCCCTACCCAGCCACAGGCTCTCCATCCCTATCCTATTCCATCCCTATCCCTCTCCTAGTCCCTACTCCCTACCCTAATCCCTACCCTATTCCCCAGGCCTTCCCTGATGCTGAAGACAGGTTCCACACCCCCTGGCAGTAGGATTGGTGTCTCCCTGCCCTCACTGCCCAGCAGAAGGTGTTGCCAGCTGTGCCAACACATTGGGAGTCACTGCAATCAGCCCTCTTTAATTCCTGAAGGTCGAGGAAGCGGCTGAATTAATTCCCTGATAAACCTGGTCTTTCCAATGTGGCAACCAGGCTCACCAGCCTGGAAACCCTAATCCTCCACGCCTGGCCAGGGCCACAGCAGTTCCCATTATCCTGCTGCCAGCGGGGCAGGGAGCAGCTCAGCCAGGTGCAGGCAGGGACAATCATCCCTGCACAAAGGTTTTGGTGGCTTTAGGGAGCCAGTGCTGGGCATTGCCCCATCACCACCTGCAGCTGCACACAGCCATGGTCCCACACACGGTTCATCCAGAAGTGGATTTAGTGGATTTACTGTGCAGGATGAGGTGCCTGGGGGCACTGCCTCGGTCACAGCCCCACTGGTTGTGCTGCACACAGACTCTGATGCAGGGCCAAATTCATCGCTGGAAACGAGAAAATCTGAGCATAGGGCCTGGCCAGGGCAGCTGGGAAACTGGGGCTCCCTGGGAGGGATGGTGGCAGCCGAGGCTGCTGCAGCCCTGCCGGGGGTCAGAGGCGGGAGCAGAGGGGTCGGGGCACTGCAGAGCCCAGGGAGGGGAGGCACAGCAGAGCCGGGAGCCCCCGGGGAGCCCCAGCCTCGGGCCGTGCCCACGGGCACCGCGGGGGCAGCCACAAAGGGCACAGGTTGTGCCAAGATGCAGTGGATCAGATCACCCTTCCCTTTTCACTCTGACGGCACATTTGCTCCTATTGTCTCCTGCTACCCGGGTTGTTGTTATGAAATCTCTTTATCTGCATAAGGTTATTGTGCATGTCATTAAAAAAAAAAAGAAGTTATATTGATAAATGTCAAATCTATCCCCTGAGTTGGCTCAACAATAGCTAGTTCTACTCGATGAACTCACCTGGTTCTCTGAAAGACCCTATTCACTGTTTAATTGAATATTTGAATAATCTTTTCATTCCTGCAAGGAATAAAGAATGTTGTCCAAATAACATTGACTCACTTCATTTAGAGACACTGCAGCAGTTGCAAAGACTGTCCTGTGACAAAGCCTCCCATCACACATACAGATATGCCTGGGATTATTTCTATGCCCTCAAGTGTTCTTCCTATTCACAGCTCCTTTTGTTTGGGAGAAGCTGCTGATAAATTGCAAACGCTTAAGGGAATGTGGGCTATAAAAGCCTCTCTTCCTCCCCTCCCCAAGAGTAGCTGCTTCATGAATGTAAGTCATGAAATCGAATGATAGGTCAATCCATTAAGGCTCTATTAAGCCCTTCTGTAGAACAAAGCTAACCTGTGCCGTCCTCATAAATATTGCTATTTTGAGAAGCCCTAATTTTAATTAAATCTCTTTACCTGCTCAGGAGAGAAATCTATTTAGAACTCAAATGGCAGCTCTTGTGAGCAGGGCTTGGCTTTGACTGTGCTGTGGCAGAGTGGTAAATGTGGAAATTCTCTTGTTAAAGGCAATTACATCCTGCACATAATACACAATCCCGTCCTCTACAGCTGAGCCTACGAAGGGCAAATTACTCCAAGTGAGCTCTGCAATATGGCGAGAAAAAGTTGCATTTGGGGCAAGATGATGTATGGGAGAACACAGCCATTGGATTCCACGTTCCCTGAAAGCCGCTGCTGTGGAGAAGCCATCGAGGGGGGACACGCTCCTGCTCGCTGTGCTGTGCCATGCCAGGGGACACGGGGGGACACGGACAGGACCTGGGGGGACAGCGGCCAGGGAAGGTCCTGGCTCGGGGTACGAACCCCCCCGGCTCCTTCATTTCCCAGCCTGGGCACTGTTTGTGCAGCACCTTATCGCTGCTTGAGCAGCGAATTATCGTGTCTGGTTTCTCTGAGTTTCTAAACAGCTCCAGAGGAAAGGAAAGCTGAGGGAGGAGATGCTGCAGGTGCAGGAGGGAGAGCAGCGCAGCTCCCACCCCGGTCCCTGCACGGGACCCCGCCGAGCAGAAATGCAAGCACAGAGCCAAGGCAGGGACAGGGCTGGCATGGGAACAAGGAGGGGGATGGAGACAGGTCTGCCACGGGCAGGAGGGCTCAGCATGCCGGCACCGGCACCGGCACCGGCACCAGCACCGGCACCGGCGGGCCCCGGGATCCCGGGCAGGAGCGGGCTCGGGCAGCAGCCCCACGGCCGCGGTGTTATTTAGTCTGGGTGAGGTGGGAGGTGGCCGTGCCCGACCGCAGGCTCCGGGCTGAGCCTAATCAGCAGCCGGGAGCCCGGGCCGAGCGCGGCTCGGGCTCTCTGACGCACATCCCGGGAGATAGGGCCGGCCCGGCTCTGTCAACACCCGTGTTTTCCCCAGCCCTATCAGCGCTTGTTTCCCTGCCCGCTGCGATGGGCGAGTGCCCAAAACAGGCTCCGCTGGGCCAGGGGGGTGACAGCGTGCCCTGCAGCTGGGGCAGAGCCGCGGCGGGAGAGGCTTTGGGTGCCGGATGGGAGAGGGGCACAGGCACAGCTCTCGCTCCTGGCTCCTGCCAGCAGCCCCTTGGTGGCACAGCCGGAGCCTGGGCTCTGTGCGCCCCCCACCAGCCCCGCTCCCACCCCAAACCCCGAGCGCAGCGGCACGGCCGAGACCCCAGAGCGCTGCCCCTCGCTCCCGTGCCCTCCCAGCCGCACTCACCGAGGCTGAAGAGGATGAGGAACTTGAGGCAGACGAATTCGTGCCGGTCCACCTGGAGCGAGTGCAAGTGCAGGACGAGCTCCTGCGCCCGCAGCACCAGCGTGTTGAGGATGGAGCCGGCCTGGGCTGCGATGGCAGACATGTCCACCTGCCAGGACAGGGGGGCATCAGCTCTGGCAGCCCCGGTCCCAGCACAGCCTGTGGCAGGGCACCTCACACGGGGCAGCCCAGGGCACTGACCAAGAATTAGGGGAGTCAAAAAAATGATGGGTGAAATGGGAACATAATTCAAAACAGGGGCACCCTTCACAGGGTGCTGGAATTGAAGGCACCACATCTCCAAAAGACATCTCCAGGGAGGGAAGGGATCCCAACTTCCATCCCACTGCTGGCAGTGCAGGAGGGGCTGTTGGTCTCTCCATAAGAAACATTATTCCCCAGAACCAGGAGCTGTGTGTCAGGATGGGACAGGATGGAACAAGATAGGACAGGATGGGACCTTCTGCACAAGCAGAGCCAGAGTGTAACAACACCACCTGCCTGCCCTACGCTGAGTTGGCCACACTGGGACAAGAGGAAGAAAGAAGTCACTCCATTCCCCATGCAGCCCCTGGCCCCAGCCCCTCCTCAGCACCACCACAGTCCCAGAGCTCTTTTCTCACCTCCTGGCCGGTGACCAGCAGCACGCTGTGCTCCTTGCCATGCTGCAGCTGCCTGTAGATGTGGTCAAACACCAGCAGCTCACTCCAGCAGTTCTGCAGCAGCTTCATCTGGTCACCCACCTGAAACAGAGCAGGAGTAGCACGGCTGTCACCCACCGTGCTGCAGTGCACAGCACCCATCCTGTGCCTGGGTGAGCGTGGAGAGCTAGAGCTGCCCCCCAGAAAGGGGGACCCTGGGCTGGAGGAGAGGAGATGGGCAGGTGGCTTTGCAGAGCTGGCCTCAAAGCAGCTCAACATGTTTCAGTGGCACTTGCTGGCTCTTATCAGCACAGGCCTTCCCCCAGCAGGCACAACCTCCTCAAATCGCACACAAATTTTAACAAAATGACAGCGGGAGGGACAGGCGGTGGCTGCACAAAGGGCCTGTGTGTCCAGACAGCCCCTCTGGATACTTTAAAATGAAAGAAGACTGTGCCCATCCTCGCCTCCCTGCCCAGAATGGCAGGTCTGGGGGGCACAGGGCTGGGGGAGCTGCTGGGTGCAGGACATGGCTGTGCCCTGCAGCTGCCAGCCCAGCCCTGCCCACACACCAACACACACACTCGTCATCACGTGCACTCCTGCACCTGTGCCAGAGTGTGTGCCCAGAGAAACACCTGGGGCTGCCCCTGTGAGCAGCTCCAGCCAGGCTGGAAGGGTCCCCAAAGGTCTCACAGGGCACTGGGGACTGCAGGCAGCACCAGTGACTGAGGGATGAGATGCCAGAGTCAACAGCTGCAATTGGAAGAACTAAAAGCCCCCAGAGCTTCGGAAGGATTTTGAGCACGCTGCCTTCCCCATTGTCCTGCCAAGAACCACCATGGGTCACTGGCTTCATTCCCTCAGCACTGCTCTCCTCTGAACCCCAACTCCTTTCCACAAAGAGCTGAACTCCTGCCCTGCCTGGACTCCCCTGTCCTGCAGGGCCAGTGTAGGGAAAGGGTTGGGATTACAGTACAGCCTCCACTACTGCCTGAGGAGCACATCCAGTGCCAGCAGCTGAGCTCTGCAGGGCCATTGTGCTCCCCTGTTAATAGAGGGAAGACAGATGCAGCATCACAGGGCTGGATAATGCCCTCGTTTTGCTGAAGAGGCTGCAATAAACCTGTGCTGGGAGATTGCAAAAGGAATAGAAGCCAGATGAGAAAGAGCTTTATGGTCTCAGAGCCGGGGCTCCCTGCTGGGATTTGTCCCTAGAGGGTGGTGGGTGGCCAGAGCTGGTTGTGCAGCAGTGCAGGGAAGGAGATGAGGTGGGGAGGAAGGCAGTGATGGTGGCTGGGCTGTGGCACAGCCCCTGCCCACCTGTGGGCACCGTGGGGCAGCCGAGGCTGCTCTTGCCCCTCATCCCCAACCAGCACAGCAGCTGCTGTTCCTGGCCCAGCCCTGCAGAGCGTGAGCTCCAGGCCAGCTGCTCCACACAACCCTGGGGAAAAGCCCATTCTGCACTGAACCCAAATGGAGCTTTCTGCAGCCAGGGTGACCCCCCCAGAAGGCCAGTGGCTGGCTGTGGTGGGGCCAGCCCAGCTGCATGAGCACCCCTGCTCTGCTCAGCCTGTTTTGGAAGTTCTTTCCTGTGCCTCATTCCTGAGCGGAATGAGCTCCAGGAGAGATAGACAGAAGGCTTTGTCTTGAAAACCATTTTTAAAAATCAGCTTTTCCAAAGAAAGCACTTTAACAATTATGAAATCTTATTTTCTTCCTTTAAAAATTGCTAATGAGCTTCCCCCAAACTCTGAGGGTGTTTGGCTGCCTCCCTGAAGCCCCTCAGCAGCACATTTCCCCCTCCATGGCTGCTGCAGGG
Organism: Erithacus rubecula; assembly: GCF_903797595.1. Lineage (NCBI taxonomy): Eukaryota > Metazoa > Chordata > Aves > Passeriformes > Muscicapidae > Erithacus > Erithacus rubecula. The sequence goes on along the minus strand of NC_136673.1, from coordinate 1,021,190 downwards.
CTGTTCCCTCACCAGCTCGCTCTGGTTGCTCCCAGGGAATGCCGCAGAGCACCAGAGCCATGGGGGCAATGTGCTTGGGAGCACCATGGGCTGGGGGCTGCAAGGACCTGTCAGAGCTGGCTGGGGTCAGTGCAGATGTCCCCAGCAGCACGGCTGTCCCCATGCCCAGGCTGGCTGGCAGCTCCAGCACTGAGGCTGTGCTGCAGGGGGCTCAGGCTGGGGGTCACCGGGCTGCACCCCGCCCTGGCCTGGCCTGGCAGGAGCAGGGGGCTGCTAATGGAGGGCACTCAGAGGCAATCAATCCTCCCAGCCAAGAGGCAGCACACACCATCGCCGTTAAAAGTTAAGCAAAGGATCTTCCTCTTTAATGTCAAGGCTTTTCCTCCGAGTGCTTTATCAAAGGCCTGATGCAAGCTGTCTTTGAGAGGCAATCCTTATCTTTTTTTAAAGTGAGCATTTAACCCATTCACAAAACACTCGGTGAAACCCTCCCCACACTGCAAGGACAATCCCTGATGGGCTGCAACCCACAGAAAATGCAGTTCTCGGTGGGAAAGGGTCTGGGATTGTGCCAGAGGGAAGGCAGGGCATGCAGAGACAGGGATGGTGCTGCCCGGGCACAGGACTGCAGGACCTGCACGTGGGTGTAGTTTGAAATCTTCTGCAACCTCCCTGTGGGTTCATAGGTACAAGGTGAGGAAGCCCCTGCAAGGGTTGGGGCTCTCAAAATGTGCCCAGCCCACGCAGGGATGGTTTAACCCCACGATGCTCACTGCTCCCTGCAGGGTGGCCCAGGCCAGCCCCAGCCTGGGTACCACTGCTTTAGGAAGGAGAGTGATGCACCAGCAGCCCTTCTTTGGCAGGAAGGGCTGAGCTGGTCCCAGGACATCCAGTCCCAGCCACGGGCACAAGCAGCACTCGGGTGCCCCTGGCCTGTCCCCACCACACTGATGCCCTCCAGGCCTCCTCGCAGATCTCAGCTGCAGGATTTGCCCCACCATTCTCTGGAACATGTCAGAACCTCAAGCAGGCCCAGAAAATACTGAGTGCAAGCAGGACCCATCACCTTGGCTACTGAAAAGAGTAAAAGTGGGTTGGTGTCCACCCACAATAGAAAACCCTCACACGTCCAAGGTGTTAATGGCCAGGGCAGGTCCCCATTACCCTGCCCAGATACCATCACTGTACATCTTAAAACAAATGACCATCAAGACTGGTGTGGCTAGCCCAGGATCCCATCTCCCTGCTGGCTCCCAGGCTGTGCTGGCCAGGACACCACAGGCAGGGAAGCGTCACATTTCCCCCAGTGCATGGGATGCTAAACATTGCTGCAGCATCCATGACCAGAAGGAGATTTTAAATCTGCCAAAAACACTCTGGCCATCGGCCAGGAGATGGGGTCAAGATGACCCACAAGTTAAAGGCAGAGAAGAAACTGACTGCAAATAGGTTTTGTCGTGGCTCTGGGATCTCTGAGCACAACTGAGGGAGAGCAGCACAGCAGACAGAGCCGGTGACCACAGGGACCTGTGGGTCTGTGGGAATGGTGCTGCCCTCATCATCCCCCATGGCTGGAAATTGCCTGTGGATGGAAGGGCAGTTTGTCCCAGGACCCTGGCACAAAAGGGCTGAGGAGGGGTTGGCACCATCCCAGCCCCCTGTGGCTGCACCGTGCCCCTCCACCAGCACAGGGACCCGCTCACACCCAGCCCAGGCTGGCCTTCGGGCTGGAACCGTGGCAATTTGTTTAACATTCCTGGCTGCTCATCCCAATCTAAAGGTCACTGCAAGCCTGTGTACACGATATTGATATGTAGGTATGGCAGTGACACCTATATAAACCAGGCTAGAGACGTGTGTGTATAATCCACACCAAAACCAGACACAATGTGAGCGTGCAAGCGCGTGTGCCTGTGTGCACACCCCTCTGTCTGTCTCTCTCCATATACATATAAAAAAATTACATCTGAAAGGACAAAGTTGCCTGAGACTCACAGCCCAACAAAATATATTTCACCCCCGGCCCATATTTTTCTTCCTGAAAAGATGCTGCAAATCTTCCCTCAGTCCTGACACATCTCATCTAGACTCAGTTAAAGTTCGTATTTATGGGCGTCAGCGCTGACCTCTCCCACCTCCGCCCGCGCAGCCCCGCGCCGCGGCTGCCTGGCCGGCCCTCGATAAACAAGCCGGCCCCCAAATCCCCCAGTGCCGAGCAGCCTCATTACTGCTGCCTCCGAAGGCCAGCGCAGTCCGTAATTCTCCCCCTGGTGACACGAGATGAGCGCCGCGACATCAGTCTCCCGGCGGATTGGCATGGGGACCCTCGTTTGTCAGTGGCAGACTGACAGAATTACTGGCCCTTAAATGAAACGATATATCTGGGAAGTTAAATCTGTTTTCAATCTGACTGCCCCGCGCCTGCGGGCGGACGTGGCGTGTGAGCCGATGTCAAGAGGCCATTAGCCCGTGGCCCCCCTCCCTCCCCGGGCGCAGTGCTGGAGCCAGGGGGGCTCTCCCCAGTGTCCCCCAGCCCAGCCACCACGCCAGGAGTGTGGAGACAGCAAAGCATCCATTCTGGCCCTCGGCAGATTGCTGGGGTGGGGATGGGAATGGGAACAAGCTCCAGGGAAACTGCTCCCACTGTCCCTAGGCAGGGACCAAAGGCTCATCCCAACCAGGCTTGAGCCAGCAGTTCCCCCCGTCCCTGAGGATTTGCTCCTTCCTCTCCAGGCTCTGTGTGGGACCCCGGGGAGAAGCCAGGTCTCTGCTAACAGCCCTGTGGAAGGAGCACAGTGGTGCTGGATGGGCTCAGGCAGGGCAATCCACGATGGGGCAATGTGCCCACACCTTCTCACCTGCCTCACCTCCTCCCCACACAGTGCCAGCCTGGCATGATGCCCTGGAGCAGTGTCCCAGTGTCCCTTTCCAGCCTGGATCCCTGCACTGGCCTCAGCCAGCAGCCCTTCCCTGCTGGGGCTGGGGACAGTCCCCTTCACACAGGGCTTCCCAGAGGAGGAAGGGGGCTGCTGGCACCCCTGTCCTGAGGAGCCCCGAGTGCCCTGGGGGCAGCCAGTGCCATCGATCTCAGAGATTGCCGTGTTCCCATGCTGGCTTTAGGGCAGAGCCATAAACCCAGCTCCAGCAGGAGTTCATTTACCACCTCAGCAGACACTAGCTTTTATGTGCCAGGCAGGAGCAGGAATGGGGATTCAAAATCTCAGACCTACTCCTGCTTCCCCCTGGTTGCTCTCTCTCTGCCTTGGGGTCTGCAGGGACCTGGGAGATGCTGGGAATGCACCCCACCATCACCATGTGGATCAGGTGAAAACCTTGAGCCCCCAGGGTGGCAGTGGTGGATGTGGGCACCCTCTGAGCACCAAACCCATGTCCTGAGCACGGCAGGACACGTGCCCTGCTCCCAACAGGACACTGGTAGCTGTGCCCAGGTGAGGCCTGTGGCACTGCCATCCCCCCCAGAGTCCCACGGCAGGAGGAGCACCCGCCAACACCGATTCACACAGGAGCAGCCTATTTTGGTGGCACAATCATGCTCACAATGAAGTTACAAGGCTACACAACTATACAGCTGGGAGCTGAATTTACACTGTTTACAATATCTCCTGCAAAACAACAACCACCCTGTTCCCAAAATCCAGGCTGGACACTGATATGATTGAAACAAGACCAACCCACCCCCACAATGCCATTTCCTGACACTGTTCTGGCAGACAGGGGCTATTTTCAGCCACACTCAGGCCCATGGCACCCATGGCAGAGGGAAGAGCCTGGTCCTGTCCTACAGCACACTGGAATAAGGGGATTTTGGCCAGAGCCAGGCAGCAGTCTTAGACTGGAAATACAAGAAAGCACCTGAATCTTGTCACAGCAGCCCGAGGATGTTGCTCACTGTTTTTTGGCCATGTTGCAAAATTTTCTCTCCCATTTTTGCACCAGTTTGGGATCTTAGGTCAGCCCAGAACATGAATGGAAAATTTCTGAAAGCTTGGCAAGGCGTGCAGGATGGCAGGAGCTGCTCCAGTCCTGCTAACCCTCCCCTGGTCCCCGTGAATGTTCAGGGACACTTGCTAGAGAGGGTGTCTTGGCAGGATGGAGGTCACTCTGTGTCCCCCAGCTGGGCACACTCATGGGCTGCTGGAGCAGACACAGCTCTGGAGCAGGCTGGGGCTGCCCCGGCTGCCTGGTGCTAATATGACCCACCTGACCACATCGATTTTCCTCCTAAAGGCAGAGGAGAGAATTGTCTCAACTATAATTCCTCAACGTTACATTTTTCAATTATATCTTGAGCTTGACACCCCAGTCACTCTGCCAGCGATTGCCTCAACAGCTGCCCCTGCTGTGATGAATCTGAAACCATTAGCCCCACACGACAGTGGGAACTGCTCCAGCACCTCCAGCTGTGCCGTGCGGGAGCTGGGAGCACAACTGGGATGGTTCAACAGATCTGCAGAGATGGCCCCAGGCTTGTGCCCATGGATGTTGCCCTGTTCTCACAATATTTCACCCTCAATCCTGCCCACAGCCACATCCCATCCTCACATCGTGGCAGCCTCAGTCCTGCCTGCCTCCCATTGTCCCCCCAGAGCAGCATCCATCCCTCTGGCAGCTCCTACCTCCAGCTCCTTGAAGAAGATGCAGCTCCGTGCCCACTCCACGATGGAGAAGAGGGTCTGGTCTGCCATCTTGCACATGAGGCCGAAGGTGCTGAGCTTCTCGTGCCGGCCTTTGCCCTGCTCTTGCTGCAGGCAGGACAGAATCCGTGCCTTCACCTGGGCCTCGTCGGGCTCCAGCTGCAGCAGCTTCAGGATGACCTCGGGGATGTCGGGGGGGGAGCTGCTGGGGTAGGTCTCTGGGTACATGTAAGCAGGCACGGCCTCGTGGGCAGCTGTGTAGTGGTCGGGGTACTCGGACTTGATGGCGCGGCTGGGGAAGGAGGGGTAGTGGTAGGCGGGCAGGGGCGCGTGGCCGGGCACGGCCATGCCCAGGGACGGCGTCCCGTAGGGGCTGCGCTCGTAATCCACGGGCGTCAGGGCGGCCGGGTTGGGCGGCAGCGTCTTGGACATGGCGTGGATGCTGTGGATGGTGGAGGACAGGCTGTAGTCACTCTGCACGGGGGACATGATCTGAGGCACGCTCTCCAGCTTGAAGCCGTTGGCACGGATCAGAGCTTTCTTCTGCTGCTTTAAGGCACGGTCCCGCTTGTACATGGGTCCAAACTTGTTCCTCCCTCCGCGCATCCTGTCTGCACGGACAGCTGGAGACAGAGTGAGGGCAGAGACTGCGGTGAACCCACGTGGAGAGAGACCAGGGCTCCCACAGGGCACAGACACAATGTTGGGGAGCACGACTTAGCGACAAAAAGGGTTTGGGGGGCACTGGGGAGACCTTCCCGGAAAGCCGACGGCAGGTTGTGTCGCTCCCAGCCCAGCTGATGTCACTCTCAGGGGATTGCAGGAAAGGAAGAGACGTTTGGCTTTCACTACAAAACGAGCTGCGGGATAAAGCAGCTTTCATTCCCCGTGGGTTAATGGGGCAGCCCCTAAAGCCTGAGCAGAGGAGGGGATTTGACACTCACTTTAGTTTTTACAACCCGTGTCACTGGACCAGCCCTGGGATTTCCTTGTTTCAGCAGAGCCTGGGACCCCACAGCCCCTTTGGGACCCTGGTTCCCTCCGTCCAGGCTGCACGTGCCTATTCTCAGCAAATCTCTGCTCCTTTGTCGGGCAGCACGGCTGGCAGGTCCTAGTAGATGCACTTTACACCCCGCTGGCCTCAGGCTGCCAGCCCTGGGGGTACCAGCCCTGGTGAGGGCTCTGCTGGAGCATCCCGCTGGCAGAGTCCCTCTGATGGCTGCAGCAAAGCAGATGTTCACACCAAACCAAAAAAAAAAAAAAACCAAAAAACCAAAAAAACCCAAAAAAACCCAACCCAAGGATCTGCCAGCATGCAAGGGAGCAGGTGCCTCTCCGCAGAATTAGCCTGTCCCCCTGCACTGCCTTGCCGTGCTCCGGGGGCTCCTGCCCTGGCATCCCCTTAGAAGAGCCTCAGATCGCTGGAAGGCAGCGCAGCGACACAGAGTGCGCCGGGGAGAGCAGCCTGCAGTCAGCATCAAAGGCAGAACCCCTCTGCTAGTTTGTGTTCCTGCTGACAGCCAGCGGGTCTCGCTTTGCCTCTCATCTGTTACCTCTGCCTTTCTTTCGCCTACTTCTCCTGGGGCCCACAGCCAGCCCCCCCCGAGAGCCGGAGCAGCTCCCCAGCGCTCCCGAGGCAGGCTGGAAAGGCGGCAGCGTGGCCGGGAGCAGCAGCATTTCCAGGACGAGCAGGAATGCGCTCCCAGGAGAGCCGCCCTGGCTTCCTCCCTCATTCTTTATTCATGAAAACAGCATCTCGCTGGGAGCGGGCTGCCAGCGGCAGCCTCTGAAGAGAGGGGTGCTGTGGCCGCTGTCCCGGCAGAGCTGTCCCGGGGCAGCTCTGACTCGGGTACGAGGAGCGGGCCACACTCACACCCCAGCCGGGGGCCCACACAGACAGACGGGCTGGCAGCCCGAGCTGGCACAAGTAGGTCTGGTAGCCCTGGCCACGCACCCCAGAGCCAGAAAGCACCAAAAAAACAAATCTCACACTCACTCGAAGTGACATTATCCCACTACTGTTGGAGGTCGGGCACTGACGCCCAGGGATTGCATCCCAAAGCAAACCCCTGTGACCCTGGGCAGGGGTGCACAGGCAGGGACCCTCCTAGGGCTGCTGCCCTCCCACACAACGAGAGGTGCTCACAGTCCCGTCTCACAAACCCTCCAGAGGCGACTGCATACACCTCCTCCCCTCTCACAGCAAGAACACAAAGGGAGAAAAGGCCTTTTAATTCCCTCCTGCTCTGCTTTTCCTGCCATTTGTTCTACACTTGGGATTGAGAACAACTTGCCATTTGCTGTGTCCCAGCAGACAGCCAAGGAGAAAATGATGCACCCTAATCTCCGGGGTAGGGGGGCTCGAGTGGAGACGCCCAGGAAGCGCCTGCACCCCCAGCAACCTCCCCAAAACCATCTGCAGGTGACCCCCGAGCCCCACACCCACACGGAGGGGGTCTCCAGCATCTTGCAGCCCCTTCCCACTTGCTCTGCCTCGCCTGCTCTCATCCCAGTGCAGAGCCCTGCTCGGGGCAGGCTGCTGGCCAGGCTCTGCCTCCTTTTGGCCACCTTTCTTTGCCTGGGCACGGACATGGAAGGTGCCATGGGTAGCGCCTGCTGGGTGCCCAGGGCTGTGCTTCTCTTCCCGCGCAAGTTTCTCCCCGCAGGCACTTTGAGGGGTGCCTGTGTCAACACTGTTTCCAAAATCAATCACCTCGGGGTTGCTGTTGTCGTGTGGATCTGTAGACTCACCTCCAAAGCATCACCTCAGATGCCTTGCCCAAATATACTAGGAGCTGGAAAAGGTGGTCTCTTTTTTTACCACAAAAGAGACGGTTCCATGGGAATATCGCCCTTGGCTGGGTGATTGCCTCGTCTGCCCAGCTCTGCTAAGGAATCAGCAGCAAGAAAATACATAAGAAAAGGCTGTTGGGACAGCTCTGGGGCCAAAGCACCTTCGCGGTGTACATGACAAAAACTGCTGGAAGGGGACAAATTGAGACAGTGCCTTTTCCCCGCGGGTGCCCCAAGCACTGTCCCTGCTCGTCTGTCGTAGGGTCTCCAGCCCCAGCCCAGCGCCCAAATCCCCTTTGCGACATCGATCAAAACTGCCAGAACATGCAGCGAGGGATTTAGGGCACCAGTAACTCCAGCCCAGGGAGGAAACTGGGATCTGTTTTGGAAGCAAGCCCACGCCGGGAGTTTGCAAGGGTTGAATTTGCGGCTCGATGTTGTGTCTTACTCCTGCGCTTCTGCTCGCAGGCTCCCAGCCCGCTCCCGGAGCGAGCGGCCGCCCTGCCAGAACACGAAGGACTTTCCGATTAACCGCGCTGTGTCCCGAGCAGCGAGGGGCTCAGCCCGGCGGGCGAGGGGCTCAGCCCCGCCAGGCTCAGGCGGGAGGGCTCAGCTCGCTTCCACCCGCTGCAAAACGCAAACGATTTCAAGGGCGAAATGGGGAGGGGGCGGCTGACTCAGGGGGCGGGGGGCTCCTTCTGCCTCTGCTTTTGCTTTGCCATCCCGTGCCAACGACCTGTCCTCTCAAATATGTTTCGTTGCCGGATGCTGGGCATTGCAGAGCCCGCAACACGGGCTGTCGGTGCCCGACTCTGATGTCGGGATCCTCTGCGCCGGCAGAAGAGAGGAGGCGGCGGTGGGGCTGGAATCTCCCTCCGGGGGTCAGAAATCCGTTATACTAAATGTCACCGAGAGGAAAAATATAATTCGTGGTGGGTCTGCGACAGTTTTATTGCGATCCCCATATTTTTTAACGTTTTTCCTTAAGTCTCGGCTTCTGGAATTATGTGCTTAAGGAAAACAGTAATTTATTTGCTATTTCCCAACCTTCCTGCCAGAAAAAAAAAAAAAAAAAAATCCTGGAAAGTTTAAGCCGTAGCAGCAGGAACCCCGGTGAAACAAACAAAATGAAACAAGGAAAAGAAGGAGACGACGAGAAAAAACGATTTTTTTCTTAACTTGGGAGGGGAAAACGGAATCGAAGCAGCGGCGGGACTGACCGGCCCGGGGAGGTGGCGGCGGCGGCGACAGCGCGACCGGTCCCGGCAACGGCACAATCCCCGCACAGTCCCGACACAGACCCCGGCCCCGCCGCCCCCCGCCCGCGCCCGGGCCGTCCCTACCTTCCAGGCGCATCCCCACGGTGAGGCACTTCTGGAAGCGGCAGTAGGGACAGCGCTTGCGCTGGGTCTTGTCGATCTTGCAGCTCTGGCTCTCGGTGCAGGTGTAGTGCTTGTTGTTCTGCACCGTGCGCTTGAAGAAGCCCTGCGGCGGCGGCGATGCGGTGGGCACCGACACCGGCATCCCGGCACCGGCACCGCGTCCCCGCCACCAGCCCTCGGCAGAGGCTCCGCCGCGCTCGGGGCTCCCGTCGCGGCCGCGCTCCGCTCCCGCCGCCCGCGGCTAATCCGCCGCTAACGAAAACGGGCGAGAGAAGCCCCGCGGCCGGTCTCGCTGCCCCGGACCCTGCAGAGCCCCCTCCCCGCTCCCTCCAGAGCCCCGGACCCCTCTTCCTCTCACAGCCCCGGCCCCACAAGGTGCCGGCCACGCAGAGCCCCGGCCCCGCTTCCCCGGCCCCGCACGGCCCCGGCTGCGTTACCCCAGCCCCGCACGGCCCCGGCTCCGCAGCCCCGACCCCCCGCGCCCCGGCCGCTCCTACCTTGCAGCTCTCGCAGGTGAGCAGCCCGTAGTGGTACCCAGAGACCTTGTCCCCGCAGACCGGACACAGCTCGTCCAGGTCCTCATCATAGGAATAGTCCATCCCCTCCAGCGGCCCTGCTGCGGGACGAGCCGCGGTCAGCGGGACGGGATGGGACGGGGAGGGGGACGGACGGCGGCCCCAGCCCCGGCGCTGGGTGTGGACCGGGAGTGGGCGCGGTGGAGACCGAGAGGCAGGTGCGGGAGCCGGAGCTCTTTATAGCGCCTGGAAGAGCATCTCCATGTTGGTGCGGGCTCACGGCCAGCCCCCCGGGGCTGGGGAACCTCCTCTGGGAGAGCGGGCGGCTCGCGGCGGCACGGACGGGGCGGGGGCGGAGGGACCCGCCGGCCCGGGCACCGGGAACGCGGCGGCCGGGCTGGGGAGCGGCTCGGCCGGGCCTCGGCAGCATCAGGGATCCCCCCAGGGACTCCCCCAGGGACGGACAAGGGGCATCGCTCTGCGGGAAGGGGCGCGAGACCCTCCTTGCTCCTCTCACCATCTGTAGGGAGCAAGTCCCCCAACCTCTCTGAGGAGTCCGGCCTGACAGTGGCAGGGTCTGCTGAGAACAAGGAGTCTCGGGGCTGGAGCAAGGCTGGCCCTGTCTGGGGATGAGCCTGCTCTGCTCAGTGCACAGCCCTGGACCACCAGCTCTGTCAGAATGTACCATTACCTCCCACCAGCTGCCCCTGCCAGCCCAGAGAGAGCTGCATGGGGAACACTGGGGTGTGCAGCAACTCCTGAAATCTCCTCTGGAGCCACCACTGAGGAGATGAATTTGGACCTAGCACTGGCCACCCCACCAGCAGCACCCACTCCCAATGATGTCCTGGTCCGCCTGTCAGACTGCAGGTATTGAGTCGATGCTTCACAATTAGGGTAATCCTGACTAAATGTTCCATCAAGCAGCAGACCAGCACAGCAGAACCCTGGCTCCTGGCATGTCTGTTTATCAGGATGCTCCTGGGCCACACACCATGGCCTGGGACTTCGCTATGGGGAGGCTCCAGCTCTGAGGCAGGCACTGGAGCTGAGCCTGCCCTGCAGAGCTGACCCACTGAGTCAGGGACACTTTGTGGCTGGTGCAGAGCCTGTCCCAGCACGATGGGAGCTCAGCAGCACTGGGGCCTGAGGTGCCTGGAGCCCTGGCATGAATGAGGACTGTGCTGTTGGCAATGCCCCGCAAAGGGCAGGCATGGCTGATGGCCCCATACGGCTGATCCTGCCTGGTTTGTCTTGAAGGGCTCATCCCACAGATCTCATCCCACCCAGCTCATCCCAGGCTCTCACCCCTCACTCCGGTTGCCCACGGGTGCAGCGGGTAAGGAAGCGGTGCTGGCAGGGAGAGCAGCAAACAGGAAACGGGCTCAGGGAGCATCACTCCAGAGCCACCAGGAATGGAGCCCGGGCTAAGAATAGCAGCAGAGCAGCCTGCAGTGCTGCTGGGCCGGGAAGGAGCATTCCCACCACCGGCAGAGCCCCTCGGCCACGGCCCCACAGTCACCACGAGCTCCCGGAGGAGCTGCCAGGCAGCCACGGAGACAGAGCTGCCATCCGGGAATAGGAGCCCAGGAGGGGCTCTGAACTGGGAGAACTGAGTAAACAAAAGCAACTCAGAGCCGAAGGCTGTGATCCCTTCCACTGTGGGATGGGGACAGGACACAGACTCAGCCAACTCCAGGAGTCAAGGGGTCCCAATACCTCCCATGCCCACTCCAGGGTGTGGAGGCTGCCCGTGCTCCTATGGGCAACTCCCAACCCTTGGGTGACTCCCAGGCACCTCCAGCTGGGCTCCCAGGGCCCCTCAGCAGCCAGATCTGTCATTTCCGAGCAGCAGCTTGGCCGGGGGGCCAAGGCTGTGGTGAGGCCTCGCTCCGCTGCCCGTGCTCTGGAGCCGCCATCCCCACGCCCGCAGTGGGGACGGGACGGGAAGCGGAGGCCCACGCACGGCTCCCGCTTCCTCGCCAAGCCCTGCCGCGTCCCCGCTCCGGCCTCAGCGCCACCACGCCGGGGAATGGCGGCAGTGGTGGCAATGGGTGGGCCAGGGGCCGGGTTCCCCCCACGGACACGTACTCACCGCGAGGGCTGCACGGCTGCTGCGCGTGGGGCCGCGGGTGGGAGAGCCCGGCTCGGCCTCCGGCCAGGAGCTGCGGCCCGAGGAGCCTCCGTGGGGTGTGGGTGCCGCTGCCCTGCCCACCGCAGGCTGGGGATTTATGGGGACCCGGGTCTCTTGGGAAGGTGTTGGGGCTCTGGCTGCGCACACGCCGCCCCGGGCAGGACACCGGCCAATCTCCTCCCCACGGGGGCCAGGCTCAGCCAGGATGGACCCACTTCGGTGCCTTATTGGCTTCTGTGGCCACGTGACCGTGCTGAAAAACATCATAATTAAGCTACAAAACGCTGCCCATAAACTAGCATTAGAAAGTGACAGCGAAGATAAGTGGAACCCCTGCAGCAGATAAGGTGCCCTGGGAGGGAGATCCTGCAGGGAGGTGGGGGGCACCAGAGTGCCCCAGCACCCACGGCCACCCTGATTTATGGCCCAGGGCAGGAGGGAGGGGGCCGAGGGCACAGGGCAGGGCACCTCTGGGAGGAACATGAGCTCACCTCACCCACCCAGCACCGGGATGCCACAGCCACGGCCTCCTCAGCCCTCAGAGGTCTCCTCTGCAGGGGAGGACAGGAGGAGGATCCTCCACACTCAGGGCCCCACTCCCAGGTGCCTGGGGCTCACAGTGTCCACAACCAGCAGCTCTTCATTTGCCAGAGCAGCACCCACAGAAAACCAGTGACCCTGGGCTTAGGCAGCCACGCCTTGGCCGTGTTTTTGCCATGTGTGATTCCCCATGCTTGACTGCCATGCTTCATCCAACCCACGGGCACTCTGCCGGCAGATCTCAGCTTCCAACTGTCCTGTGGAACACAGGAACTGCAGTGCCAAGGCAAGAGGCTTCATGAGAGACCCTTTCATCCTGCCAGAGAGGGGATCTGCTCTCACTGCTGGCCCCGTGCTCCGACCATCCATCACCAAGGTGTCTCCCCATGTTTGCACAGTGTCCTGCTCTCTGCCTCATCCCACAGCCTTGAGAAAGGGTGGCTGCCTCAAGCCCCACACCAGCCCAGCAAAGGCTGTGCCACGGCTCTGCTCTGGCCAAGGGGCTGCTGGTGACCAGGGCGGAACAGCAGGACCCAGAGTCGGGCTCAGGGAAAGGCTGGTCCTCTCTCTGTGTCAGCACAGCCCTGCCATGGTGTGACAGCAACGTGCCCTGCAGCATTCCCATGCAGAGTGAGGGAAGCAGCGAGCCCCGGGTGCTGAGAGGAGAGGAGTGGGAGTGCGGGCTGCACAGCCCTGCTTGTTTTTTCCTTGCTTTGCAGCTGAAGAGAGGAGAAAAACTAATGAAAACAGAGCTCTGGAAGAAGCGCCAGGCCTGGAGTGGCTTCCGCCCCGATCCCCAGCAATTATCAGCCACATGCCAGATGTTCCGATGCGATGCCAATGTCAGAGAAAATAAATCTGTGTCAGGTTCAAGGTCCCTGCCGGGCCGGCAGGCAGCGGCTCGCGGCTCAGCCCGCGCGAGGCGGGACAGAGCTGCGGGCCGGCCGCGGCCGCTTCCTCCTGCCAGCCATTGTTCCCCTGGGAAGCCCCGGCCTCACACCGGCCACTTGCTATTTTTGCAGCAAGGTGCTTTCGGGGGTAAATACGTCCCTGCCGGCCTTGGGCACTTTCCTCTGCGCGGGCCCCGGCCAAGGCTGCGGCCTGGCTGCTGCGGCGGGGCCAGCGCCTGGGCCCGGCTGCGGCCGCAGGCCGGATCTCGGAGGCTGGTCTGGGAAGGCCACGCTGGAGTGGCTGCACAGGCACCAGGTGGAGCCGGTCCTGGCGGCCTTAGGGGTTCCTGGGGACAGCGAGGAGTACGGCCGGGTGACATTTCAGAAGTCACAGCACCCAGGAGGGAAGGATGAGGTGGGCCTGGCCTCCAGCAGCACATGGAGGGGATGCTCCGGGCCGGGGATAGGCCCCAAAGCTGCTGTCCTGGCCGAGGCAGCAGCACAGCCCTGCACCCTCCACGGGCCCAGCCACCGGCTCATCCACCTCCAGAGCTCCAGCCGCTGGTTTGGAGACCGCCCTGCCCCATCTCCTTCCTCACGGCCGCGGCGCAGCCGGAGCCCGTGAATCCGCACCACCCGCAGGATGCTTTGGCTCCTCGCTGCTGCTTAGCCTTGATGCTCAGCAAAGCATATCTCCCGCTCGGATTTTATCTCCATCCACTCCGCTTATCGGCGCGGGGCAGCCCTGCTGCCTGCGCCACGTTCCCGGAGCGTGCCTGCAGCAGGTGTGGCCGGCACTACTGTTTGCCAAGCGCCGCTGCCGCCGCAGTCCCTGACTCGGGGCCCTGCGCTGATAGCGCGTGCGGAGGACTCTGGCGAGAGCGTTCCCCATGACATTACCTTGTCCCCGCATTCTTCCGATGCCACACACGCCTTCGCTCGGGGCGCGGGCGGCCCGGCCGTGGCGGGGGCAGATGCTGTGCAGGCAGCGCTGGGAAGTGCTGGTGGTCTCCTCCCGGGGGGACTCATTGACATATCAGTCACATAGTTCTGCATAATTGGGACTTGGATGCAGCCTCTCTTTATGTTTCCTCTTGGCAGTTGCCAACAACATGAAGCACTCCTGGGTCAAAATGACAGCCTTTTGTTTACTATTCCTGCTTATGTACCTCATTTTCTTCAAGGATAAGAGCTCTTTATAGGAATCTTTATTGTGATGAGGTTAGCAGAGAGAAAGATTTCTCTCCAGCTTTCTCTCTCTCTTTCACAGTTGATTAGCAGGGTCGGCCCACGGGGACAGTGATGTGGAGCACAGGCCCAGCATTTGCCTCAGGGTCCCCCCAGCCATGAGTCACCTTCTCCAGCACAGCCCCGACCTGCTGGTCTCCCAACACCCAGCCCATGGCATTGCTCCCCTCCTACCCATGGCAGGCTGCAGAGAGAGGATCCACCACCCCAGTAAACGTACTGAAAAACCCAGTTAAACCCAGAAACTCGGACAGGAGCTTACCCAGAACACACACCTCCTCTCTATGGTTTTACCAGCCCACCCATGATGATCATCTGACCTATGCAGCAGTGATCAACACCATCAGAAGCATCCTCACTTGGCAAACTGAGATGTGAGAGACTTGTGATGGACAATGGAGACACACCAGTCTGCTGCACTCAGAACTCTGGTTTTCAGGTGTGAATTCCAAATGGACAGTGGCTGGGAAAGGGACGAGGAGAGACGTGGGAGCAGTTGGTGACAAGAGGGGGACAGCTCACAGACTAGACATGGGCAGGGTGAACATCAACAGAGAACCTTTCCCAGCTCAGGAAGAGGCCCCACAGGACCATCCCAGCAGATCTTCCACCCACTGCTGGACTGGCTGTGCTGCTGCAGGGAGGTGACCCAGCTGACCCCACAGCCCTGTCCCAGGCAGTGCCCAAGGGGTGACACACTCCTGGGAACAGCCACTCCTGTCAAGAGGAAAGCAGCTTACCCTTGAAAGTTACTTTGCGAAGGTCAAGAGTGGGACTGTGACAGAGCAGCCTGACAAACACATCTCCCTAAGTCCTTGGGCCCGATAATGTATGTCCCATGCAATGTTGACACTAGTGATCCACCAAAGATCAGGTTAACAAGTTTGACGTTGGTGACAGCGTGATTTGTTCCGCGCTGGCTCTGGATTCATAGAGCCGCTGGCCTTCGGTGATAAACTATTGCACACACAAGCTGTGGCACTTGTCACCCGCCGCAGCTCCGAGATGAAAAGGAAGCAGAGCTCTAATCAAAATACAGTGGTCAGTAGGGGTTGAGATGAAAATTAAAAGGTGCTGGTACTTTTCCCACTCCATGCAGCACAGGGAGAGGAGAGAGGCTGCCTCATCACCTCCGTGTGGCTTTGTTTGAAGGTAAGGACAAACCTGTCACCTCACATGCACAGAACATCCTCTGCCACCTCCCAGGGAGCCTCACCACTGCTGATCTTCCCCTCACAGGGAATAAATCCCGTGTGGCACAGTGCCCTTATCCCTGTTCCCAACCACAGCAGCTCCAAGGCCTTCCCCACAGGCACAGCCCATTGCAGAGGCACAGCAGCAGGCAGGGCAGGGCAGGGCAGGGCCACAGCCAGCACCCAGAGCAGTGCTGGGCTCCCCCTCCCTGATGGTGCTCCCCACCCTGAGAGAGCCACCACAAGGGGAAGGCACAAACAGCCAGGAGACACCAGAGGTGCAGAACATTTCACATTTATTAGTTCATACAGCTAAACACTCACTAAACATGCATTCAACACTTATTGGTCACATTTCCACAGGTAGTCAAGTCCCAGAGCAGAGCAGGGGCAGGGCAGGCCGGGCTGGTGGGAGCTGCCAGCAGAAACATTCATTTGTCGTGGCGGGTGAGGGGACAGCTCCTGGTGCCCGTGGGGGGACAGACACCCCTCCTGCCCCAGCCCCAGCTCTGAGTGTGCCAACGCTCACCGTGTGTCGTGCCGAGGCAACATCCTGCTTCCCTGATTTACACAAGGGATTGTGAGAAAAATAACGGAGAAACCATCACTGGGAGCGTCACCGAGAAGGACCCAACAGCTGGGACTGGGCCCCCTGGAAACATCCCTCAAACCAGCAAGGGGCTGACACAAACCTGAGCCAGGAGGGGCACACGAGGGGCTGTGAGGTTACAAATGCAGCCTCTGCACCAGGACTGAGCTGGAACCAGGCTTGTGGCTTGATGGGCACCGACAAACCCAAACTGCCATGAGCCACATCCTCCCAGGGAGGGACAGCAGAGCACAGGACACACAGCAGTGACAGGAGCCAAGCCCCAGTCCACGGGAAGGGAAAAAACTCCAGCACTCACAGCCTCTGCTCCTGGCTGGCAACAGACACTGGCAGTGTTTAGTTTTTCACACAATCCCTTTGAGATGATAAACAGGATGTCACACGAGGTAGTTTAGTTATGGAAATTGAGTCAATAATGTTATCAACTATTACAAGACATTTTATAAATTGAAAGAAAACAATGAATCACAAAAGGCTTTGTTAAGGTTGATCGTCATCTGGTCTCAATTTCTGTTTCTTTTTGCCCTTGGGGGCATTTCTTCCACTGAACCATGTTGCTTCTTTCACGGACTTGTCAGAGGGCAGCTCACAGGAGCTACTTTAATTTTTTTTTCCAAGGGAAAGACACTGCCTGGATTGGCCTTCCCAGCTTTTTGCAAGGCTGATTTAAACTCAGATTTGCAGATCCTGGCTGAGGGCACTGGGAGGTGGTTTCAGACTTCTGCTGACCCAGTGCTGGCCGTGTCTCTGGCTGGACAGAGCCATTTGGACATTCACAGCAGCTGTAACCCAATCAGAGTCACACACCAGTGCCCTTCTCAAACTATCTGACTGTGCCTACTACTAGTGAGAGAGTTGTGCTGATGAAAATTAAAAATTCATAAGCAACAGAGTACAGAGCCCTGCAACTGGCTGCCAGGGACACAATAAGAAATTCCTGTTTCCCCTTTTCCATGAACAGTCAGACATTTAACAGTAAAGGCAGAGGGATGAGGTAATTAATAGGGGCAGAAATGGAGCCCCATACACAGAGCTGGTCCCCAGCAGCAAACTCCCACAGCCAAACCCAAAGCTTTTCCCCCAAAATCCCTGCACGGGGCTTTAATCAGCTCTGAGCAGATCCTCCAGACAAGTCGGGAAAGAAGCAACTGTTGCAACATCAAAACCAGGGTTTCTCTGGGTCACATTTTAAATACTTATCCCTGAGCTTCTGTGCATTGAAACAACACACTGTGAACCCAGAGAAACGCCACAGCTTGATACTGATAGCTATGCACTCCCCTCCATTTACACATCATCTACAACTTAAAAATTAGTTTCATACTTTAACTAGTTCCCCAAGTTTCCCCCTTTCTCCTGCCTTTCATGTGGCAGGGATGATTGCCGCTTATTATCCTGAGAAATAACAACATTTTCACAGACACTTCATAGCTTCAAATCAAAACCAAGAGGGAAGAAAGAACAAATGGGAAATAGCACATTCACAGGAGAATTTTTTTTTTCTTTTTTCCTTTTAAAAAATGTAGTAAAGATAAAAGAAATTCAAGTGGTTTTTTTTGTTTTTTTTTTTTTTTAAAGTTGGTTTGAAGGACAAGACACAAACTCCTTTAGCTGAAGTGGCTGTGGGTCTGTGCAGAAGCCTGAGGAGCAAGGACAGATCCTGCTGGCACAGGGAGGGATGGCAGCAGAGGCAAATGAGCCTTTGCACGGGTGGGGAGGGGGCCACCAAAGCCCCCACCAGCAAGTGAGAGCAGCCCAGGAGCCCTGGGACCCCTCCCTGTCATGGGCTCCCTCAAAACAACACCCAGCACTGGGAAAATAGGTGTGCCAGGGTGGCAAATGGCCACTGGGGACAAAAAATGCCATGTTCTCCCTTTATCCTGTGTGTGACAGGAGATGGCAAATGGCTCAAGAATTAAATCTCTGGGTTCAGGAATTCCAGAAGAATCCAGATGCTGCCTGATGGCCCAAAGCATGCAGTGCCTCTGCAGAAGTGAGAGCACTGGGCACTGGCACAGCTCACAGCTGGGCAGTGCAGGGAGCCAGGTCCAGCTGCTCTTCCCCTGCCCAGGGTGACAACAGGGACTGGCAACTGACCCACACTGAGGGGCCAAGGCTCAGCCCACCTGGCAGGAGCCTGAGCTCAACAGGAGGTTTTGTTGAGGCCCTGGGGTCTGGCATTCTCCTGGGACTGAGCCCCCTGAGCAGGGACCCCTTCCAGCCTCCCCCGAGAACAGGAGCCTGAGCACCTCAAATTTATGTCCCAAATCTCTGTTCAGATTAAAACTAACTCCTCAGCTTTCTATCTGCACAGATGCTTTGAAGGAGAGGAGGGGGTCAGCCAGCCAATCTGTCTTTCAAATCGGGGATAAAAATTGACTTGTCATGGCAGAAAATTCTACCAAAGACTATTATTGTTGATAGATTTCTCTATGACAGAAGGTCAGATAAGCAAGAGCAGATAGATACCAAAGATAATGAACTTCCCCCTAGTAGCATTAAGCACAAATAAAATATGAGTCCCTGTAAACTGAATGTTTCATGAAGAATGGAACAAAAATTCCAACCTTTCCAGGGTGTCCTTCAAACCAAATTCACAAATACATCTACCTAACATCTCTACGTCTCTAGCTACATTCCTACCTTCTCATAATACCTGAGTTTGCAATGCAACACATTCACATTACCCTGTTTAAAAAATACAAGTCATTAGAGGACTTGGTGCAGAAGATATCAGGAATGACTGTCCAGTGATTCCATCTGGTCTGTTTGCTGCTTCCTTACCTGTCAGTTCAGGAAGGATTTTCTACTCCCTATGGCAAATGTGTATTTGGGAACGGATACTGCTGCCAATCAACCTTTGTAAAATTTGCTTTCTACAACAGAAAGTGGAACATCCATGTCTGTTTGTCATCATAACTGAATTTAGGTTTTTGGTTGTTGTTGGTACAGCATTACTTTTGGTAGGCTGTTTTTGAAAACCACAGACTACCCAATAGATTATTTTTGTTGGATAGCTGGCAACAAGATGACTGCTTTTATGTACACTAATTAAAACACTTATTCATCAGCAGATTATAATAATTCAGTAACTGCAGAATAAAATTACTCCATTGCAATTTTAACAATTCCTTGAGTGTTTAAAACAGCAAGCCAGAAATAACCCGTAATAAAAAGATCATATCAAGCTATTTGGAAATTAAACTTAACAGCTGAGAAATACATTCTAACTCACAAACAGATACACTAAAATCTTCCCCTGAACACGTGAGGTATGGGCTGTTTGCAGAAGGCTTTCCTGAGAATACACACGTGTCTCAGTGTACTGGCAGAAAGGAAATGAGATTTATGGAACCATCTTTGGGTGCGGAGCCCCACCGAGCTGAGCTGCTGCTGTGCCCAGCAGCTGTTACCCGTAACATCCTGGTTAAATAGTGGAAAATGAACAGCTCTGGACTTTGAGAAGAGGGAAATCCTTGAGCTGGGAGATGCCTGGGTGGGATGAGCCAGCAGCTCACAGCCCCCTCGGGCTGCACCCTGCAGGGAGGGAGAGACGACTTTGGTGAACGGGGTTTTTCTCCTGCTCACCATCACATTCCTGCACAGCAGCTGCAGCCCTGCTCACTCTGTGCCACTCTGCTGTCACCAAAGGTGGTGACTCGTCCCTCCTGCCCTGAAGGAACAAAAGTTGTTCCCACAAGTATTTTTAAATTAGCATTCAAACACTTATCACCTCGCTAAGTGAATGCCAGATTTACATCTAAGGAGGAAGGGAAGCAAATCCAGCCAAGGCAGTCTAGGAGAGTGACTGAGTCTTTGAGTATTAATTCCTAATGAAGGACATGAGATCAAGAGCATCTCATCCAACCAAAGGTAATCAAGCACAGCAGTAATGTTGTTTTCCCTGGGATTCCACAAAGAACAGGGCTGTACTGGCAGGATACAACTATGGAACACCCATTCCCTGAGTCCAGCAGAGAAATCCTTGCCAGAGGACACTGGAGTCCCTCACCCCACTAACACAGGCCCCATTTTACACAGGATGCACTAACTGCTCCCAAAGTGGGGATTGCTGCAATGCAGAAGCCTCTGGAGTCAGGTACCATGTTGGAGGAACACATTAACAGGGGCAATCCTGCCTCTTCTCTAAGTAGGTTTCTCCTGCTTTTGTAAACCTAAAATGGATTTTAAGGAAGTGATGATAAAGTCCTTGCTGTTCTCTAGCAACAGCAGCACCTTTGTGTAATGCCAGGAGCCTGTTATGAAGTGCAGGAACACCATTTCAGAGGAACTGGCAGGTGCTGTGGCAGTAGTAAGAGGGCAGCTGGCCAGGAGGGGCTGGGGCAGACCCAGGGCCAGGGAGGCCCTCAGAGCACTGCCATCCCACTGGAAACCTGCATCTGGAAACTGCCAGGGGAAAAGAAACTAACTGCCTAGACAGACTTCTCCACTCCCTGCCTTTTGGAAATTAAAGAAAAAGCTTGGCACTTCTCTAGCACCCACTTCTCCAAAGTCGTCCCTTTGGGATATAACAGCTCGTCAATGTTTGCTCTCTATGACAAATGCTTTGGATGCAAATCATGGAAAGAGCAGTGTGAGAACAGCATCTTCTCCTTGAGGTAGTCTTAGTCATCTCGGTCCCCAGCCCCAAATACAAAAGAACTAACCCTAACAAACACTGTAACATTAAACATCTTCACATTCTGTAAACCGCTGGAGAATGCATCTGCTGCATTCTTACAGAACCATGTGCATCGTGTTGAAGATCATACATTCAACTCTGTCGTGAAATAAATATATAGGAAAAGGAGTAAAAAAAAACAAAAAACAAACAAAAAAAAAGATTCTTGCTACAAGGGCAGGGAGGCCCCTGCCCTGTCTCCTGCCTGGATGTGTTTGCCCCTCTCCTGGCCCGAGGCTCAGTGTGAGGCACGGCTGGGCCAGCTGCTCACTCCTTGCTCACACTCGTCTTGCAGGAATGTAGAACGGCCTTAAACAGGAGAGGCAGCTGCTCCAGGGGGACATTCACCATTTTTCCTGGTAAGAAAGAGACCAGAATTAGCAGCCACTCCTGAATCAGATTTCAGAGACACCTAAGCCAGCAGCACTGGAGATGGTTTTACCTTGAACCTCTTACAGAAACAGTTAATCATCCTACAGCTACATTAGACATTTGATATGCATTTGGACACAATATGATTTATCATTTAACGAATAGAAAGCAAAATAAATGGGCAAAGTCAGATCAAAATGATTCCTCCACAATGGAGAAGTATTTATAGAAAGTGGGAAAGGCTAAATCCCATCTCACCTCAAACCCCCTTGTTGATGTCTGAATAAATTACGAGAGCTACTCTGAGATTATTATCTAGTTCATTATGACGGAGTAGGATGAAGCATACAGAGCCTTGACACAGGGAGGCAAGCATCTCCCTTTGCCATAACATCCAGGAACATTCAGTTTTAGTAACACCAGACCTTGGAGATCTAATTAGCAACACAACTGCAGTTGAGCATTCACCTGCAGATTTCTGAGGTCCAGACGAGGAAATCTGGGGGTTACACGGGTCTGCCTGAATTCTGCTGATCATTTTCTGCTCAGTTCAGGGATCTCCCTAATTCTGATGAGATAACTACTCAAACGAGGATTACACCCTCTTGAGACAAAATGCTCCCCAGCTGGGAATGAAAGAATAAGTGGGGACTGAACAATGTACTTAAAGGGGTCAGGCTGGAGCAAGGCACCTCTTCCCAGAGTGGGAATAACCCTGTGCCCCCCAGCATCACCAGGACACCTTGCCAAGAGCCCCTCAGACTGGATGAGCTCAGGCCAATGGCATGGGCTTAAAGATGGGCAGAAACTCTGATAGAAGTCCCACACAAACATCCTCCACCCAAGTCCACAAGAATTTCACTGCAGCAAGTTAATTATCTTTTAGAAGCAAATGTCCTCCCTGGCTCCCAGCAGGTGCAGTGCTCAGAAGTTACCTGCAATGTAGCGAATCTCTGGCAAGCACATCATTAAGTCCGGGAAGCGGCTGGGCTGGTGGGGGTATTTGTACTCGGTGAAGTCCTGGCACACGTACCAGTAGCGCTTGTTCAGCTGCTCCAGCTGCGAGGCGTTGGTCAGACCCCTGATATCTGGCAAGGAGCACAAGCAGAGCAATGAGAACACCACAGAAGCAGCTCAGAAGAGCAGCACTGGCACTTACTGCCATGTCTTTGTGACAGATTGATTGCTGTCACTCTGATCTGTGTCCCTGCTTTGGAAACTGGCTTCCAGCACCTGGTTACACCAAAATTTCCATCCCTCCTTCAGCTGTTCCTGCACCATGGATGTGTCTTTATATGTGTGTCTGGATCCAGGATGTCCCTCCACAAAAGGCTGGGAAGAGAACAGCTAATGTTCTACACTGCTCTTCTGAAGCTCAGTGAATGCTCTTGGAGAGAACAGCTCCTGAAACAGCCTGAAATCCCTGCCTGGCACAACACAGCCAGGTGTCAGGGTTTGGTCCTCAGAGCAGGTCAGTGCAACACCTCCTCAGACAGGGGCACATTGGTTTTAGCTGTATCATCTTGGCTGAGGACAGTGCTTGGCTCTTTATCCAAGATATCACCACATTTCTCCCCATCTGCTTACGAATTATGTCACGGGAGCTTTATAAACTTGTCAAGTTATTTTTAAATTTAGCTTTGCCAATGTCAGGCAACACACACACACAAAGGAAAAATGGGCAGGCAGGAAGTCCCAGTGGCAGCGTGGGCAGCAGCATCAGTGCTGTCAGGTCCTGGGGAGGATCCAGGAGTGAGGAAGCTGCGGAGCCTCGGAGCTGGGAGACCACCTGACGGAAGAGACATTGATCTACTGCCCAAAAGCTGACTCTTAAAAATAAGTCTCAGGTATTTCACATAAAAAATTGCAAACTTCAACTAAAAATAAGAGAAGACAGGAAGTTAATGAAAATACATTTTGGAAAACAATGGAGACAGCTCGAGAAGTGCATTATCCAGTGTCAGGAAACTGCCCAGGGAAGCAAACCGGAACCTCGGCCCGGCACAGATTGAAGAGTCAGCACTCTCTCCCTCTGGAAATGAGCGGGGGAGGAGGGAGCCCACAGCACATTTTTACAGACTGCAACTATCTTTCACAGTACAAAAGACTCTGGGGACATTTATTTCCAAAATTACAGCTGAACACTATTCACCGAGCATTTGTCTCTGCGTGGATTTTGAAATGCCCAGGGTGTTGAAGGAGCCTGAAGTGCCAGCTTTAACATGCTGCTAAATCAACAGGAGGATACAGCTCTTTCCTGAATTCACTGCCTGCATGTAAATACTCCATTCGTGATTACCTTTCAATGTGAGGAGTCAGATTTAGGTGTACAACCTAAAAAGCAGGAACCCAGCAAAAAGACCTAAGGACACCTCCTGAAGGTAAACATTTTAACGAGTCTGAAAACCTTGAGAAGAGAGCAACCAGTCCTAAAAATCCACTCTTTGGAGCACAGACATGAAGCAGTGGGGCTGGTACCTCTCTGCTGCCTCACCTTGGTTTAGGAAGTTGATGGCTTTCATGCACGCATACTCCTCGTTGCTGACCTTCAGCTGGCTGAATTTGCGAAAGAGGTAGATCAGCCGCTCCATCACCTCCATCCCCTCCTCACTGAACCTGCAGCACACAGACCACACATCAGCACACACTGCACACAGACTGCACAGTGAGGGCATGAGGCTTGTGCAAGGAGCTGCAGAGATTTTAACACCTTGCAAGAGAATTTGAAGAAAGGGTCATCAAAACTGCCTGAAGTCGCTGGTACTAAAAATGAGGAAAATGTCGCAGTTACAAATGCAGAATTATAGAACCATGGAATGGTTTGGGTGGAAACTACCTCAAAGCTCATCCAGTCCATCCCCCTGCCATCCAGGGACACCTTCCACTAGACCATGTTTCTCAGAGACCCATCCTGCCTGGCCCAGGGATGGGGAGTCCATGATCTACAGATATGTGTAGGGAAAAAGCCTCTCCTGGTGATTCAGCTCACCACCAGCCTGTTCTAACAGAGGAGAAAGTTTCACAGAGCCAGGAATCTGCAGCAAAGCCAGTGACATAGACAGGCAGTACAGGGCACACTGATGCACAGGGAACACCCCAAAACCTCCTGGAAAATTCCTGATGGAGATTTTGTGGGTGCAGAATGAAGTCCTCCTGCTAAAGAGGGTGCCACACTTCACCAGGAGCAATACCCCAGGTGTGGACCATGAAAAAGCCGTGGGGAAGGAGAAGGCTGGAGTGGAGGGAGGGTGTGGAGGGCTGTGGGTGTCTGCAGGCACCTCCAGACCATCCCACGCCTGCCCAGGGCCAGAACAGCCTCTTGGGAACACAACAGCCCTGGCTTGAAAGCAGCCACATATTGCAGAAGCACTCAGAAGTGGGACAGAAGTGTTTCGGGAAGCTTCAGCGTGCTCTGGCATTGTGCAGCACAAAGAATAAGAGCACAGCCAGCAAGCCATCTCTGAATAGAACAGAAATAGAACCTTTTTCACTGAATAATACCTTATTTTGGCATGTGTGTTTGTTTACTTCAAAGTTATTTGTAAAATGCATGGTGGGGTTTGACCTCTGCAAAGTGAAAACAAGCTGTCTGAACTCCGGGTCAATTCTTCAAGAAAGTAATATTGTAAGTGATGAAAGCCTTGTCGGCTAATCTAAAGTTGTACAAGTTTTCTTGCTCTCCAGTTGACATTAAAAATCTTGCAGGTGCAAGATTGCAAAGCTCAAGAAGTTAATGAGCACAAAGACCACTCAGTCATCTGTTGGGTTTAATTGTTTTTAGAGCATGCACATTTTTACCAGCCACTCATCACTTCATAAATCCAGGAGAGCTCTTCTCTCATTCCTGCAGTTGAACTGTCTTACTTTTCTGCACATACTTTCCTCCCCCTTTCAAACAAAGCTGTTCTGTTTTTCACAGCCCTATTTCTTCTCGAGGACTAACTCCTCCACACACTTTTCCTCGCAGTTTACACCAGGCAAGTTTCTGGCTGGGAGTTGTCAGGATCAGCTGGGGAGGAGGGGGAAGGGAAATGCTATCAGGAGTGCTGGGGGAGGTCAGGAGTCTATTCATTTCATATTCATCTTCAGAAAAACAGCACAATAAAAGAAAACATTTGATCTAGCAGGCAAACAGAACATTTAGCCAGTTGTCAGAAGCAATTAAAACAAAGGAGCTGGGGAGCTGTTCTATGCCTTTGTTTGTCACCTATGCTTTAGCACTGCTCTTGTCATTCTGTTAAGAGCAGAAATTAACCCTGAAGTGCCAGACCATCCATGCTCAGTGAGATTTTTCCAACCAGGTGTGAGCTCTAAAGAAGTTCCCTTTGCAGTCACTCCTGATCAATGTCAGAAGAGCCAGGGGCTCTTTGAGAACAGCCACAAATGGGACACCTCTCCAAAAGGGCCCCACTCAAATCCAAAGAGACCAGCTTTTCCATGAGTGCTTTGGACAGGGAGACTGATACCCATGAGCTATCCCACTGCTGCTGGAGACAGCCAAGCCATGGCTGGAGGACAGTGGAGACCAGTGGGAGGGAACCACACAGCTCCAGACTCCTCATCTGTGCAGGTTCCTGCTAAATGGCTTTTTGGGGGTGCACTCTCCCAGGTTACTAATGACAATTAATGACCCTTGAAAAGCTAAATGACGAGACTGCAGAAGCATTCCTCTCCCAACAACACCCATTTTCATCCATGTGCACAGATCTCCTCTGAAGGACCTTCAAGGCAACCAGCTCTGAATTGCTGGTTTCTGCAGGGCGAGGATTCATCCTTTGTCTCGCTGTCTTACCTCTCGCTTGTATTTATCACAAACTCAAAATGAAACAAACACTTCTCTTGTGAGGCTCTGACCAGGACAGCAGGAACAAAAGGACAGCTGAATGCAAGAACAAGTGTCATTGTGGTTTTCTATGACCCTCAGTGCTCCTCACAGGAGCTGCACCAGATGCACCATGAATGGCTGTGCAGAGCAGCGCTGCACAGGAACCTGTCCCAGGAAATGAGACACCTGGGGCCAGCTCCCTGCTCCCCACCGAGCCCAGGCTCAGCCAGCCAGGGCCTCTGCTTGGCACAGCAGATGCACAAAAGAGCCCCCAAGAGCCACGAGGCACTGCATGGCCAAGGACCACAGCAGTGTTTAAATCCCTGCTCATCAGACATCCCCTGGTGGCTCCGGCAGCATCGTGGGCAGAGAGCAAAGGGCAGGTGTTTAAAGGGAGGATGGGCAGCAGTTTCTCTAAATCCTATCTGTTCTGCCATATTATGGTGAAATTGGGACTCTACCAAAGGAAGAATCTGTCTGGCACCTAGATTACAAAATAAAATATCCAAACCAAAAAACAACACCCTGACCAAAATGATAAATGAAAGGCAAGTTCCTCAGAGCATCAGATAGTCTGTACCATGGAAAAAACAAGAGCTAAGTTGCAACATCTTTAAATTTATCTAATCAAAACAATGAAATAGCAATTAATAATGAACACTTTGATAGTACAGACAACCAGCTACGTGAACAACCTTTCCACTGGCCCAAAGGGTTTTTAAATAACACTTTCTTTCCTGTGTGTCAGGGTTACCCAAAGTGTTGGTTACTTTTACCCTTCCCATAAAAAGGTGGCTTGTAGGGCTCTGTTGGAGGACAACAGCATTGCTCCATGGAATTCAAACAGCCCCACACATCACCGTGCCCTTCCCTGCAGAAAGAAGTTGTGATCCAGCACTGAGTAACCATGATGTGCTTTCTAAGCCTGGGACAACTGCTCCTTAAAAAATACAGAAGGAAAACAGCCACAGGTGAAGTGAGCTGTCCCCGAAGGTGGTCAGAGGACACCTGTCTGTTGGGCTGCCATGGCTCCTCACCTCCAGATCTCACTGCTTCACCCTGGGCTCAGCCCATCTCACCTGTGCAGCTCGTCATCAGAGGGAGAGTACTTGGAGGTGACATCTGCAAGGTCACCAAAGATCTGCTTGCTGTAAACAGTCAGCGAGGAGAGCAGGATCAGCTCCTGCCACGTGGAGCTGAGCAGGCAGGTGTAGTCCTTGATGGACAGTTCACAGAAGAATGGCAGCTTCTTGATCCAGGCAATCTGCCTGAAAAGCAATTCATCCGCCAGGCGACACAGCAACGCAAACAGCTCTGCCTGAGTCACCTTATACCTGCAGGCACAGTCCACACAAAGCAGAGAAAACATACAAGCATTGAATGACATCATCTGATGGGGCACTTGGAAACAAGGCAAACAGCAAAGGAATTTGCTGGATCCCAGAGTGTCACCTGGTGACAGGAGCCACACCCAGGGTGTCACCTGGTGAGAGGAGACACGCCCAGGGTGTCATGTGCTGAGAGGAGCCACACCCAGGGTGTCACCTGGTGACAGGAGCCAGGCCCAGGGTGTCACCTGGTGTCAGGAGCCACACCCAGGGTGTCACCTGGTGAGAGGAGCCACGCCCAGGGTGTCACCTGGTGAGAGGAGCCATGCCCAGGGTGTCACCTGGTGAGAGGAGCCAGGCCCAGGGTGTCACCAGGTGTCAGGAGCTACTCCCAGGGTGTCACCAGGTGTCAGGAGCTACTTCCAGGGTGTCCCCTGGTGATGCTCAGCACCCACCCGCCCAGGCAGCCCCACCCTGGTGTCCCCCCTGCCCAGCCCCGTGGCAGCCCCAGCAGGAGGGCGCAGGTTTGTCCCTCGTGCCCCGCGCACGCACCCGTCCTCGATGAGCATGGGCGTGCCGAGCGGCTGCAGGTCCTCGGCGCCCAGCAGCTGGCTGAGCAGCCCGTGCCACTGCGGCTCCAGGCTGCGCGGCGGCGCCAGCAGCGCCGGGTGCGCCGGGTAGCTCAGCAGGTGCGGCAGGTACGGGCAGGGCGCGGGCACCGGCGTGCCCAGGAACTGCTCCCGCAGCGCCGCCAGCCCGTTCAGCTCCACCGACCTGCTGGGAGGGGAAAAGAGCTTCAGTACCCCCACGGCCCCAGCTGCAGCACACGCGAATAGAAAGAGGAGGAGAGCAGGATGGAAATGTCTCTGTGTTCAGAGGTGTGCACTGGCTGCCTGTGGGGAGATCTGGAGCTGCTGCTGAGCTGCCGCTCGGAGCAAAGCAGGAACACAAAACACACCTGTGCTCAGCCTTTCCACACCTGCCTCCTCACAGGGCCAGAGTTTAGGACTGCACATTAAGTACTCACACAGCCAGTGAACGCAAACAAGGCCAAGCTCAAGCTGCAACTGAAAGCAGGTGGGATCAGGACTGAGGTTCTTGCTGTGTTTGCAATCAAAGGCTGCAACAGCAGCTTTGCACTCACTATAGCCAAATTTAGTATAAACCACCAATTACTAACATAAATGGTTTTGTTTTCGAAATCTGAGCACAGTGCAGAGAAAGCTTATGCAGAATGAGCAGAGAAGGGTGATCAAGTTCTCAACATCTGCAGAACACACGACCAATATACACTGACATATATTTTAAATATAATTAAGATTATCTTTATATGTTTATTATATTATAATTAATTATAATTTAATTATATTGTTAATTAAGTTGCTTATTTTTATTACTAATTATATTATTAATTTAATTATATTATAATTAATATTGTCTTCCTTTGCTCATTAACATCTCACTTCCTATTTCAATTCTTTTCCATCTGGTGCCTGTTTGTCTTAAAACACAATCAGAGAGGTAAGAACCTGCTGCATGACCAGTTCACACAAAGATGCACTCATGTTTTCCCTACACTGACCCCAAGTATCACTCAAGGAAAGAAATCCAAACAACAACCAAATTCTTCCAGGGGTCATTCCCACCTTGAAGATGGAGTAGAAACAGGTGAAGGCTGGTTGCTCTCAGAAACTCCATTTCCAGGGGAACTGTGGTCACTGTCTCCATTGTTGCTCCATGACATGTTTGCCTCTCCCTCAAATTCTTGCCCAGACATAATTCTCTCAATCTCTTCCTCTGATATCTGTCAAATACAGGACACAATGGTTACATGGGCTGGGAACAGAACAGCAGAGCCTCTGTTTGCAAACACACTCACATCCAACAGGGCTGGCCCTGCTGCCCCCCTGCAGGTACCACATCCTCCCTCTGCATTTAACAACACACATGAAAAATTCTATTTACAGGTAATCGTGGTGACCTCCAGCCCCAGCAGCAGCATGCAGGGCAGGGCAGCACAGCAGACAGGAACTGACACATGAAGAGATGATGTCAGATGGACATGGCAACGAGCTGTAAATCAGCCACAGTCACACCATGAAAAACCTGGGAGTAATTGAGGCCAGTGCATTGGGAACATCACTCAGGACTGAAAGGCAAACAGGAGGTGGGGCAGACTCTGATTTGATAAGCAATCAAGAGAGACAAGGTGACACATATAAAATCAGTCAAGAAAACATTTACAGGGAGACAGAGCTCCCTATTTTCCTCCAGATAAGAATCAGGTGGCAACTGAAGTAGCAATTGAACATCTAAAACTGAAGTTCTAGAGAGTAAAATACACAAAGCTAAAATGAACTAAAAAAAAAATTTAGTTCACTGTAATATAAAGTTTCAAGAAAGTGCTAGGCATGTTCCTGGAGTAATGTTCCACCACTAATGGGGAAACTGCAACAAAAATTTAGAGGCTGCCTTTTATTTTTTTAAATTCTGTGTATGTCCCTCAATGCAAACAGCAGGAAACAGATTTGTGTGGCTCCAGGCAGGTTTGTGTGGTGCTTGCCTGGCTCCTCATGCTCTGGGCTGGGCTGAGTGCTCCTTCCAGGCACTCAGACTCACAGAAACTGCTTTCAGTGTTATTTCTACTTTGCTAAAATAAACAGTAAACTTTTAAAAGACCCCTTTTCCAGAAGCAAGCTGGAAAAGGCCATCACTCCTCAGGCGTGTGGCAGAGCTGCTGTGCTGAATTACCTGGTGCTTTACAAGGCATCTCTGCACAAGCTGTGCCATCAATCAGACAGACATTTACTGGTGCCCTGCTTGCCACAGCTGAAGGGATTGCAGCAGGCAGATGGAGATTTACTGGGAGCCATGGAGGGACAGATGTCCTTGTGTGGCTGACAGAGGACAGGGTGCTGCTGGCTGTGTGTCCCTGCAGCCCCCAGGGCAGCAGCACCAGCTCTGCTCACCAGCCCACAGCTCAGCTCGTGTGTCTGACAGAGCCAGAGCCCTGCCAGGCAGGAGGCACAGCCAGGGGTGATGCAGGCTCAGCCAAGCCAGCCCCAGCCAGGCTCTGCTGTGGTCTGAGCCCAGCCCAGCCAGGTGACCAAAAGGGAACGTGAGGGACAGACACACGTGCTCACCTGGACAGGTCCAATGCTTTTGTTTCTGCCTCCTGGCATGCCATCCTCCCTGATTGCTGCAAGACACAACAAAACCTCAGTGAGGAGTATTATTCCCAAAGTACATAACTAGATACCTATCTATGTTGAAAGAGGTTTTTACACCTTAAAAGGTTCATTTTTTTGTTAAAGAAGTGTACAGAGAAACCTCCAGTGCTGGAGCAGCACACACCATGGCTCTCACCCCAAAAGGCACAGACACATCATGGGGATACAAGCACTACTCAAGGATTTTAGTTTCTTCACGTGCTCCTTGAGTGACAGGTAATGAAGAAATAGCAATCCTTTATCACAATTAGTTCCAGCATAATTTGAGAAGTGGCACATGGTAAAAATCCTTATCTGACCCCTGGTAATAACCCAGTGAATGCCCAGGACTGCAGGAAAATGAGATGTGGAGGCCAGCACGTCCAACTCCACTGCCCAGAGCCCTGTGCAGCACCATGAGAGACACCCCAGTGCTGCTCCACCACAGACACAAAGCTCTGCACTGACTGCAGACCCTGCTGCCACTTCAGAGTGACACAGTGACACTTGACATCTCCTACAGCCACCACAGAAAATGGAGGGGAGATGTTTCACCCTGCTGGTGCTTGTTTAAAACTCCAGTTACCACACTGAGCTGCACAGCTGCATTTCAGAGGGGCAGCCTCATCCCTCAGCTGCATTTCTAAGGCTCTTTAAACAATTTTCAGGCAGCTCCAGTGAAGTCCAGCTAAGGGGATTAACCTGGAGCAGCTTCTCTGCCTTCCCTCCCCTCTGGCTGTCTCTGCAGGAGCCAGGGGCAGCTCTGCTCCTCGTGTGCCTCCCTCCCAGGCTGCTCCCACCTTATCAGGCTCCATCTCTTTCCCAGCCTGACCTGGCCACACTTGGCAGGAGCCTCTCCCCAGCTGCACAGTGACCTTGCTGCTGCACAGCCTCACCCTGGGGCTGCTCGAGCCCTCCCAAAGCACAAAGGGACAAAAAATTCAAGTAAAAAAGTTCTGCCCCAAAAAAAGCTGCTGCTTGGTCTGAGATATCCTCAGCTCAAATCCTCCTTGTGTGCCTTGAGGATGCTCCTGAAGCTCAGGGAGAGGCAGAGGAGAGGCCATGGGACCTGAATGTGGCTTTCCAAACCCCAGACACTGACCTGGGCAATACACAGCAATGGCTGCTTATTTCCTATGAAAGCTCTTTATAAAACATATCAGTTTCTCACTTAAATATATATTCTTTAATGTAAAAAAAAAAAGCTGTCATAGTTACCTGTTATCACCTTTAGGTTTTTTTTAACTTACTGGAACTACAGAAAATCCAGGGGAATTTTTATCATTTTCCAAGATATTTTACCACTAACTGTGCTTTAGAAGTTTCCCTTCAGCTCATTCCATTATGAGCCCTGGGCATAAATTATCTTGGTCTTTTGAGCATAATTTTAGCAGACAATAGCTTACACCTGCAACAAAATGTAGAACTGTTTTTGCTGGTGGCCCATTCAAAAGGTCTCAAGAGACCCAAATGGTTCCCAAATACAGATGGAATCCCTAGAATGTTATCCTGGCCCTGGACAGCCAGGCTCCTCAGTGCTGGTTTTCCTACTGATGTTATATTGTATTTAGACTTGATATTGAAGGGATTGCTGGATCCAATCCAGCAATGTCTAACTTGGGCAGGAAGAGAAAGTTCCAGAACCCAACAGGGTGGAGCTTCAGGGCTGCCTGGCCTTGGCAGAGACACCAGAGGTGAGTGAAATCCATGTGGGTGTTTGGAGAAGGAAGAAAAAGGGAAGGAGAAAATGAAGGGAAGAGGAAAAGGAGGAAAAGGAAAGGTGGGAAAGGAAAAGGAAAGGAGAGAAAGGGAAAGGAAAGGAGGAAAAAGAAAGGAGAGAAAGGAAAAGGAAAGGAGGGAAAGGGAAAGGAAAGGAAAGGAAAGGAGGGAAAGGAAAAGGAAAGGAGGGAAAGGGAAAGGAAAGGAGGGAAAGGAAAGGAGAGAAAGGAAAAGGAAAGGAGGGAAAGGGAAAGGAAAGGAGGGAAAGGAAAAGGAAAGGAGGGAAAGGGAAAGGAAAGGAGGGAAAAGAAAAGGAAAGGAGGGAAAGGAAAAGGAAAGGAGGGAAAGGGAAAGGAAAGGAGGGAAAGGAGCTGGGAAGGCGGGAGAGCGGCCACCAGGTGGCGCTGTGACCCCACAGGTGAGAGCCACCCCCAGACCCAAAACACACCTGAGCCCCAGGTGAAGAGCCCTGAGAGTCCCTCAGACCCCCAACACCTCCCTGACCCCCCCAGGACTGACCCCTGCTCAGGCCTGGTGCTCTTTCTGAGGAAGATCCCGGTGGATTTGCAGTGAATTTGTGGCAGTTTCAGTGCCTCTGACAGGCGGCTTTCACATGAGCAATGGCCCAGAGGCCACCAACAGTCACAGCTAAAACCGTGTGGTGACACTGGGCTTGGCAAAGTGCCTCAAACTGGGCCAGGGAGCACAGCCAGATCCCATTTGTGCCATCAAATCAAGGAATCCCTGCTTTTAATGAACAGCAGCAATTCCAGAGGTTAAACACACAAAAGACTGGAGTGAGGAGTGGAGATGTGACACTGAAATCAACCACAGCCCATTGTTTATCACTAATTTCTGAGTTACTTCACACTGTCCATCCTGAAGATGGTACCACACCTCTGCACTCGTGGGGATAAAGGGTGGCTGTCCCTTACCCAGAGCACAACTTTTCAACCAGAGCAGGAGGAGGAGGTGGCCAGTGAAAACCTGTGGGCAGCAGCTGCTGGTCTAAGCACCCACAACAGCAAATGTTGGAATTTTCTTGCAACTCCAAAAACCTGTTCAAACGCTTTCATTTTCACCTCGTTAGTAGACTGAAGCACGGGAACAGTGACCACTTCCCTCAGTGTAAATACAAATACCCTCAAAACACGCTTTCAACTCATACAGATTCTTCCCCCACGCGTGAATTAACTCCCTGCGCCTTTCAACCCAGGCAGGGTTTCTCCTGGCTTGTTTGCAGGAGCTGGCAGGGCAGAGCTGAGCGGGGCTGGCAGGGCGGGGGCAGCCCCAGCAGTGTCCCCGTGTCCCAGCCCGTTACCTTTGCGGTTCATGCCCATCTGCAGGCACTTGAGCAGCCGGCAGTACTGGCAGCGGTTGCGCTGCTTGCGGGACATGACGCAGTTCTTGTCGCGGCTGCAGCGGTACACGCGCTTGTTGCAGATGCTCCTCTTGAAGAAGCCCTTGCAGCCCTCGCAGGAGATGATGCCATAGTGCAGCCCCGTGGCTCGGTCCCCGCAGATCAGGCAGGTGCGCTGATCCACCCGCTCATCTGCAAGGCAAGAGGGGCTGTGAGCGGGGCTGGGGGCTCTGTGGGGTCAGGGTCACCGAGGGGCGGCCACTGCCCGTGAGGATCCACCCCATAACTGCAGCTCCATCCTTCCTCACTGCCCGTGAGGATCCACCCCATAACTGCAGCTCCATCCTTCCTCACTGCCCGTGAGGATCCACCCCATAACTGCAGCTCCATCCTTCCCCACTGCCCGTGAGGATCCACCCCATAACTGCAGCTCCATCCTTCCCCACTGCCCGTGAGGATCCACCCCATAACTGCAGCTCCATCCTTCCCCACCGCCCGTGAGGATCCACCCCATAACTGCAGCTCCATCCTTCCCCACTGCCCGTGAGGATCCACCCCATAACTGCAGCTCCATCCTTCCCCACTGCCCGTGAGGATCCACCCCATAACTGCAGCTCCATCCTTCCCCACTGCCTGTGAGGATCCACCCCATAACTTGCAGGGCAGATTCATCCTTCCCCACTGCCTGTGAGGATCCACCCCATAACTGCAGCTCCATCCTTCCCCACTGCCTGTGAAGATCTACCCCATAACTGCAGCTCCATCCTTCCCTTCCCCATTGCCTGTGAGGATCCACCCCATAACTGCAGCTCCATCCTTCCCCATTGCCAGCCCTGAGGATCCATCCCATACACTGCAGGGCAGATCCATCCTCCCTTCCCCATTGCCCCTGAGGATCCACCCCATAACTCCAGGGCAACTCCATCCTTCCCTTCCCCACTGCCAGGCAGGACCCTTGGGGCTCTCCCCAGCAGCCTCCACTGACCTTCCTGCTGTTCTTAACAGAGACAAACAAACTCTTGGAAAAAAACTCCATTTTTTCCAATGGGGAATAAAAGAGTTCTAAAACGTCCCACCTCAAGAGCAGGGTGTGCAAATACAGAAACCTGACAGGCAGCAGGGACACTGAAATCCTGTCACATCTCCCAGACTCCAGGGACACCTCTGGGCTCCAAAAGCCACCAAGAGAACATCATTACAGAAACCAGGGCACAGTTAAGCCACAGTGATGTGATTTTACTGATCCTTTTCCAAATCTTTGGAAGGCCTTTGGATGACTACAAATGTAAATTGCAGGGCTCTCCACAACAGGAGCTGTCACATTAAATTCAGTATTTCAAGACTCTAACACTGCCTCAGAGAGAGAGCAGAGATGATGCTCAGCTCCCTGAGATCTCCAGACAGGGATGTCAAACAGAAAGGAAAAGGGAAAAAGAGACCCAGGCAGTTAACCCAGAATCTCATCACCTCAAACTGCACAGGGAGCCTAAACCTCACTTCAGCCAAGTCAGCTAACCTAAAATAATGCCAGCAAGTTGCACCAGCAGCTCTTCCTGCAGCAGATGTTTCACAGCTCAACAGTTTAACCCCTTGCAAGCCAGGCCAAGCTGCCTCCACCCCCACCTCGTGTTTTAACCCATGACAATCCCAACAGTTGCAAACAGATGTGCACTGCAAAGGTAGAAGCTATTCAAATACATTCAGGGACACACAAACCTGCAGTATTTCAGTATTCTCCATGGGGTTGCTTTCCCAAATGTCAAACATTTTAGATGACTGCCTCACCCTGGGTACAGACCTTGAAACCTCCCCAAGCCTTTGGACAGCACTGGCTTGTGAAGAAGAGCTGAGTCAAACTCCCTTCAGCACTGAAAGCCTGACTTTCCTCATTTGGATCTGACCTGGGTGTTTTCTGAGACAATGCTGTTTGTCTACAGGATGGATTTTTGGAGCAGCAGGACATAAGAGTCACAGTGAAAAATTCTCCAGCCTCAATAAAGCCCCAGCAAGCTGACAAACCAGAGTGTAGCTTCTTACTACTGCAGCACATGTGAATGCAAGAGAAATGAATGAGCCAAATGTACTGGGACCTGAAATTAAACCAGTTTTCAGTTACACAAGCCAAGTAAAAATCTAAACCAGCTGCTCCTACTCACAAGCAGCTTTCTCCAGAGCTTAAACCCAGTAGAAACCAGAACCAATCTGTGTTAATCTCTAAAAGACTTGCTATGCACAGCATGCACATTTGCACTGTTCTGCAGATTTCACTGTTACAGAACATTAAAATAAAGGGATGAACAAAGGAAACACAAACTTTAAGTGAAGAAACATTCCTGATTTGCACCAAAACGTTTCCAGTTTTCCATGTCAGACCACCTCAGGTATGTGCTGAACCCAGAGGAATGTGGGTGCAGATCAGGAGTGGGGCTACCTGAGCATCTCTGAAGGGAGGCAGCTAAACATGACTTTGCAGTCACCAAGTGCATAATCTCCACCTTCAGCAATCTGATAAACGAGGGGAGGGGGCCAGGGATTAGCCAGGACAGAGGAGTCCTCTATCTGCAGGGTTTAGCTCAGGCTCAGCCTCACCCCTGGCCCTCCCCCTGCTCACACAGCAGTGCCATAAATCCCTGGGTGTGGGGATCCTGGGGCAGCAGCAGTGGCTGGGCAGGAATCACCATGGGGTCCCACACATGGCCAAGGCAGGACAGGACACCCTGGGTGTCCAGCAGCACAGCCCAGGCTCCCTCCTCACCCCACAGCCCTGGCTCACCCTGTCAATGAGGGCTCATCCCAGGCACAGCTTTTTTTGTTGTGGGAAGAATAGGGAGTCACCCAGACAATGTGGGAAGCACAGAGGAATCAGAATCCTTCTCTTGCCATCCCCATCTCCCCAGCAGGAATCAGAATCCTCCCCTGGCCATCCCCATCTCCCCAAAAGGAATCAGAATCCTCCTCTGGCCATCCCCATCTCCCCAGCAGGAATCAGAATCCTTCCCTGGCCACCCCCATCTCCCCAGCAGGAATCAGAATCCTCCCCTGGCCATCCCCATCTCCCCAGCAGGAATCAGAATCCTTCCCTGGCCATCCCCATCTCCCCAGCAGGAATCACAATCCTCCCCTGGCCATCCCCATCTCCCCAGCAGGAATCAGAATCCTTCCCATCTCCCCAGTGAAGGGGGAGAGGGTGTGCACAGTCCCTGGCCACAGGAACTGCACACACTTCAGCAGAAGCTGTTCCTTGGGTTTCCAGATTAGAACTGGCCCTTGAGCAGCAGCACACACTGTGAACAAAGACACAGACCCCAGGGACCACAGGGGTGTTTGTGCTCCCACAAACCTGGCACAAACAAAACTGGGAGATCAAAAATGATGGCCTACAGAAAGTCTTAAAAAAAAATTCTGCAGGGAGCATGGCCAGGTCCACCTTGCTGCTCCTGACCTTTGCCAGCTTTCACCCCACAAAATGCAGAGCCTGCTGTGGGTGAAGGGTGGGAGAGATGGGGCAGAACCACAGGGAACTTCACAGGAATGGTAAAGCACGAACAAATCTAAAGCAGATTTGCACTGAGGGTGCTCTGAACTCCCTTAGCCTTGAAATTTCACTAGAATACCAAAACACACAGTAAGAATAGACATTTTAAAGTGAATTAGCCCTCCCTCCTCCCTGTCTCTGTCACCTCTCATCTCACTGATTCCTCTGGTTTCAAACGTTACACAAGACAACACGATTAGGACATAAAGCAATTAATAAGAATTTTTTTCAAATACCTGTTTTCTTTCAGAGAAAGAGCTGAGGAAGCTTCCCCCTGCCCCCTCCCCAATTTTCCCGATGGGTCTTACATTTAACAAACTCATACACGGGATATTCTGGCTTTGTTCTCCCAGCCCATTGTACCAGGGGCCACTAAATCAAACAGTTGCTGCTACGACAAAAGCACTCACAAAAATCTCAACCTCATCTTGAACCCTGAAGATTTTTATGGCTACTCCCTCGCTAGCCCCTCCCCGAAGCCACATTAAAGGATGTATTGTTTTCAGAGGTCATGGTAGGTTTCATACCACATACAATGTAAATTCTCCAAGAATATGACGATGTTACACAAGAATCACAGAATGGACGGGGTAAAAAAAGAGAAAAAAATCTTTCCTCATCTATGTTTCATAAGACAAACAGTAAAAGCAATACATTTAATTTTTCAAGAAACTGGCTTTTCCCCTCAGCAAAATGAGCAGTCTTGATAATTTTTTAAGAAAACTCCTATGAATTTCCATACCTTACAATGCTGCTGAAACACATAGTAAAGACCCAAACAGAGAGCACAGTGGCATGTGAATGAGTTCTAAAGCACACAGCAAATAAATGAAAGCATGGGGGGACACACCCAGCACATCCTTGCCACTGCCCCACCTGTGCCAGGCCTGGGCGAGTGGCACTGCCACATTTTGGGAGGGGACCAGGTGCTGGCAGCATCTGCAGCTTCCCAGGCTGCAGGGCTCACACCCACCCCTGGAGATCTGACTGAAAACTCTGCAGCAACTACAGTTCCCTGTGAGATTTACCCTGGCTGGAAACCCAGCCAGCTTGTGGGATTTCCCATATTGGCTTTATGATGGAACAGAAACAAAGACTTTATTTCCAAAAGGAAGGCCAAAAGTGAAGGTACAACCCTTCACCCAAACCCTGGGGCAGACAGTGCTGGGATTTGGCCTGGCTGGAAAGCAAGAGAGAGAAGGCAAAAAAAAAAAAAAAGCTGCCACCGGCAAAACTTCCCATTTATACAACAGAACGGGAATTTAAAACTACGGAAATCTTTTACAGCTGAAAAAAAAATACAGAAATTCATAATATATTGAACATCTTTTCAGCTGTGTGCCAGTTATTTGCTTCTCGATTAACTGATCCTATGGCAGCCCCCCGCAGCACCCTTTAGCTGGGTTTAAATCCCAAGCTGCTAAATACCAGCTGTTTGGGGAGGGGGGCAGAGGGGGAGATCTCACACATGTGTTACTTAAATCCCAACCGCATCTCGCTCTCCTCTCGCCTCTGGTGATGCCTCGAACACAAACAAACGCGTCGGGGTTGCCTTTCCCCTTTATTTTTCCTAACGATGCTTTTCGTTGTCAATTTTCAGTTTCGTGAAAACCATCCTGTGAAATTCAAGCCCCAGAACTGGAAGAACTCCGCCCTCACTGTGGAGCGCTGCATTGTCCAAACAAGCCCACCCCCAAATCAGGCGCCTTTGCTTCAGGGGCCTTTTTTTTTTTTTTTTTAACTTATAATCGATGAACACAGGGATTAAATTTTGCGAGCGTTGGCCGCTGCTCGGGCCGGCGCACAAAGGGCCGGGGGTCCCGGTTCTGGTGGGCCCGCAGATGGGGGTCCAGCCCCACGCGTCCTGCCCGGCCAGCCCGGCTCAAAGAGCAGATTGTGCTGCCCCGGATCAGGCCGGCCATGGGCAGAGCTGAATAGAATTAACCCTCTGTGAACTAAAACAAAAACATTTGTGTGCCCAGCTGGGAGAAAGGTTAATTTAAATGGACAAGCCTCCCGTTAAAAAAAAAAAAAATAGAGGAGGGGAAAGAAAGAGGAAGCCTGCAACCTTAGTCTCTGTACTGTACAAAGATGTTCTACTCATAGAGAGACTCATTTTTAAAAGCAGCACGTGAGTACTGGAAAAAAAAGAGGAGAAATGCTGCGCTAGAGGAATGGCCAGTGCATTTCACTCGCTCTCCCTTTCCAGTAATGAAATCCCAAAGTCACTGTTTTACTCCACCCTGATCCTGTTTCTGCCCAAGCAGAGAAATAAAACCTCCATTAAAAAAAAAAAAAAAAAAAAAAACCCAGAAATCATCAGCTGCTCCTTTTCGGCTCGGTATAAATCAAGAGCGTGCAGCTGATGAAACCCATCACCCTTCCCCTGCCTGGGACACATCTCCATTTGCATATCAAAAACTCATCTGTGAAATGCAACTTCTCCCGGGCAGGGGAGCCCCGGCCCCGCGGACCCCGGTCCCGGCGGGGGCTGCCCGGGACACGGGGCGCTGCGGGACCCGAGCCCGGCTCCATTGTGCGGGACGGGGACAGGACGGGTCCCTCACTCCGGCCAGTTGTTGCACAAAGAGTTTGGAACAAAAGCCCGCACACCAAAATGTGCCCGATGGCCGGACCGCAGCTGGGGACAGGCACGAGGGGCTCGGCCGCGCTGCCCTCGCCCGCAGACCCATTCCCAGTTTAGTCGCTCTCTCCAGGGATCAACTTTCGCTGATCCAATTTTAGCAAAATAAAGCTCCGTGCGCGGTCCCTGCCCTCGCTCCGGCGCGGCCGCGCGCTCTGAATTAACACTGTTAGACTGGTTCGGGTTTTTTAATTGATGCATTACAAAGAGGTAAGACGAAGACCTGACTTACCTACCCTAAAACCGATTCTCTCGGCCCTACTGAAGCTGTCTAGATGTGCAACCACTGAGAACGATGCTGAATTAAGAAAATCTCAAACTAACCCCACCCCCAGCGGTCCGGGCTGCGGGAGCAGGGCCTGGGCACAACCGAAACAGCGACTTCCCCAACGTGTGTTACCAAACACGAAATGTTCTCTCCTGAAATATTTCATCCTTACGCTGAAGGTGAGCTTTACCGCTGTCCTCAGCCACAGAGGAGAAAAGGGGCTGCAGATACCGGGGGGACAGCGCCGGTCCCGGGAGGGCGGGCGGGCGCTACCGAGCGCCTCCGTGACCCCGATACTATCCATAATTAACCATACTAAAAAAAGCTCCTCCAGATGGTCGGAGGGATTAGGAAGTTTAAAATATAAACAAATTAAGCCACAAAACAAACTAATGCCCTTCTTCTTTTTTTTTTTTTTTTTTTTTTTAATTGCATAATCCTGCTCGCAGCCCAGGGCTCCGCTGCCCGGTCCCCGCGCCCCGGGAGCCGTGAGAAGGCAGGAGAAGGGGAAAAGCCCGCACGGCTCCTTCTGGCCGCGGTCCCGCAGCCCGCGGTCCGAGCCCCGCACGCCCGCACGGGGCGGCCCCGGCCCGGTACCGGCGGGGGAGCGGCGGCCCCGGGACAAGCGGCACCGCCCGGACAAAGCCCGGCCCCGCTCACCTTCCATGCAGGTCGAGTCCCGCTTCATCCCCGGCCGGCTCCTAGGGCCGCCTCATGGCGGCGGCGGGCGGGCAGCCCGGCTCGGCCATCGCCGCCGCCGCGGGCCGCCCTATGCTAACGACAC
The DNA here is from genome assembly GCF_903797595.1 of Erithacus rubecula. Classification (NCBI taxonomy): domain Eukaryota; kingdom Metazoa; phylum Chordata; class Aves; order Passeriformes; family Muscicapidae; genus Erithacus; species Erithacus rubecula. The sequence continues at coordinate 980,505 of NC_136673.1, read as the reverse complement.
TGTGATGTCAGCGCCGCCCCCGCCGCACCGGCCCGCCCGGCACGGGCACCGAGCGACAGAGCGACAGACAGAGCGACCGACAGAGCGACAGAGAGCCTGAGCCACCGGCTGGGACCGACCGACAGAGCGACAGAGAGCCTGAGCCACCGGCTGGGACCGACCGACAGAGCGACAGAGCGACAGAGAGCCTGAGCCACCGGCTGGGATTGAGCGACAGAGCGACAGAGCGACAGAGAGCCTGAGCCACCGGCTGGGATTGACCAACAGAGCGACCAACCGACCGACAGACAGAGCAACCGACAGAGTGAACGACTGACAGAGAGCCTGAATGACCAGCTGGGACCGACCAACAGACTGATTGACCAACCGACAGACCAACTGACCAACAGACTGACTGACCGACCGACAGACTGACTGACCAACCAACAGACTGACTGAGCAACAGACTGACCAACAGACTGATTGACCAACCGACAGACTGACTGACCAACAGACAGACTGACAGACAGCCTGAGTGACTGGCTGAGACCAACCGACAGACCAAGCGACCGACCCACCAACTGACCGACAGCCTGAGCAACAGAGCGAAGACTGACAGACCAACAGACAGATTGACAGACCAACAGACAGACTGACAGACCAACACACAGACAGACCGACTGACTGACAGACTGCCTGATCGCTGCCCCTGCTGTGAGCCATGGCCTGGGCAGCTGCCATGAGCCATCACCACCAACCACTGGCCACTGACCACCAGCCATCACCACAAATCCTTCGCCAGCCTCCCAGGAAAGTTGAGAGCTGCTCACTGCGTGTGTGAAATAGGAACCACCAACACACGTCAACAAAATCCAGGGATGCCCAGCATGAAAATAAAAGTTGCCCAGTGCAGCTGTGGCTGCCCCATCCTGGACACGTTCAAGGTGAGGCTGAACAAGGCTTGGAGCCTCCTGGTCCAGTGGGAGCTGTCACTGCCCACATCAGATTGTGGAACAAGATGAGCTTTAAGGTCATTTCCACCCAAATCATTCTGAGATTTTATGAGTCTGTGAAAATTATTTCTTTAAACTGATAACAAGTATTGGCCAAGAACTTATGGTCAGTTTTAATCACCAGTGAAAAGCAGTACAGACACAGGTAGTAGCAGCCAACAGGCACAGCTCACAATGCTCAGTGCCCTTCCCATGCCCACACCTGGCAGAGCACTGTGAACACAGGCTGGGACTCCCAGTTCCCCCAGGTGAGAATTCAGATGCTGTTTTGGTGGTGATCCCTATGGGGCAGGGGACTGGAGCCTTCCTGGCAGGGGTCTGCACAAGTGAGATGCTGGAGTTAAAATGAAACACAATAAATCCACCTCAAAATAGGCACCACTGCCAGTACTGAATCATGGTGAGCTCTTCGTCAGACACAGCCGTGTGTGTCTGCACCAGAAAATATTTTCATGAAGCTCTTCTTCCCCTTCACCCTCCCTCTGGGATGAACCCAGCCTGGGCTACAGTGCAGCTCCTTAGTGCCCAATAAACTGTCCTGGTGCTCAGCTGTGTTTGAGCAGCCCAAAACAAACCTCACCACACCACAGCATTTAAGGGAAGGCTCAAGAGTATTTCTTCTGATGCCCAATCCAACCTGTCCCCCAGATGTCTCAAAACTGGCTCTGCTCAAAAGCCACAGTTTGCTTCTGCTCCCCATCCCGAGGAGCGCAGCACCCAACTGCGCTCTGAGAAACGGCTGTCTGAGAATAAACAAGGCACAGAGGCAACAAAAGAGGTCATATTTCACTCCATCCCAAGCCTGAAATTTTATTGCTTTCTGGTGACATCCAGCAATGCAAGTAACCTCGTGAGCATGCAGGGCAGAGCTCAGTGTTGTCCTCCTGGCAGCCTGGGCCCCCTGCTCCAGCTGACCCTGCCTGGGAGGGGATCTGGCCACCAACCCCAACTCCAACCCTTCCATGATTCTCCCTACTCATAACCCTGTTTTTAACCCAGCATTTCTGCACAGCAGGTGCACTTGCAGGAGCAAACTGTGGCAAGCCCACCCTGCTCTGCTGATGCTGTAAATAAACCTGTGCAGTTCCCTGTCAGCCCAGCAGCCCCTCGTGGGTCTCACCTCCCCTTTTCCACCAGGGCCAGCGCATGGCCAAGGTAAGGCAGGCCTGCTGCACTATTGACACAGCTGTTTGCAATTGTGCTGCTCCCAGAGCTCCACATTCTTCATCCCATGCGAGCCCTTGGCTGGCTCCCGGCACCCCTCGGAGAAGTGTGACCAGAATGCAGAGTGGTTATTTTGTAAAGCTGCAGTGTGCTGTGGACACAGCAGGCTGAAATGAAGCAACCTAATCTCGAGATAACACAAAGTTGCTCCCACAACTGCTGTTCAGACCCAAAACACAGACACACCAAAAAAAAAACCAAACCCAAAACAAACCTGAAACTGCAATTATAGACAAAACCTGGCTGGGGAAAATGATATTTGCCCAAACAACCCAAATCTTCCAAATTATTCAAAACCCACATTAAATACACTTGTCAGTTTATCCATAATAAATCCTTAAGGGCAGAAAATAATTGCAGAGATCTGAAACTATTCTGTAAAATCACAGGCCAACTGAGAATGGGCAGAGGACAGGCAAAGAGACAGGAAAAATGAGTTCTGTTGTCCAACCCAAACAGCCATGCTGCAAGTCTGGGCAAAAGAAAAATAAAGTAGCTGGTTCTTATTTTAACCTGTATCAGCCAATTCCTACTGATGCTACTGTAACCAACATCTAAGATTTTATAATGACACCAGCTCATAACAGTAAAAGCCAAAAGCATTGCCAAAAAGTGGGCAAGTGGCACTTGCTGCCTGCCTGCAAGGGATTTATTGTCCTGATGTTAAAGCCATAAGGGACAGGCACAGGAAGCAAGAGGAGGGACTGCCCCTCTCCCCGGGTGCTCCCTGGTCATGTGCCATGAGATCACCACTCCAAAGAGAAGGAACTCTCAAAAGATGGGACTTTTTCAGAAATATGGAGATGAAGTAGTGTCATGAGCCAGTACCAAAAGGATTGAGCAGTGCCAGGCCAGCACAGCTCTCCCAGGACACACTCTGCCAACACCATCACTTGCCACAGCCAATCCCCAAAACTCTGCTGAAAACCCCAAATTCGGGCAGAGCGGGGCTGGCAGGACAGGGACAGCCCTTCCTTGAGCTCCTGCTCTCCCACCCACGGCCACAGCTCCACAATTCCCCGTGCAGCGGGCAGGCTTTGCCCATTTTCATGACAATCGGGGCTCTGTTGTGTCCCCGCAGTTTGAGCCATCAGCCCCTTTGTGGCAGGAACAAAGTCTGGGCTGCGGATAACAAAACCCAGCACATCTCTGCGACACCCCGGGGCTGCGACACCACTGAGCTGGCCACGGACCAAACTGCGGCACTGGGGGGGATTTGATTTCAGGCAACAAACAGATCCTAAGGAAACACCCGACTCCTGGCTCAGTTTTCGTTTTACCAACAATGGTGCTGCTGGCAGCAGCTCCACTGTGCTGAGCCTATGGGACCAGGGGAACGAGACCAGAACCAGCCTGGTCTGAAAATGTAGCTGGGTAAGTGATAAAAATTCAGATTAACACATCTCAACACCCTCAGTACTGTGGACATTACTCCTTTGCAGTGAGAGAATTGCTTGGAGGTAAACACAGTGTGTTTTTCCCCAAAATATCTATTCCACTCACTATGCATGCAGCTATTTCAGAGAAAAATTTTAAAAATTGATATAAAATTGCTTAGAAGAGCTATGGAAGGAACTGCAAGGAATGATAATAAGCATCCACCTGATGTCTGAGCTGTTCTGTGATAATGGTTTAACAACAGATTGGGTAATTCCTCTCCTCCCTGGTGTTAAACACACCAGGAACGTGGTGTTAATAATTCTGGTGAAGGTGGTCACTTGGTGCACATAAAATTAAGCAATCTTCTCCTTCTTACTAGTTTGTTAGGTCGTTGTGTAAATTGAACCTTTCTATCAATTTCCAGTTTTATCTGTTTATTTATATTTCTATTTGCCTGGCTACCGAATTTGCCATCCCAGCCAACTGAGAGGTTCCACGAGGAATTCACTGCACCTCGCTTGGTGGGTGACAAACAGCAGAGAGCAGCTCTGTGTGACAGGGACAGGCAGGGGGAGGTTCAGGGCTCCTCAGAGAGGTCGCCTTCAGAGGAAAAAAGGAAAACAAATGGGACTGTAGGCATGGGAAGTATATGGTTTTACTGCCTTAGTGGGAAAGTACAAGAAAGGGGAATTGCAAAGGGAGAAGCTTTACATTTCTATGAGGAGGCAATCGAGCTCCATCCCCTTCCTATGGGATGGCTCCATCCATTCCAAGAGTGCATCTCCTGTAACTCCCAGTAACCAAATGAGGTCACACAGCATCGGATCGTACAGGAAAACACGGGGAGTCCTTGGGCTGGGTCCCTGTCACCAGAGAGAGCCCCACAGAGCCCTGAGCACTGCATGGCTGGAGCAAGGTCTGGCCCTTGCACCTCCTCCTGTGGGCAGCTGTTTGTCCCAGGGCTCGATACTCAGGCACAGAGCCCACAGCAGATGCAGCAGTGGGGCTCTGTCCTCCCTACAGAACCAGCAGGGACATAAATGAGCCCAAATTCCTTCATCCAAACCTGGGCAGGAGATGATGTAGAAATAGAGGAGAGGCCTGTAGGCCAGGAGGTAGAGTATCTCCCAGATTTGAAGAGGTGGGAAAATTCTGTGCATTAAAGGGATAAATTGAAAAGCCAAAAGATGACTTAATGCCAGAGTTACACAAACTGCAATCACACAGCTACACCAGCCTGCTGCAGTTGCTGGTGTTTTTAATGATAGCAACAACAGACCAAGTTTGTTATTACAACTGTAGTTATTATAGTTTTGAACAGTATTTATAAATTCCAGCTTGGTGGTGAGCAGCAATTTTTTGTACACTCAGGGAAAACCAAACAAACAGGGAGGACATTTTCTCAAATTTCAATTCAGATGGCAAAACGAAAACGAAAAAACTTTCAGAATTACAACTGCAGCCAGCACATTGCTGGGACTGCAGCAGCTTTGGGGTTTCTTTGGATCATTAGGTGCTGGGAAAGTCCTTTTTGGGAACGCCCTGGCTCTGGGTGCCTCTTACACAGGTGAGACTGCAGAGGGACGGGAGGCGCCGCGATGCCGAGCGCAGCCGAGCATCCCCGGGCACAGAAACGCTTCCATCGTGTCGGAAGGGAGGAAACATCCACGGATCCGCTTCCGTGGGCTTTGGAGCCGGTTTAAGGCGTGCTGAGCTCGGGGCTCCTGTGGGATACGGGCGGGTCCGTGCGCTGGACGGGAGAGGGCAGCAGCCGACCGGGGACAGGCGAGCGACACGGCGGGGACGGGCTGGGAATACCGGGAACGGGGCTGGGAATAGCGGGGAGGGGCTGGGAATAGCGGGAACGGGGTTGGGAATAGCGGGGAGGGGCTGGGAATAGCGGGAATGGGGATGGGAATACCGGGAATGGGGATGGGAATAGCGGGAATGGGGCTGGGAATACCGGGACAGGGGCTGGGAATAGCGGGAGAGGGGCTGGGAATAGAGGGAATGGGGCTGGGAATAGCGGGACAGGGGCTGGGAATAGCGGGACAGGGGCTGGGAATAGCGGGGACGGGCTGGGAATAGCGGGAACGGGGCTGGGAATAGCGGGAGAGGGGCTGGGAATAGCGGGAACGGGGCTGGGAATACCGGGACAGGGGCTGGACACATCGGAATGGATCTGGACACACCGGGAACGGGGCTGGGAATAGCGGGAACGGGGCTGGGAATACCGGGAACGGGGCTGGGAATACCGGGAACGGGACTGAGCACACCAGAACGGATCTGGATACGCCGGGAGAGGGGCTGGATACACACACAGGGGCTGGGAATAGCGGGAACGAGGATGGGAATAGCGGGAACGGGGCTGGGCACTAAAAAGTCCTGCTCACGGGCTGGATGGCACTTTGGGTTTAATCCTCCTGCAATTAGCTGTCCTGTCAGTAGGAATATTTATTTAAAATGTCCCTTTCTGTCCCCAATCATCTCTGAGTATTCAGTGTAGTTTGTTGAAGTTTGTAATCCTATTTTCCCTTTTTACAAGAAAAGGAAAAGCTGACCTGAAATATCCTTCCAAAATTTATGAAAAGAGGAACAAAGTTATGGAGGAACTATCTGGTATACCCTGACAAACCCTCAGACTTCCCCTTTGTACCCATGTAACCAACCAAGAATATATCCATGCAGGAAAAAACCTATTCCACTGAAAAAAACCCATCAGCTCAGCTTGGAGACTGAGTGATTTACCATCTAAAACCAACAATCACTTCTTAAGATTAATTCAAGCTTAAATTAAATTATGAAAAGTTAAAATCTATGGAAAATAGAAAGGCAAGGACAATTGAGGACAACAGCACAGGAGAAATCCCCATACTCAAAAAATCCTTGTGTAAATTAAACTTCCTTTCTGGAGGGCCTCAAAGCAGCAAGGGAAGGCAACCAGCCCAGGAGAGTGGCACAGTGCCACACCTGGCTCTGTTTTAGGGGGAGAAGGGACCAAAATTTGTCATGAGTTCTGCATCCCCTTCCACTGTCCAGCCATAACTTGAAGTGCCCAGCTCAAAGCTGCAGAGGGGGCTCCTCCAGAAAACTGCTTTCATCATTTTAAGTTTCTGCTGTTGCAAATGTGAGGAAAATGTCCCCATGAGCTACACAGGTTGTCCTGGCTGCAGGGGCAAATCTTTGTGTGTAAGCAGGTCGTGTGATTTCAGCACAACTCTGCAGAGCAGAGTGATGCTGGGGAAGTTCTTTGTGCCCTGTTCAGTCCTCTGGAGCAGCCTGGAAATCTGGGCATTTCTGCACTGCTCCACCTCCTACTAATATTGGTTCCAATTCTGAATGAGGGGCAACAGCTGAATCCTGAAAAAAAAAAAAGTTACCTCCCTGTCTTCCTCCTGTTAGCCCTGATGCTCATCCTTGCCTTCTGATAAACTGGATTATTTATACATCACCTGTACCAGCAGCTCCCAGGCCCAGATGCCACCCACCCCAGCTAGCACGAGGTTCCAAATTAAGATGTACGTGACTGCAAAGAGCCAATTTTATTAGACAAACACTAGGGGAAAAAAAAAAAAAAAATCTTCCATCCTCCTTTCATTCCTGAAGCCACACAGGGGAAAGTATTCCCATGTCTATTCCTGACAGGGAGTGAGGCTGCCCCAGCACAGGGGCTGCTGCTTTGGGTGTAAAGACTGAATCGAACATGCAGTATTTAAGACAATTAGGATTTCAAAGAAACTACACTAAACATTTCTTTCATGTGTAATCAAATTATGTTAAAGCAAACCTCATAATTTAAACCATTCCATTGGTCAGCTCCTATTTGTTTTCCCTGCACCCTCATTTTTGCTCCAGATCTGTCACATTACATTAACACCTTTCCTACTCACTGCCTACAGAAATAACAGCCTTCGACATGCCTGCACAATCCATTTGTCCTGCTCTAATTACTTTTTGACATAGCCTCTTCTGCTGTTATCTTGCCTTTTCTGACCTCTGTCTGTATTAAAGCCATTTAAAACAATCTTTACACTCGGTATCTATTGTGATGTGTCTTATATGATACTGCTGGAGCACCAGGCAGCGGCATTTTGTAAATCAAATATTTAAATCTATGGTAATACAATAATGTACTTGAGGAAAGCTACTGCACAGTGGTAACAGCTACAACTGGCTGCTCATAACATGAGCCCCCAGCACTGCAGCACATTTTCAGGATGGAATTTCTATAGTCATAAAAGCATTCTACATAAGGAAGCTGCTCAAAGATAAACGGGGTCTTCTGCGTACTAAGGAATTTCTCTTGATTTCACAAGTGGGGAGGGAAGCAGGAGGAACAGAAAAGTGATCACCCTGAACAAGAGAACCCAAACAATCTTCAGACAAACTGAGCAGACAGGAAGAGGATCAGGCAGGGTGCACCAACAATGCAACTCATGACAAATCACACTCTTCTTCAAACCCAGAGGAGAAACCATGAGTCTCTAATCCCAATATCCCTCTGTTTTTTCATCAAGCCCATTCAGAAACTGTGCCCTCATTTTCTTTTGTGGTGATTCACAGAAGATGAGCCTCTAATTACCAGCTACTTCCCCAGCTGAAGCAGCAGAGGATCTGCTCTGTGCCAAGTGTCTGCTCTGGAGTCAAGAACTTTTCCACATGGGGAACTAATTTTTTGGAAATGAAGTTGATCCTGATGTATGTATGTCTCACAATATAGTCTACCTACATCTTTACATGCTATTTTCCACATGATCCAGCCTCATGCTCACTTAATTGGTATCTAGTCAATACTTTACTCACATTTCAAGAGATTCCTCAAACCTACATTTGTTCTGGTGCATTTACAGGATAATTATCCAGCTCACACCAAGTCTGGCCTTCTAGACCCAACCAGTGCAGACACAGGCACAGCTCTGCTGGGAAAGCACAGCTCTACACTTTGTCTTCCAGATGACAGCACTATAAAACCAACGGGGGACAAAACCAGAGTCAATTAAAATACATTAAATGCAATGCAACAATTCTACGATTTGTCATAGAGATTTTATTCCTTTGAATTCCTCTGACTGTGTCCTCAGGACATTAAATCCCATGAATGCTGTGGAAAGCTCTTCCCACAACACTTCCCTATGCTCATTTTTATTTTCCCCTTTCTCTTTCCTGTCAGCAGCCCCGACCACAAACCTCGGGCTCATTAAGGCATGAGAACAGAGAAGGGACCAGAGCTGCACGACCAGAGCAGAGTGCTGGAAAAGCAGAGTGTGAGATGATGCTGTGCTGGAGCACAGTGATGGAAGAGGCTTTTCAGTGAAGGTTTTTCACAGGATATCCAACAGCAGCAGTGAGTTATGCCACAGGAATCGCTGAAACAGAGGATTTAGGGGGACCAAAAGCAACAAGACACCAGACCTGGAACCAAGGGCATCGAGATTGCCAAATTTCATGTGAGTAAGGAGGCTCCAAGCTCCTCTGCACAGTGGCACAGAGCAGCATCTCTTCCCAGCTGCCTCTGGTGGGAATTCCTGAATTCCTTGTGCAGGAACCTCGTGCTGGGAGCAGCCCCGTGTTAGGACCGTGATTAGTCCTTAACAGACGCCTCTAAATTGCCTGCCTGAGGAATCCACCTCTCCCCGTGACTGCCCCGAATTAGGGGGGTTGATTTCCCCTCATTAAGGCTGTCCTGAGCTGCTCTCTGCGGGAACCACAGCTCCCAGTGCAGCTCCACAGAAACCAAACTGCAGGAACCCCCACGGCTGCCCTGCTTCTCCCGGCTTTGGGAATGGGAAAACGGCAAAGGAGCCAAACCAAAGCCAGCAGAGCAGCCGAGGCCCCACTCACAGCATGTCTGTGTGTGCAGGACAGACAGACAGACAGACAGACAGAGCTGCCCTGCTCCCTGCAGCCTGGCTGGCCATAAATCCTCCCCAGCACAGCGGGTTTAGCCAGAGGGATCCTCCACAACGCGAGGAAATGCGAGAGGGCTCGAGAGCAAACATGTGAGATTCAGATTTGAAATTAAAATGATCTGCCCCAACAACAGCGCCTGGATTTCTGCATTAAATTTTTGACATTCCAATGGCGTGATATGTTCGTGCTGCTCACCCAAGATAATCCCACGCGGTTTTTTAGAAGTTAAAAATTAAAATCTGCATTAGGGCTTTTATCATGCATCTTGAAAACAAGGCAAATAGAAAACTCCCAGTGCTCAGCACCAGGCATCTTATCAGCAGAACTATGGGGCTCTTTGTGCTGTGTTGTGATGACTCTGCAGCACTCCTGAAAACAGCCCCTGCTACTCACAGGATACACCCCAGATGCTCAGATCCAGGATCTCACCGTGAGGTGCCACATCGTGTGTCAGAACAGCCCAAATCTGAGAGAGTTCCTACACCAAATTTAGCAAACTGCTAAACTTGCACTGTGTCTACAGGAGCAAATGTAAGATGTTAGATAAGGGCCACACCGGGGTTATACAGACTCAGTATTTGGTTAAATCAGGAATTGGACTTATGAGTTCTGGAGGTATGAATATCACTTAAAACAGAACATAAATACCCACAGGGCAGCAACCCTTCATTTAAAGCAAAAGATATCCAGCTTTTCCTGTGTGAGTCTTGTCAAAAACTAATTGCATTATTGCTTGTTATTTGTAACAAAACATAAACATTTTCCTCATGGCCTGAGACAGCAATCACAGAAGAACTGTACACCCTCAGCTCAATACACACTAGGACAGGATATAAAGCACTCTGATCTAGTCTCATCCACCCACTGAATTGCCCCGAAGTTTTCTTGCACAGATTCTGTGCAGGGCCAGGGAGAAGCTGCTTTCTGCACTGGCAGTGCAGCGAGCAGGGTGACAGTCTAACATGGTGTCCTGCTGAGATCCAAGAATAGCAATGCCTTAAAAGGCAGCAATGTTGAGATCACAAGGAAAAGAGAATTAGGGCACAGCTGTGGAGTTCTGTAGGCTAAAACATAGACTCAATATGTCAGAGAAAATTAAATCACAGAGCTACATGTAATTTCTAGTCTCATTTGGAACTTGGCTGTAGCTGTGCAGAATTTGTGCTCGGGTCATACATGTGAGTCTCTGTGTTTCTGCACACAGAAATAAAGAATGGAATTGTTTTAAAAAGAAAAATAACAAAGGATCTGTATGCTGCAGTAACACACACAGCTATGTTTGGAAGGATGTGCACATGCTACTGCAGCTCACACAGTTCTGGGGGCAGCTCTAGAGGCCAGAGAGCAAAGCCCCAGACCAGCCTGTGACACAGCCTCACCTGCAGCTCAAAACAAAGACAAGCTGACCTGACAGATCTGAAAAATGCTTTCCTGCTGTTGTCAGATAAATGAAAAGCACCCTTCCTCAAAACTGAAGGTACTTAAAGTGATAACAAACTTTAGCACAGGCTTTCCCCCTTGAGATAGTGAGGTTACATTTTTCAGAACAGTATGTAGATATAAATTTTCTAGTATTTCTTTATTCTTGGAGCCCAGCACCAGCTTCTCCTCTGAGAGCATTCAATATCCAACAGAATACAGTCCATTATCCTCTGCCCATATCTATTATCACAATCTGTGTCCAACTAATGAATTTTTGGGATGTCAGGGTCTGTGCCTGTCAGTGCAAGAGCTCTGCCTTGAGCCAGGAGTTTGGTGCCTTCCCCAGTGTCCTGTCCCCAGCTCCAGACAAGCCTCTGGAAGGCACCACAGCACAGAGGGGTTTGATGGTGAGAGCTGTGGATTCCATGGGAGTTCCTGGATGAAAAGCTGACCTTCAGGCAGAGCAGGAGGGGCTCTCCCAGCCAAACCTGAACCCCTGGAGCAGCTGAACAGTGCCTCACCTGCACAAGAGAGCAGCTTTGACCTGACCAGCAGACCAAAATTATCTCTTTGAAAGGCTCTGAAGGCCAGGGACAGATAAGAGAGAAGATAAGCAGCTGGCAATAAGGGAGCAAGACTGATTGGGATGAGGTCTAGGTGGCCAGGCTTTCCTAAACCCCTGGTACTTGAGCAGTACTGTGGTACAGAACAGCAAGAAAACAGAGGTTGGAATCTGCATGCAATTACAACTGTGTTTAGTTAAGTGTATTTCCTGTGGAGCTCAGAGAGCACGGCTGCACTCGAAGCTGGTGTGTTGGTATCAGCCACCCTTTGTCCCCAAAGAGGTAAATTATACCTCTGATTTGTATATAAAGTTCAATAGCTGCTAATGGTTATGCTCGAGCTGCAGACAGAGCTGTGGACTGACATGTCCAGGAGTCAATTCCTAGGAAGGGATAGTACATTTAAGAGATTTTACAAAGAGGGAGAGTTCAGCAGCCAACAGACAGGGAGAAGTGAAGACAAGGCAGGGAGGGCCGTGCAGGGGCAGCCCAGTGAGGGTCGGGCTGGGCACCTCTGGACCCCTTGGCCGTGCCTGGTGGGTGCCACCCCTGCCCCCAGCCATGGGGCCGGAGCCAGACCATCACTGAGGTGATCAGAGAGGCTCCAACCCACGCTGTGCACTGACCCAAACCCTGCCGGAGCTCCGGTGGAGGAGAAACGCAGCGCGATGGAATCACACGGGGAAGGAGACGGGGCAGGAGGGATGTGTGAGTTCAGAGATGGAGGAGAACCGCCAGCACCGGGAAGGGTTAACGGGGCAGCTCCCGAGCACAGGCACTGCAGCAGGGACACACGTGCACAGCACCGGCTAATTAACAGCGAAAATCGCTGCCTTTCCCGAGCAGAACCGTGCATTACCTACTTTAAGCACAGCCCGGTTCATGCATATGCAATGCTCTTCACGTGGTGCGGGAAACAATCCCGTAAACGAGGATGCAAAAGGAGGTCACTAATTCTCCTGGAATATCTTTGGGAGCAGGAGGAGGGAGCCCTGCACGCCATCCCATCCCATCCCATCCCATCCCATCCCATCCCATCCCATCCCATCCCATCCCATCCCATCCCATCCCATCCCATCCCATCCCATCCCGACCCAGTTTCCCACAGCATTTCTGCCCGAGGTCCGAGCAGCTCCCAGCCCACGGGATTCTCTGTTCCCGACTGCTTCCCTGGATGTGTCCAGTTTTAACACACAGGCACGACATTGCACATAAATGTAAGTAAACACAGGAAGAGAAGGGATTAGAACAACAAAATTCCTGTTCTTGCTCTCAGAATATTCCTGGGAAGCAGATACAGGGCTGTGAGAGTGGCCACATGAATATCCATCCCATGGATCCCCACTGGCAGTTCCATCCTGGCCAAAGCTCTTTTTGCTCGTTTCTGGCTGCTCTGAGCGTTCCTGCCCTGAACCACTCCTGCCCTTTCACTTCCACCAAAAGGAATCCTATTTATTGAGCCACCCAGAAGATTACAATTCCTTCATTACCCCCAGCCAAAGCTCAGATGCTGTGAGGAAATGCATTTTCCCACCCCAAGCCCTGCACACCTCATGCACTGTCCTATTTCCTACTCCCTCAGTCCCTAAGGAATTACACAGTATTGACTGCAGATATACTGGCAGTTCTGATGTCATCTTCAAGGTTTTTATTTTTTAATTTTTTCCCCTACGTGAAGCATCTATATTTCCTCTGTTCTGAAATTTTGTGCTGAAACTACAACAAGCCAAAAAATCTCTTCAATGGGAAATTTCACAAACGGAGGATTATGACTTCAGCTCCAGAATAAGCAGCAGGAGCAGATGGAACTCTTCAGAAACAATGATTCCATTTTCATGCAAATTTCCTTAGTAGTTAAAAAAAGACGACGAAGAAAAAAAACCACCAAGATATCAGAATGGTCTCTAAATGGAAGATTTTTGAATGATGCTAAAAGCAAAGGGCTGGTAGCTCTCCAGAGTCCCAAGCATTTTAACAGCAGCCAGGGTGAAAAAAAAAAAAACCATGACAAACTAAACCCAGACTGACTCCACTCAGAGTCAGGCTAAGAGAAAATGGAGTGCATGTGTATTTTAGTTTTTATGATTTTCAACATCCTCGGCTGTGTGCTAATGCACACTTCAGAGCTAATTCTTATGCTCTTTAGGAGCACAGGCTTCATTCATGAAGCAGCATGACAAAAATTCTTTATGCACTTGATGACTACAGAAGGTGACAGGCACCGAAGCAGCAGGCAGCCAGGGACCCTGCCAGAGTGCTAACCTGCAGCGCTGCTCCCTGATTGCTGCAGCACTGGCATGCATATTTCATAGCCCCAGTCTGCAAACTGAGCCAATCCTCCTGTGATTAACACTGCCAGCATAGCCTAAAAAACAAATAATGCACACAGTTAGCAGGCCCTGCTTCTGGCTCTTCTACTGACTTCTTACTCAGTTTTGGTCTTGTGCCTTGATTTCTCCCTTGTGTTTACTCCCCAAGTGAGAGAATTTGAGCTGCTCCCTCATTTTCAGCGTGGTGGGGACAACTGGCTTTGCACAGCAGAGCCTGTCTGTGCCACACTGCAGCACCAGCCACTGTCCTGGGGTGCACACACAACACACACTCACAGCAGTGAATGGAATACTCCAGGAGGCCCAGGGAATTGCACTTTTACAGGAAACCATACACACAGAGGAACAGGAATGCAACCAGTGATGTTTGTCAGGGCCTCTCTCTGCATGGGGATCAGGGAATGTGCAGCCAGGTCTCTGTGGGCAGAGCTGCAGCCTCCCCATGCACAGGGATCAGGGAATGCACAGGGATCAGGGAATGCACACGGATCAGGGAATGCACAGGGATCAGGGAATGTGCAGGGATCAGGGAATGTGCAGACACCAGGATGGCTCCTTTGGACCAGCCCCTCCAAATCCAGGTGTCCCTCCTGCCACAGCTGCTCCCTGGTGCTGCTCCTGATGTTTTGTTGTGAGGCTTCATAAGTGCCTATCAATTCTGTCAAACAATTTCTATCTCACTCAGTTTCACATTGATTTTTAAAATTAATTTTATCCTTCCTTTTTCATGCAAAAGGGATACAAATTTGGCTTCAAATAAGGCTGCCGAGAGCAAAGGCCTCTGAGCCATGTGTTCAATACCAAGAATACTTCTGTTTAATCCCATTCTACCTACACTTATCCCTTTCATCATGTCACTGGCCAAATCTTTTCACTTTGAATTTGCTCTCAAGCTGAAATCTCTTTCCTTCCTCATCAAGTTAGATGGATTTAAGCAATGACAGCTACCAAAAGGACAGGGCACATACAAAATGACTCAAAAAATGGGCTCAACAAGGTTTATTTTCAATCTCTTCCCTTGCTTACTTCTTAGCAGAAGGATGTAAAGAAACAATTTCCTCACTTAATCCCTCCTTGACCCAAATTAACTTTTCCCAAACTATTTTCTTAAATAATTTCTTTACAGTCTTGCCTGAGTGAACTTGACAATAGGCACATCTCAGTTTCCCAAGGAAAGGAAGAGAACAGCAATAAGAAGATAACTTAGCTGGCCTGACCAGCACAGTGCTGCACATTGGGCTGGTGCAAGAGGGAGGTTCAGATTAACACTCTGGACTTCTCTTTATTTCTCAATAAAAATGATACAAGAGGGAAAAAAAGACGTGTCCTTAAAGCCCCCACTTCTTCACTTGCTGGTCTTTGTGGGATGAAGATAAATGAGACCCATCTGCCCCATGTCTCTCCTCTCTGGATCAGCACATTGGATCTGACCAAACTCATGGGAATTCTTCCCTCCTCCTTGCCCTGTCTTGTCACAGCCTTTCTCCAGGATGGGAACTGCCAGAAAGACTCGAGGACAACTGGGGGAAGCACAAGGGGGTACCAGCACTGCCTCTCCTTTAGATGCCTCGATGCATCTCCATCGCCTTTTCATTTCGACTTGGGTAAATTCAAAGTGGCAAAACGCAACACAAAGTTGATGACAGTACAGTAAAAGGGCTGAAAGGCTGGAAAGTGGGTCAGGCCCCCCCTCCTGCCCCCAGCCCCATCACCAGTGACAGGGTCCTGCAGGGCCCAGCTCGGCTCGGAGGAGCAGCCACGGCTGCAGTGCCCTTGCCTGGGGAACTTGTTCTCCAACTGCTGCTCCAGCAGTTACTGCCCAATGGGAAATGATGTTTTCCATAGATTTAGTGAAACACGGTTCTAATTTAGTCATGGCAATGTTCATCCCACTGAGCGGGACCCAGTGTTTTGAGAATGAGAGCAAAATAATTAGGACGAGCCTCAAAATATTCGAGCGACTCAAACATTTGAAGATCACCTCTGATGTGGGGACAGAAGGAGGCACCTGGAGATTGGCATGTGGCTGTGCCTATACACTGTGCCAAAACCCTGTTCCCTTTCCCAGACCCTAACACTTCATATTTGGGGACTCCTATAATCTTAAAATGTATTCCATAGCTGCTCAGATACCTTGTAACGCCCATATTACCCTCAAAAACACTCTTACGGATTCATTTTTATTTTTCATAAATAGGATCAAAGATACCAAATGTTTTTCAGCCAGAAGCTCTTACCCCAGCAAGCACCAGAATATGTATTTTAACAACTGCATCAATTATGTTTCAGGAGTACAACTAAACAACTCAAGAAAAGAAGAGGCAGATGGGAAGCTGTCTGGGAACTGGAGAAGTTACTACAAAGGTGATTGTGGGCAGAATGGACAGCAGATACGAGTTATCTCCTTCACACTCGTGACAGGGAGGTGGGAGCCTCTTCATCCACATCAGTAGCAGCTGTGTGACAGTGATATGAGCCTGGGTCACCATTAAAGCAGCATGTCAAGCTTTTTGGGGTTGTTTTTTTTTTCTTTTTCTTTCCAAATTGCTTCCTTTTGGACGAGTTCCATGTAACTGTCACTTGTTTCCTCACTTCGTTTTCATTTTCCATTTATGCATTCACGCAGCCCTTGAGGGGGATTTCTACAGAAATCCGTGTCAAGAATGCCCACGAGGGTCCTCTGACCCACCCCTCACATCCCTGCTAACGACATCATGGCACAGCTGAAAAACTCAAACATGACCAGCCAAGGGCAGGAATTGCCACTGGGGCTCCTTCCTTTCATCCATCACCTGCAGCTGCCCTGGTGCATGTGGCCCGTCCCAGGGTGCTGGGGCTAAAGCACAGGAACCCAGAACCAGCAGAGAAAAGCATCACTGGTTACCAAAAAGTGTTACTGAAAGCATTTTAACAGCAGCAAAGCACAGAGAGAGAACAGCCATGCAGTGTTAGAGAATGAGAATCTGTCCTGTGGTGCAGGATCGTGGGTCAGAAGGACTCAGGAGCCACCCAGACCAAATTCCCCTCCAAGGAGAGTGCTCAGGGCCCTGGTCTCCCCCTCTCAGAGAAGAATAAAAGATCAGGAACTGCAAAAAGTGGAGGAAAAAAAGACTAAGAAACCAGGAAGAGAATGAGAAGAGAAAATGCAACACGGACATTGACTTCTCCCCACTGCTCAGCTCTGGGTTCCCTCTGAAAACTCTTGACAGAAACAAACTTAGTGCGTGTTAGTGCGATTCCAGAGACACGCCAGTGTCGTTTCAGTGCTCTAGCACAGGGAAAGGAGGCAGACGGGCTGTGGGAGAGCCCGGAGATTTGTCAGTCTCAAAACACTGAAACTGGCAAGGCAGTGCCGTTCATTCATCATCAGGTGGTCTCACTGAGAACGTGCTTCGAAGTGTTTTATTCTGTCCTGCCGTACAAACGGCCACGCTGCTGTCACTGTGCTGAGGAATGGAAACAAACTCAAGTGGAAAATGCCGATGTGATTCGGGGGGGGCTGTCCCGCCGCTCCAGGGAGACAATCCCGAGGTTTTCCAGGAGCCCACAGTGCTCCTTAAAGGCGCTGGAGCCGCTCTCTGACACCTTTTCGGTGCCTTTAAGTGCGAACACCAAGCGGCCTCGCGCTGTCGCCCGGCTCAGCCCGTGCTGGCGGCGGGGCCGCGCCGTGACCCAGTTTCCCAGTGGCCCAGAACGGCCGGGGATAACCCGGGAGGGGCTCGGGGGCCGGCGGACCGGGCCCGGCCGGCTCGGGTGACAGCCCCGCGTTGGAGGCGGCGGGCGGGGCCGGGCCGGGGGCGCTGAGGGGCGGCGGGCGCGGGGCAGGTGCGGGCCGGGCCCGCCCGGCACCCAAACAACCCCGGCCTGCGCCCGCCGCCGGGGCGGGACGGACCCTCCGGGCCGCGGGCGCGGCCCAATCGCCGCCCGGCCCCGCGCCGCCGCAGCCAATGAGCGGCGCGGCGGAGCGCACGTGACCGCGCGCGCGGCCGCCCGTCAGCGGGCGCTATATAGCGGGGCGGGGGCGCGGGCGGCGGCGGCCGCGGGGGCTCGGCGGGTCCGGCCGGGATCGCGCCCCGCCCGCGCCGCGCCGGGGCCGCCGGACAGCGGCGGGAGCTGCCGGACCGCCCGCGCCCGCCGACAACTTCGGGGAGAGCGAGCCCAGCGCGGAGCCCGAGCCGGGAGCGCCCCGCCAGGTAAGGCGTTAATCCGAGTCCCGGCGAGCCGGGGGGAGCCGCCGGGGGGGCGGGGGTCGCGCTGCGCCCCGACCTGCCGCCAGTTGTTGTTTTTTTTTTTTATATTTACATTTTATTTTTCCAGTCTGATTTCTGCACGTGCTCCTTTGTTCTCCAACAGAAGCGTTTTTTTTTTTTTTTTTTTTTTTTTTCATATATGTATATATATCCGTTAATGTAACGCAGCTGGAGCAGCCGCTCCCCGCCGGTACCGGGGGCGGGGGGGAACAGGCAGCAGCTCCCCCTTACCCCCCCATCCCTCCCCGCTTTATTCCCTCCTCCCCCGAAGAAGAAGGAGAAACTCGAGCGATTCCGCAGCGCTGGAAGTTGCTCGCGGGTCCGGGTCGGTAACCAGACACGCGTGTCGCCCGAGGGCTGGCGGGGAGGAACTGAGCCAGACGGGGACACAAAGGAGGGGGGCAGCCCCAGACACGCCGTCCCCGCCCCGCGGCGGCAGCGCCCGGCACCGCCGAGACCCGGGCGGGGACGGCGAGGAGGGAGAGGATGCCCCCGGTCCCCCCTTTTGTCTGGCTCCGGTGGCACCTGCGGGGGCGAGCGCTCGGCCGCCCCGCCCGCGGACCGTATCGCGACCGGCGACGGATTAGCGACAGTTGTTGTGGTCGGAGAGGGGTGAGACAGCCCCGGGCTCGGCGGTTTGGTTCTTGTGGCCGTGCGGGGCTCGATTCCAAAAGCCTCATGTTAATTAACAAAATCATTAAAAATACAAAAAAAAAAAAAAAAAATTGCAATAAAATGAGCCCCGATGTGCAGTATTTCCCCCGGTTCTTGCTCCATCACACGCGGAATTTTTATAACTTGCTCTAAAAGAAATTTAACATATTTGCTCCCAGACTGTCGACAGTGATTAGCTGTGCCGCTTGCAATTGACTCAATACAATATCTAAAAGAAATTTAATGTATTTGCTTCCCCCAAACCATCTGCAGTGATTTATTCTGACGATTGCAATAGGTCGTGTATACGATATCTAAAAGAAATTTAACTTCTTTTCCCCCAAAATCCTCTGCAGCGGTGCTTGGGCTCTGTGCACGATTAAAGATGTTCAGTGTACACTTAAAAATCTGGTATTTTCTAAGGAAATAATTTTCATAAACTTTTCCTATCATTCCCTCAGCAAAAACAACTCATTATGAAAGCGCTAAGTAGAATTCTTCCACAAGTTTAGCAAGTTGAGAAGGGGATGATTTACCCTCCTTGTTTTGTCCAGGAATGCGAGATAGCATATTTTTAAAAGTTAATAAGTATTAAAAGCCACGAGGAGCATTAAAAGTGTATTTCCAAGCGGCGTGCTCGCCGCGGCGCAGAGCAGCCAGCGCAGCGCCTGCAGCTCCACGCAGAGCAGAGGTTATTCACATGGCTGTTCCAGAAACTCCATTCATATCTCTGACTACCTGGATTTGAATAGAAACCAGACAGCAATTCTTTGGTCCCAGCCACTATTCGCCCCGCTGGACAATAGAGATTTGTTAGCACACAGGCACAAGCCCTGGGACACAAAGCTGGAGGCAGCAGAGATAGGGGCTTCACTGCACAGGAAATTACAGCTTTTGATGCACTGTTGGCAGGTCTGTCGGTTCAGAACAGCAACATGCCTGTGCCATGTTTAAGAGCTCCTGACTGCCATTTTTAACCACCTAGAATGTCATAAAAGCTTTATTGTCGCAGTACATAAAATCATGAAGTCCATATGGTTACTTTTCAGCTGCCCTGGGTCTGGAAGGCAGAAGCATGATCTGGCTGGAGATTTTAATTTGGGGGAGTGGTGGTGGGGGGAGAATTAGAATTTGAGGATGAAAAAAACCTCAAAGTGTTTATAAAAGCAGAGATTTGTTGACGAGGCAGCTGATGTCCAGCCTGAGACGGGATGCTGTTCTAATGGACTTGGTTTAGTGGTGGCTGTAAGGGGCCATGGCTGGGCAGCTTATTTCATCCTAAAAGGTCCAGTAAATTTACTCCATACAGCTCCAGTACCAGCTGTGGAGAAGAACATTGTTCAGTTGTGTCAACTTGGCAAACACAAAAATAAATAAGAAAAACCAAACCGCTCAGTGTCTGGTACCTCCCATTTCCCCTACTTTCCCCCCAGTCTGGAGTTAAAATGAGAACTGCTCGGAGACTGGGCTTTAATCCTCTGATTGGAGCCAATGAGCAGAAATTATCGAGATTAGAAAACCAACCAGCAGGTTTTATTAGCTGAGAAGCCAGCCCCTCGCTGTGCGCTCGCCCCGAGAGCGGCAGGCTGGCGGCTGCTCCTCCTCTCTTTTTGGATTTTTCCATAAATCTTACCTTCCCCTACTGCCTTAGCACCAGATGAAATGCCCATTCCAGTGGGGTTTTGGACTGTTAAAATTCTGCGGGGCGCACGGTGTGAGGGTGTCTGTAGGTGTGAGCCCCGTGGGATGACTTGGCTCTTCTTCACCCAGCAAAAACAATGGAAGTGAGAGTTGCACGTTGCAGTTGGGAAGTGTGTGTGTTTGTTATGAGCTGCAGCCATACAAAGCATCATAAAATACAGAAACAAATGTTGGGCTGTTTGCTGCCATTGAGCGTGTTTTTATCAACACCATCCTTGTGAGCTCAGGAAAAGGGGAAGAGTTTTAAAGCAAGGAAGGTCCGTCCATCTTCCAGGGAAGCACCAGCCCACGAGGCAGATGATGGACTTGCTTCTACTGGACCTTTGAGCAATGAAGGGTGAAAAAAAGGCTGAATGACTAAAAGAACACACTTTGTAAAAAAGGTGCATCCGTCCATGTGAGGGGCCAGCTCGTAGAATTTTCAGCTGCAGTCTCAGAACATTAAAAATATAAATGTGAATGTAAATACTTTTCACAGGAGTCAGTTTTGTCTGAGTAATTATATAACTTCCTTGAATTCTCTTCCTCATGGAGTACAATGGCTTGGGTGTATTACTTCTCAGTAAAACTTAGCTTGATTATAATCTAGCCCAATTCTTATCACCTATTTTGATTTTTTTCCCTTGCTGGTACTGACAAGCCCAGAAGGACCTACCTAAAATAGGCCTTTGAACAAAAACATTATTATTTTTAATAAAGGTTAAGGATATTGATGGCTCTATCTACAACACACTTTTAGATTAAATTCCATGGTATTCTTAAAATGCAGCAACCTTTTCTGTAACCTGTAAGACTGCTAATACTTAATATTCATCCAGATGCTAACGTTAAAATCTCTCCCTTGAAAGTGCTGTCTGAAAAAAATGTGCTGAAAAGTTAAATTCTGTCCTTGCAATTGGGTCGTAAGATTTTGAGTACCTGTTAAGCACATAGTTCTGAATGGAAACCAGACTATTATAGGTAGGCAAAAAGCACTTCTGCTTAATCAAAACAGCCATAAGAGGAATGTCTGGGTATAACCCACCCCCAGCAACATCCACAGACTCAGCCTGGACATGGCAATAATCCCATCAGGCACATAAGGAAAGGATGCTGGTGGCTCTTCTCATGTGGTCAGGGTTTATTTAAGCTGCACACAGAAGTAACAGATAATTCCAAAGGCAGTTTTCACAACTCCAGTTACAACTATTCCAAGGGAAAGCTTATAAAGCTGAGCCACTGTCACAACCACTAACAGCCCTGGAAGCTGCAGCAGATGCAGGAGACCAGCACATGTATAACCCAACCATTAATAGATGGTATTGCATTACAGGGTTGGTTGCCAATAAAAATGTGTCAGGTATGCTGAGATCTCACAAATACACTTGGCAATTTAACAAAAAATGTGGAATCCTAAGAATTTCATTTTATCTTAATAAGAGCCAGCAGATGCTGTAATCGTTTCAAACCCACGGTGTTGATTACTAGTGCTCAACAGTTTAAAATGTTAAGAACTCAAAAGATAACAATTGGGTATTTTGATATGAGGATAACATGGAAGCATGTGTTTCCCTAAGAAGCAGCACGGACATAGAGCCTGATGACATCACCTTTTCAAACAGACTTCAGTCATTCCTGCTCTGCCTGAAAGCAGCTCAAACCATCTGCAGCTGCCCTGCACCATAACACAAAGGAATGAACCCCAGTGCCAGCAGTGACCTGGGTAAAACTACACAGTGCTGAGTGCTGCATCTCAAACCCTCCTGCATTAGCAGTTAATTGTGTGGGAATGAATATTGCAGGAAGCCTGGGAGTGGGAATTGTGCTGCCTGCTAGCAGCACCATTTCCACCGCACCGGCTCTGGGGTCCCGCACAGTTTGGGTTTGCAGCATCCCCTTGCTCAGCCCTGTGTTAAGCTGTGTTTCCCTGGGAAAGGCCAGGCTGTGTGGGTTCAGATGCCTGGCTGTGAGGGCATGGGCAGCACGTGGAGCATGAAGGTGTCCCCTCAGCACTGCCCCAGAGCTCTGTGTGCTCTGGGTGGCTCCAGCCCAGGCAGGGTGAGCACAGGCACTGCTTATCCACTGCAGGCACACTGGCATGCATAGAATCCAGCAAGGCATCAGTCCCCCAAATTCTGTCAATACACTTGCTGATTCTCAGTTTGGTAACAGATCATTCTCTTGGAAAATACCTTGATAGGAGTATTCAGGGCTTTCCTGCTTGGCTTTTTCCAGGCTTCGAGCACACGACTCAAGCATTAGAGCACACATCCCCTGTGTTCTCATGTACAAGTCCACAGTGCCTCTGTAAACAGTGCTACATCTTGAGTCTGGTGTCATGAACAAAAAGGATTCATCTGGTCTGTGAGCAGAAGTGGTCAGGGTTTCACCAGGCACTGCAATTCCCAGTCTCCCATATTTACATTTCCAGCTGCACGCACGCCAGTGCCCTGGAGTGGCAGCAGCTCCATTTACATAACCAGGGCTGGGTACCCTGGGGGCTGATGCTGGGGCTGAGCCCCCAGTGCAGGCAAGGAGGGAGCTCTCAGCTCCCTGGGAATGCTGCTCCTCCCTGGGGCAGCCCACCAGGGCAGCACCTTACAGAGGGTGGCAATGCCAGGGACACAAAACCCTCCCCTGCAACCGGGTGTGAGGAATGGCTCTCCCTGCTCAGATTTATCTCCTTAGGTAGAGCCTCAAATTCAGACTATTAAGATGATCAACACGTTTGCAGACAAGGTTCAGATTAAAAAGATCCTAGTTACAAAACAGAATGCATTCAAGTTTGCCATATATTATTTTCTGCTAAAGATTTAAATATCATGTGGCTTTAGCTTTCTTTCTGTTCACTGAATATCAAGGTCAATTAGGAATGATGTCTGGCTAGTACTCTCAGAGCAGATTAGACAGTTGCATCAAAAACTAGGACCATGTATAGGTCATCTGTTACTGTGACCTAGATTTCTGAGAATCTGTTCAATTTGTTTTATTGAAAATGTGGTCCTTTCTCAGTTCTGTTTCTCATAGCAAACCTTTCTGTAATAGCAGAAAATAGCTTTATTAGATGCTTAGAGACATTGCTTACTACTTCTGCTGAGACACAAAGAAAATCAAATCCATGCAGCAGACCTGTGCCTGTCATCCATTTAATTTTAAAATAACTTAAGGTTCTGAAAGGCTTATGCCTTATAATCTAAAGCATTTGGTCCACATGCCAAATACTAAGCAATCTGAAATGCATAATAGCTTAGCTCCAGCTTTGTTTGCCCTATTTAATTCATTTTTTGCCTTCAGTAACCAGTGTGTAGATGCAATATTTCTGCAGTCTGCTTTGTAAAAGAAAGAAGTACTGCAATCTGTGAGTGAGGCTGTTTTGTTTGTACCTGTGTGAGCTTTGTGGTGCCCTGGGAGGAGAGTTGGTGTGGACTGTCCCTCCCAGCCCTGCCTTTCACTGAGGATAAGGATGGTGCTGTCTGAATCCTGACACTTTACACTACATCCACCTATGCTTGCTGGGTTGTCATTCTGAAACCACATAAAAGCAGATTTCCATTTGGAACATTTGAGCCAAATTTCCTCTCCTCTCACAGCTCCTAATTGTTCCGGTAGAAAGCAATTACTAGAACAGAGACCATGCAAACCCTGCCCTTGGTGGTGTAAGTACTGGCAGGAGGGAAGACAGGGAGGTGTATCTTAAAATATTAGAAACTATTTTCTAAACACCAGTGAGTCCAGTGTAAAAGAAAAATTATAAAACCAGTGAAGTGATTGCAGAACTCACAATCCAAAGACCACCAACCAAATCTGAGCATTGCTGTCGTCATCAGTCTCTGTGGCTTTGCCATGCTGGAGTACAAAGCACATCTGGAATTCTTGTGCTCTCATCACACCCCAGACAAAAGGTTGGTCACACGATTGAACATCAGGAGGAGGGGCATCAAAAAAAAGAAAATATGTCAATAGGTTGAGATTCACAAATAAAAATCACTCCCTTCCTCATACACCGACCTTATGAAGTCTGTTCCCATTTTTTCAAAATTATCTAAAACCAGTTCTACCAACTCATCTGAATTTTATACTACTTTCATATTCAAACTTTTATGTGCATCTCACAGCACACTGGGACCAATTTATTTTATAGGCAAGATAAAACCCAGCAATATTTGGTGACGTTATCCAAAGATCATTCTTCTAAATGAACATAAGTACATTTTCTCCTTTTTTGTTTCACATGATGGCTGCATTTAAATAGGCTAAATGTATAATTCAGAGAAGAATGGCTGAGTCCTGCTCACCTGAGGGTCATATCCACATCCATCCAATATTTAAAAGCACGCAAAAGCAAAGAAATTAAATATATAAGAGGTGGGGGAGGAAGTCTTTCTTCCAACAGAATATTTGCCTGGTAACCAGATAGAAGAGACCGCCTCTTTTTTTACCCCCAAATCACAGTTAGTTGTTCTACAAGTCTTTGAAGACACTTCTATTTTAAATTTTAACACCTGAAGGAACAGTTCAAGACGTGCTGCTCTGGCTGAGGCACACACAGTGGGAGGAAAGTCTGACAGAAATGCAGCTGAAGCTCTGAAGCCAACACTGTGTGATCACTGCACACTCAGACCATGTGTGAAGAAGGCTGGATGGATCTGGTGTGAGAATGGGAAGAAAAGAGCAAGGAAGCAGAGTGGAAATCCATCCATGGCATGGATGTGATGTTTCCCAGAGCACATCATCCACTGTGGTGCCTCTGGAGTAACTGGGAGTGCCCAGGGCAGAGGATGGAGCCAGGATCTCTCAGAGCTTCAGTGACATCAGGGCACTTGCTGTGTGTGCACCCACCCAGCTCTCAGACACTCCTCATGGAAAGAATAACACGCTTCCAGCTAAGCCAGATGTTGGCAAGGGATAAGAAATCTCATAACCTTTGGGAGGAGGATGGGGAGAAAGCCACGTGAGGATTCATTTCCCTGCTCATTACAATGTCATCCTAATGTCATTTTCTTTGCTTTAGTTATATACAGTTACTGGAAGTAAAATCTTTATTGCAGTGAGTGTATTGTGAAATAGAGTCTTACAAGGTGGCAGCATAAAACTGACCCAGAGCTGCCACGTGGCCAAAACTGAGCCAAAAAGTGGGATTTTACAGGTATTTATTTGGAGAAGAACTTCAAATCTTGAAGTCTATCAGATGAGAATTGCTGGATTATAAAGATGAAAACCAGGAACTAATTATCTTCAAAGGGACAGTTATCAACAAATCAGGAGGAGACATTATGATTATGAAAAGCAAATCCTCCATTTGATCCCTCTCCATCCATACTGCTTCCCAAGCAGATAACCTAAGCTTTATCCATATGGAATTGCTAAAATTCCAATCAGAGAATCAAATATAAAAGTCCCAATTAGCATATTTTTTTTTAAATCTGTATTTTTATAGTGTTGTGTACGATCAGTGTGTGGGCAGGGACACATGGCAGCAGTTCCATGGGGGTCACAGGAAGCCATGTCAACAAAACAGACCTCAGATTTCTCTCCCAATTACTTTGCAGCTCATTTCCCCCATGTTTGTCCATTCCAAGTGCAGGTTCTGGACATGTCTTCACTGGGAAAAGTGAAATGATTCCTGTGGAGCAGGTCCAGGGGCAGGCATGGTGCTGGGGTGAGCCAATGCACTGCCCCAGCAAAGCCAAGGAGGCTGTAACTCCAAACCCAGCATTCTCTGACATTATCCACAAACCAGGAGCCTCAGCTGGACTCTGAGCACCAGCAGAACCAGTGGAGCTTCCTGCCCTCCCTGCCCTGGCAAAGACCAGCAAGTCCAGCTCCTTCCAAACTCAGCACAACAAGGCAATTCTCTGCAGCACAGGAACTAATTTTTGTAAAAACTGTCAGACCAATGACTCTGCCAGCAATTTCTAAAAAGCTAAAAGGTGGAAAACAATCTCAGTAACAGAATCATCTGCAGTTAGGATCATCTCTGTCCTTCCTGAAACAGGCACAGGAACTATGCCTGAATTCACAGCTAATGGGAAATCTTTTGATCTTCACAGACACAAAGCTGCCAGCCAAGAAGAGCAGTCTG
Organism: Erithacus rubecula; assembly: GCF_903797595.1. NCBI lineage: Eukaryota > Metazoa > Chordata > Aves > Passeriformes > Muscicapidae > Erithacus > Erithacus rubecula. Next base: position 954,018 of record NC_136673.1, on the reverse strand, counting down.
CACAGGGGGACCTTCTGAAAAAGCACTTACCCTAAATTCACCACCACAATAAATGTAACACATCCTGGGTCTGGAGCAGCACAGTGCTCAGTGATGAAGACCCTGAGCATGTTTAATACAGCAGAAAAGACAAGGTTATTTATATCCCACAAAGCTGCTTACCCAGTGCAACTGCAGGAATCCATCAGGAGCACACCTGAGATTCCTCTCCATTAAAAGTGATGGATCTAACACAGCCAATCATCTTCATGGCAACAAATGTTATCTTGAAAGACAGGGGATAAAAGTTCACGGGGAAGCTGTGCAAATTCATGAAAAGAAAAATGCATTCCTGGTGACTGAACGCACAGAAGTCTGTCTCCAGAAGTCTGTGTGTGTTGAAAAATGTCTGGAAGACAGGAGATGATCAGCAGGAAATATGCAAGCTTCTCCTCTTTGTATCCTTCTCCAAACATCCATTAGCCACTGGTTTGATTTTATTTTAAGTCAGAACTGCTTTAATGATTGCAGCCAACAGCTGCAATTCAGTAGTGGTCCCAAACATCCAAAGTAGTTTTTTCCCAACAAAGACAATTTCTGAAGTTCTCTGAAATGAGATGATGACACCATTCCTAGATACATCCTGGGCTGAGGTAATTTTGTTCCAGTCCAGGTACAAAGAGTTCATAAATGGAGCTCCCTCCAAACCCATCCCTGCTCAGAGCATCCCTTAGAGCTGCCTTGGGGTGCTGGGGCTCCTGATCCCCTCCCCAGCCTGCCTGGGTGGGACTGGGCTCAGTCCTGGGGGAAATGTGGTGTGGGGGCAGGCAGGGCTTGAGATGTGTGCTGATCCCTGCACAGCAAACTCTGGGACTGGCAGGGAGCTGGGCTCTAATCCAGGCCATCACTCCTGCCTAAGTAGGTCAGCAAGGAAGCCCCTGCCCATGGCTGTGTCTCCCCAAGCAAATTTGACAATTATTTCTTTTAGGAGGTCACAGGAGATAGAAAGTTTGATTCTGAGTGCTTGTGTGTTTGTTCTAGAAATATAAAACAAGTTTTGCTTTAAAAATACATCTATTTCACTGTTTTGATTGCTCAGAGAGAGTTTGGTGAAGCACCTAAAAAATACAGGGCATCTCATTACTCAGTCTGTACATTCAGAGTAGCTCATTCATAAATGCCTTATTTTAAAATATTTGGTAAAAAAGAATCATAACCAAAATAATTTTACTTTTACTCAGCTGAAATCACTTGCTGAATCTTAGCTTAGCATTTTTCAAGCAGGAGTGTCTAATATAATTTTCTTGCAAAATCACATCCCAATAGGTCAAAAAGCCTTCCACTCTTTCATATGCTCTTGAAACACAAGTTGGTACCTTGAATTTCTCAAGAGTCAAACCATTTTTCCCTGCTAAGACCCAGTGCCAAGGTTCTGCTTCCCTGCTGTGAAGCCAGAGCCATTCCCAAAGCTCTGACTGGCTCAGTTATGCAGGTAAAGATGTTAAGAGACAGGACAGAACTCCTGAACCTTCCCTGGTTTATCTCAGAGAGCCTTACTTTACTGGTGACAGTCTTTCTGATTATTTAATTGCTCTCCACTCAAACTTTCAGAAACCTGCTCAGCTCAGTGATGTCTTCAGGGCAGCCTGTGCCAGAACTGGCTAAAGCATCCTTTCAGCAGTTTCAGGAGAACTAAATGCAGATGCACCAGGCTGTGCTGCTGTAGAATATTTCATTGTTTGCACAGTAGTAGGAGTCAGATTGTGCACACACATGCAGTTAATTATCTCTGTGACAAGTACTGCTCCATGGGCTGAGCCCTTATCCTCACACATGGCCTGTATTCCTTGTTCCCAAACATGGAACTTTGCATTCAGCTGCACCAAAGCATTCACTTCCACTTGATTTACCTAGAGATCCAAATCTGTGTCACTCTTCTGTCTAAAATCCCCAAACCTGCAAATATGGGATCCCACATTTCTCCCAGCCACAAACTGTGATGCTTTTGGATGTGGCCAAGTCATTCTAAGGCTGCACCAGCTGGATCAAGTTCCCACTTGGAATTGCATTTAGACCTCCCCGTTTGTCATTTGTTAATCCTTTTAACATTTGCCACAGCAAATTTGTATCATACCAGTTTAAATTGTCATTTGGTATTAAGTCAAACACCTTACAAAAGTCTAGGCTATGTTGCATCCACAATCAAGCTTGTCAATTTACAGTGAGATCAAAAGAACTTGGTAAGTCCTCCCTGAATCACTGGAAACTGGCACGAACAGCATTTCTCAGGTCCCAGGAGAGCTCTGCATGTTTTCTCTAGGATCACCATCACAACACTGTGTTCAAAAAGGGCAAATTGAACAGACTGGTAACTTTGTCCCCATTTTTAAGTAGACTCTGGACTCCCAGGTAGTAGTCCCAAGGAATTTTTGGACAGTTAAAAATAATCTCCAGTGCTCACTGCACAAGACTGCTGAATCTGAAGTGTTTGGCCATGGCATTGCTACTTAAACACTCACCCAAATTTCAGTGAAACAACAAAAACTAAAACACTGCCAGCAATTCCATGCTCTTGTCTCCCCAAGGTGTATTTGGATGCTTACCCTGCTCAAGTCATTTACCTCAACAAGCAAAACACATTTTTATAGTACAGTTAAAGCCTGTTCCAGGACAAAGCAAATGTGTTTGCACATGGCACTGCTGTGGATGCTGCAGGCAGGCAGTGAGACACTGTCATGTGCTGAGGACAATCCTGGCCCCAGTTCCTTCACTGGGGTCACACACCTCCCTCATGAGTCACAGCTACAGCACGGGGTGGGAGGAAAAGGGAAGCTGTTTGACTACCAGATGCATATGTAACATTTATTTAGTGATACTTTAGAGCAGTGCTGTTGGGATTCCTGCCCTGCTAAATAAAAGCCTCATTGTGAGAAGCTAGCAGAATGATTGGATTAGGGTGTAAGAATTGTTCAGGCACCATAAATGCAAAGAGCACAAGAAACATCCACCAAATTAACTCAATCCAGTTACCTCTTACTAACAGGTTAACCACTGTGTTTCAGGGTTGTATGCAAATTTGGAGGAAACCATTTTCTTCATACAGAAACCCCCATTCTCTCCACTGCAATTTGAAAGAAAACCCCATGTGCTCAGAATGTTCAATACTTTCATTGATAGAAAAGGTCTTGTTCAGCAATCACTGCCTCTGACTGGTGGCCTTACAGGGATCCCAGTTTACAAGGTGTTCTGTAGAGAACAGAGTTGGGCTTTTCATTTGTTCTGCTCTCTCAGCATCTGGGGAGGATCCATTTAATGCTTTTTACACAACAAAAAATAATAATTAAGGAATAACAACAGAGGTGGCACTGCCAGCTCTAGTTTCAGTGCTTCCTAGGTGAAAGAAGTCTGAGAAAGGAAGGTATGTCAAAGGTTCAGTGCAGACCTTAACTTCTGCCTTGCACATATTGCCCACTTACAGTTTCCAGAGAACTATTTTATCTTTTCGGAGTCAGTCCAAAAAATCTCATGGAGAGCTTTGAACTTTGCAAAGGGGAAGGAGTGTGCAGCCAGGATATAGAAATAACATGTACAGTTTAACTTGCAGAAGAAATTCAGGCTCTGAAATCATGAAACAAGAAGATGAAAGTTCCTACCTCAAAGGTCATTGGAGGGATAAAGGAGGAAGAAGTAGTGAATTGAGAAAAAAGCCTCTCTCACAATGTCATTTAAATACAAACACACTGTTTTGGTTTGTTAAAACCAAAATTTCATGCTTGGCTTGAACTGAGTTTCCTTGATTTATGTTATACCTACCACATGTAGTCACCCTTCACACTGGGACACTCCTGAGGCTTAACACTCCAGGCTGAGCACTGCTTCTGATTAATTCAAATTGTCTTTGTTCTTTCCACCAGCTCCTACTCCAAATGATGGCAAGAAAAAGGTGAGACTGATTTTTGGAGAATTCTTTTGATTTTCAGTATCAGCTGATGTTTAATGATACCATTAAAATCAATCAGTTTAAGTGCAGGCTACAAACTGTATTCCTAGAGCAAGATTGCTTCAAGTACATTATTAGACAATACACTTACTGTTAAATTACATGTATCAGCTCAAGATATTCAGAGAGAAACTTAGATCCCTACAGGAGAAAATACTCTGCATTTAAAGCAAGTTTCCAGCATTTAAGCAGTAAATTATCCCCACTGACTCTGTGGGCTCCACTGCACTCACAGGAAAATTATTGCAGATACAGCAGCAGATTTACTTTTTAACAAACAAACTGCAAATAAGTAATCTCTCTGGAACCATGTAAGCCAGGTGGAAAATATGAAGATAATTAGATGCAATATAGAGATGTAAAGAGATTAAACCCTCTTTTCCTCTTTTTAGGGGAAGGAAGAGCAGGGACAGGAGCTGTGGAAATACAGACATTATGTTCTCTACTGAGTAGATTCCCTTCTCTCACTTCTGTTGGTTTAGCACTATGTTTTTTTTCAAGTGAACTTTATAAAGAAATCTGAATTATTATAAACATCCTTAGTGCTATTGAGAACATGCATATCCACAAGAGGAAAGGCTTTTTCCACAACTGCATCTCTGATATATTCAAAGCTGGTTGAAGAAATACTAAGTGAACTCAGCATCCATGACCAGAGTGTTACACTTCTGCAATTCATTAGTCCTCGAGGTTCCATTCCGTAATTAAAATACTTTGCAGTTTAAGGCTTTACAATAAAGAATGTGCAGTGCTCAGCAGTGTTTCCACTGGCAGTCTATGGAAAACATATGCATGGAAAATGTGTGCAGTGCATGTATAGAGCCATCCTTGGATAGCTTCAGTGAACATTCAACGCTGTCGGTGAGTTTGAGAACTAGAAAAAACCATCGACCGTTGACTGTACCTTGAGGTTTATCACAAACCTTCTGTTAAATGGAGAGCCTGAACCTTCAGAGATTTCACATGTGGTTGCCATTAGCAGGTCATGATTTACAGATTATATTAAGAGCTACAGAGGTTGAGTTTTTCCAGTTCTGTGTTCTCCGAAAGTGAATTGGTATATAAGAAATGCTTGTTTTCTCTTAAAAAAAAGAATTAAAGCTTTATACTAGCACAGAATTTCTGCAGAACAGAGTATAAGAGATCAATGGAAGGTTTTGTATGGGCAGCACAAAAGCAGGAACGTATCCACACCATATGGGACACTTGGAAACAAATCTGAGCATGGTATACATTGAAAATAGCAGAATACAGGCCAGATCAGGAAGGAAACCTTCCCATTTGGGTGGGCAGCTTGAGCTTTGCTGGAAGGAGCTTTGGAATGTCAGTTCATGAGCTCCCAGGACCCTGCACTGGGAGGGCTGGGTGAGGGGTGGCTCCCTCCTGGCCAGGTCCTGCTGCTGCCCTGCAGGCAGGCAACAGGGAAACGCCTTCCTTCCAAAGGCACAGAAATCCAGGGGCTTGGCCACCCCACTGGCACCTGCAGGAGCCTTTTCCAGCCCAGCTGCTGACAGGACTGCAGGCTCTGGCACTGGGTGCAGGCATTTGTTCTGCCTGTACAGAATCCATAAAATAAAATAAGGGAAGACTCAAAGCACGTGCCAAGGAATTTTGTCTTGGGCTGCTGTAGAGGGACAGCACCATCACCGTGGTGGAGCATCTTCAGCATCTAATGGCTGCAATCAACATTCATTGCTGTCGGTGGGTTTTCATTTCTATCAACTCACTGATCAATGAATGCAAACTGCGGACCAGCCAGCCAAGGAGCAGCTCACACAGCCCAGCACCACCCCTCACATGGCCAGGGTGGCCTGTCCTGCCAGAAAAGTGACACAAAGAAACGCTGTGCCCAAGTTCTGCCTCCCCAAACTGTGTAAGGCAGGTCTAAGGCTGTGCCATTGTCCCACCAGAGAAGTTCAGGACACATCATCCACCTCCTTCTGAGGAAATCTGAGTGATAACTAAATGCACAGGGATTGTTAAAGGAGCAGAACAGTTGAGGAACTAGTTCAATTTTAATGAAAGTGATACCAGTTGGTAAATCAATCAGTAAAGTGTAAACCTAAACTTCCTCCAGACCAAGCCAAGCTATGGAACAGCACTGGTCCTACAAAGTGACCAGTGAGAGATGAAAAGGGACTGAACTGTGGGGCTTTGGACCGACAGGAATGACAATGGGGGGAGGAAGAAAAGCAAGTACTGCTGCAGAGAACATTCTTCAGGGCTGTGATGGGCAGGGCCAGCTTCAATTATACTGGAAAAGTGAGGAGCTGGATCTGAGTGCCTGGGGCAGGCAGGGAGGAGCTGACACATCTCTGCATGACAGACACACCTGACACTGCCCTGAGACAGAAGAGGTGCCCTCCAAGTGTTTGCACATGGCTGGCATGCCAGACCTGATCCCAGAAATGGCCCTGCCTCTGCACTCAGAGCAGGGATGGTGGATCTCACTCTGTTCAGCAGTGCTGTCTGTCAGTTCCCTGGGCAGCAGAGGCTCCAAGCACTTCTCTTACTCCTTGTTTGCTCCTGCAGTTGCTCACAGGATTATCCTGAAGGAGCCTGTTCAGACATGTGCTGCTATCCCACAGGAACTGAGCCCCTCTGCACAGCTCAAGTCAGAACAACTCACCAAGGACTTCCAAACTCCAGTTTGGTGAATATTAATTACACATTAAATGTATGATATTAAAACATAGCTGCTTGCTCTGCTAAAAGACTTTAATTTGTTCAATTTTACACAGGAACAGCTCCACCAAGTTCAACACCTACACACTAAACAGACTGAACTTTGCAGAAGTGGAATTTTAAGAAAAATCCCCCTGTCCCTGAGTCTGATAGCAAAGAGCCCTTTTGACAGGGAGCACTGACAGCCTGGGTAAGGGTGGTGGCACAGGGATGTACCACAGCATGTACCAGTAAACAGCCCAAAAGCACGACTGCCAAATTGTTTTAACGTTATGAAAACAAGACAAATGACTCATTTTTGATGCAGTTTGACATTCTGCCTTTGAAATCTCAAATTTTTCAGCATGTTTGGCAGACTCATTCGGAAGTGAGAGTGCACAATTTGGATTTTTTCCAGAGACATCTTACATGATGTACAAGAAAGCACTTTTGTGTTATTTTAAACAGACATTTTGGCCAACTGGTTTTCCTCATGTATACCTGCATGAAAGTAGAAAATACAGAAGTCCTGACAGAGGTGTTCATCTTTACTGCAAGGACACATGAAAATAATCCACTGCAATTACTCTGAATGAGACATTTCAGATAAACAAGGAAAATTACAGTAAAGGGGCCATTACCCCAGTTTGCCAATGCATGACAAGCCAAAGGCTTGAGCAGACATTCCACACCTCTCAAATGCTCTGGATGCACAGATAAGCTTAAAATCTGGGTTCCTACTTGGCTGTAAGGATCCTCCAGAGTTTGGTTTGTTTTGTTTTTTTAGTTTTTTCTTTTTTGCTTTAATTTTGATAAAGAGACAGCAAGGGGAAAAACCAAGGAAAGACAGTTTAGCAGGCATGTCCAGAATGTTTCCAAATCCATGCTCGGGAAGCTTTAGATGTTTGTGTCAGCAACTGTTTGCTGCTAGCAGAGCCACCACCCCCTGCCCCAGGGCACATCAGGGTGACACTGAGCACCAGCACATCCAGTGCTGCCACTAGAGCCATGGGACAGCTGGGGACCTGCCCAGAGGAACTGCCAGGGCTCTTCCATCCACACCAGAGGGGCTGGGTCATTGTTGGGACTGACCAGAGTGGCCACCAGCACTGACCAGGTGATCAAGAGACAGCAAGACATCAAAAGAACTCGAGGAGCTCGGTTTATTTAGTTTATCAAAAGTTTATATAAATATTTTCATAGGGAACAGACAAGCATTTTTCAGTTTAGCAGAAGATAACAGACATGAAAGGTGTAGCTAGACAAGTACACACTGGCAATAACATACAGTTATTTAAGGGGGAAAGAAGGTCAGCTCATGGTGGACAGCCCTGCTCTTTTTTTGCAGATACATTCTGCTGGGAGAATACTATGGAAAATTTAGTTATGTTTTAATACCTGTCAATGCACAGGAGCAAATATTATCTATGTCAAGCCACAAAGGTTCAACAGAATATTAGCAAATATATTGTCATGAACTGTACATGTCTCTGGATGACAAATTATTCTACACATGCACATGAAATTACCTGTTTCCATATAAAAGTGATAAACTGCATGAAAACCTAGCTAGATACCCACAAATGTGTGTTTTATTAATCAACAAGCAAATAACTGCACACATGTTCACAACTCTGCATGCATCCCACAGGGCTGTTCTCACCATAAAGGAAGAACCAGATTTGCACTCCCATCATTCAGGAACTACAATTCTCCAGTAAAAGTGCAAGTGGAAAGGATCATGTCCTGGGTCTGGGAGGCTTTCAGCAGTTGTGAAGATCTGAGCATTGCTTTTGAAATGAGCTGTCAGTTGAAAGTCTGCACATTTGAAAAATCCACAGTTCCCAAACAATGAGATGAGAAGTTGCTCTGGGTGAGGGGTTCTCAGCCCTGCTAAGGGCAGTTTCCCAGTCCCACCAGTCTGCCAAGGGCCTGTTGCCATCTAGTGGATTCCCACTGATTGGTCCCTCTGCACAGCAAATGCCACTAGATGGAGTGTTACCAAGGAATTCCGAATTCCTACTTTTTTAGGTGTCCGGCAGCTCAAGTTTTCCAAGTCTCAAAAAATTACAGGCCCAGAATTACCCTGAAATTGAGGAGGATTTCAACAACTGCTCTCAGTTTCATGAGAAATTCCAGGCTGTAGATTTTCAAGTGTAATAATGAAACACTACAGAAAAATACTCCCATGTCAACAGAATTTACATCACCTCAGGGGTTTCTATCACTCATGCAGGCATCTCCTTCACTGAGATATCTCTGGTGGCAACAGATCTTACACAACCTGCATTCTGCTGGTGTGAATAGTGATGTGCAGACCTGGTCTGTGCTGCTTTTGTGAGAAATATCTCATCAGCCCTCAGCTGTGGGAAACCCCACTTCCATGAATAAGCATCAGTTGTAAAACTTCTCCAAGACTCTAGCACAGAGTATCAATTCACATCTCTGGATTATCTCAGAATGAGAAATTCTCCCTGGTCACACATGGCAAGAAAAGCTGTACTTACTGCCCACGGAGTTCAGAGGGAGGACAGGAGAGGAGGAACTCATCTGCTCCACATCTGTAGCTAATGGGAAAGTGAAAATGAGAAAGATGTGATGTGCAGGTTACTGAGAAGGTTTTATTTTGAAAACTTTAATTTACACTGAAATTGAATACACACATGTGCAATCACCTGAGGAAGCTGCTTTGAGAATCAGGTAATTTTACCAACATCAGCTTCCCCTTTCAAGGTATTTCTGTCATACTTTATCTGTAGATTTACTGTTCTCAGCAGTCATATTAGTCATTTGTAACTTGTGATGGTTTGGGAATATCAATTCAGAGCAACTTCCAGCACAAAGAAAGTTTAAATTACATCAGGTTTAAACTGTATGCAGAGCATTACTGTGGAATGAAAGGACATGATGATCTCCCATCTGTGTCCAGTGAACCTTCAAAAGATTCCTGATCAGAAGAGAGATCCTCTTCCAAAGGCTGGCAAGCTGCTGGAATTTGATCTGGAGCAGCATCAGAAACTCCACTGCTTAAATCCACTTTAAGCACAAGCCACTCCAAAGCTTTATTTTCTAACAGCTGAAAGAAGAAACAGAACTTCCTGCCTGTGTCTGCCAGTGAAAACCCTCAAAGTCAGAACATGATCAAAAGCAAATGCCACATTTCCCTCTGTGTTTTGGAAAGGACCTACCTTTGCAGGACCCAAATCAGGAGAAAACCATCTTGCACTAACAGGGTCAGTTTTAACCCAAGATTAGGTAAATCCAAGATGCATTCTTTGGCTTGGTCTCTCTGAAAAGACCACAGCCCCTCTCAGCACATCACCACCAAAACCCAAGCTGAGTAGCTCAGTCTCCATCTCCATGATTTGGTGCTGGTAGGTCTCACATAATTATATATTCTGTAAGTCTTGTTTAGCTCTAACACCCAATAAATGCACCCTCCAAGTTGACATTCCTAACCACAGAACACAGCCCCAGAAGCACAGCTCCAGCCCACAGCCAGGCTTTGCTGCCAGCCCAAATCCTGCCTTTCACATTCCTGCAATTCCCATTTCTCAGGCAGCTCCCCGAGGATCACTGTTTACACTGAAAGTGCAAAGTTCTGCTCTAATTAGGCAAACCACAAACAAAAGTAAACACTTCAGCAGCCCAGCCCATCTTTACAGAACGTGAGAGCAGACACTGCACCACTGACTAAATCCTCCTGCCACACTCTGGTACCACTCTGAGCCTCCTCGGTGTAGCTACTCCAAGCAGCAGCTTTAGTTCATCATGTTGAACACCAGCCACAGCTGAGACCAGCAACAAACACAACTACAGATTTATTCAGCAGTGCCCTGGCTTCTGTCCTATTCTCCACTGAATTACCAAGGCATTTAGTGCCTAGAACATCTACACATTAATTTATCATCTTGCTTGGCTCTTGCAGCAGTGCTCAGGAAGCTGCACGTGCCACACTGTCTGCAGAGCTCCACAGGTCTGATGTGCTCAGAGAAGAAAAAATATTTGGCATCTTCCTATTTTCCACCTTAACATTATAGCCTTCCTAATTTAGAACTAGCAAGCCATATACTATCCATGTTTTGTAAATAAATAAAAGATTCTTCATATGTAGTGGAGCCATTTCAGGTTCCTGGAAAGAGTTTTGTACTTTTGCCTACTGAAACACAAACATCCAAATTAAGCCAACAAACGAGTGCAGGTTAAAGTTACTGTGACTCTTTTGGAAAGTGGTGCAGAGTCAGCAATGTGGCTTTTGGGGAGGCTGAGGGACCAAGCCAGCAGATGGTCACTCTGAGGTTACCTGCTGCTCTGGCACACAGGGGTCACTGCCCAGCACTGGCCAGATGGCACAGGGCAGCACTTGAGAAGCTGCTGTGAGCAACAGTCACTCAGGGCAGTAAGCTACACCTGCCAGCATCTGGAATAGTTCATCAAATATCATTCAAAGAGCAACTAAATAATGCATGTGCCTTCTGAAGAGAGGTTTCTGAGTGGGAAGTGTTTAGAGAGGCAGCAAAATTTTTCTTAAGTCCTGAAGTTTTGGATTGTTCACTGTAATACCACATTACAGGATGCAAACAATAAATGTAATTATTTCCCAGCCATACTTGGAAATTTCAGCTTCAGATGTGTTTTAATGACTGTTTGTAATACATTCACCAATGCAGACACCATGCTCACCCAGCTGCTCAAGTTTGAGGTAAGAATTCCCTCCATGTCCTGCCCTGTGCTGCAGGAACCTGGCACAGCTGTGGCATGCAAGAGCAGCAATGCATCAACATTTCTGGTCTTGAGCTACTGCTGGCAGATGGTATTTATAACATATTAATCCCAAAATCACACTTTGATTTTTGTTTTTATAAATACACAAAAGCACAACTGCTTATTCTATGCCCCACCTTGAATAGATTGATTTTAAAATTTCTCTCAATATTAAAAAAACAGCTGTTTATGAAACACAGCAATGCTGGTTTGCTCTCCTATCTGTAATCACCCTTCCCTCCAGCCCTTTTTATCTTCATAGTTATATGTAATCCATTAAATTCCTAAAAACAATTCATCTAAGGGAGAAGAGATATGGACTAACAACCAGACTAAGATTTTGGAAAGTGGTTTGCTCAAAAAGATGAAAAGGACAGAAGTCTGCTCAGCTGTGAAGAGTGGCTGCTGCCAATGCAAGTATTTACCTCCTGACCTCTCTGCCCACTCAGTGAACACTGCCAATTGTTTTCCTGTATTATATACTGTTTACAAGCTCTGAGTAGCATGAAAGGAATTAATAATTCAGCTCATGGAGCTGATGACCTTTATTGGGGTACCTCCATTTGCTGAGCAGGAATCAGAGCAAAAAGCTCCCTTGAAGCCACAGGGTTTCTTTAAGAGTTTTTCACTTTACAGCCTAATTGGCCACCATAACATAAATCAATTATTTCTCCTGTTTTAAGCAACAATGCTACCTATTCTCAACCCCTCGATTTCTAGCTTCCCTTGTATCAAGCCAGGCCTTGTTCTTTGACTTTTACAATGGTCTGATAAACACACTGGCAAGGCCAGCATGGAGAGCTCTGCATGATCAGGAACATTTGGGAACACCAGCAAAAAGAGATTATAGTATTTTGAACTTCTCTTGACCTTTGCCTGCCCTTGTCCCTGTTCATGCTAATTGAAGGGTATATGGGCTACTCCTAGAAATGAACTTAGCCTGAACTGTGGCACAGCACTGGGCTCTGAGGATGAGCTGTGGCACCCCCTCCCCAGCCCTGCAGGGGTGCCCGAGGTGGGCAGGAGGTGCTGGCTCAGGGAGGGTCATGGTGAGGATCCCACAGACCTGGGGGGCTGCAGCAGGAGATGCTCAGCAGGCACTGCTGCTCACAGGGGCTCTGCCCTGTCCCACCAGGCACCAAGGGCTTCTGGCAAGCTCGTGGCCAGGAGCTGTCCCAAGCCCAGCCTGACTCAGCTGTGAGGCTCTCCAGCAGCTGAACTGCTCCCCAGCCTGCACTAACCTGGGGTTATCCAGGTGCAGGGCTTCATCTTTGTGTCTTTTTAACTCTGAAGCTGCAATCAACCTTTTCCTTCAGGTTACTGAGGTGCTTCTGAACAGCAGCTGTGCCCTCCAGCCTGGTGTATCTGCAAGGATGAGCAGTTTGTCCATCCCATGGCTGAGGAAACTGCTCAGTAGCATTTGCCCCAACACTGACTCCCAAGGACAATCACAGCATAATGGCCACAGTGAGCTTGAACTTGACTGCCACCCTTTAACCAAGGAGCCCAGCTTTGCACCCCACTGCCTGCAGGGCTGACAGGGGAGCCTTGCCTAATGCTAAGGTTAGTGACAAAATTACTCCCTCCTCATCCATGGCTCCAGCCATTTCATCACAGAAGGAATGAGGCTGGTCAGGCACGATCTCTCTCCTTGGTAAACCCACAGTGAATGTTCCCAATCACCTTCCTGTCCTTCAAGTGCCTGGAAATGCCTTTTGGGAGGATTTGCTCCATACCCTTCCCACTGAGGGATGAGACAAGGCTGACCAGCCTGCAGCTCCCCAGAGCAGCTACTATTCAGCAGAGCTGAGTTAAAGGTGATTCATTATCTCTTATCAGCTGAATTTTACTATACAGAGACATTCCTCCCCTTTCCCCTACATTGGGGAGAGCTTGTCTCACCTCAGCACTGAAAACACACACTGTTTGCAGAGAGGAGTGGGAAATAAGGTCATCTCATGAGAAATAGTTTTACTTATTTTCATTTGCATGGAAAAGAATCCCAGTTCCTGCTTACCAACAAAACTCCAAGGAAACCTACACAGAGATGAATCTTCCCTGTACCTGCAGTGTATTCCTCAATACACTCTCTACAGACATTGTTATTTTAAATGCCTGTTTACATTCCAGTAAAATTCTGTCAGCATGCTATCTGATTTATTGATGCCATCAAAAGTCACAGGATTCCTGACATGCCTCCTGAGGCACAAAAATCAAAGCAGAAAGGAGATGCATGTTGTGGTATCAGCATTGCCACATCCCCTATGGCTGGGTTTCCAGAAGCCCTCTGTGATTTCTGGGGATTCTGGAAAACTCCCCTGAGAGGTTCAGCAGGCTCTGCTCCTGAAAAATGGGGTGGTGTGGAGGAAGTGCCCTCAGCCAGATTGTGGTAACAGCAAGGCTCAGGGCAGCTCCCAGCCAGCTCATAAAGGGGACTTATACACATTTAGACTTTTAGGATACCAAAAGGGAAATCACAGTCAAACCTTTTAGAAAAATTATGATGATGAAGAAAAAAGCCTGTCCTAAAAGAAGGTGACCATGTCTCTGTTTCACATGCAAGCAGCACCCCAGCCCATAACCACACACTGCCTTTGTCCCTGGACATGAGATCTCTGCATCTTCTCTACCTGGAGGACCTTCTGGTTCATTAGGATATTGTCTACCAGGCAGCCCAGCCTACTCCAGTATTGAAAGATCAATTGCATAATCAGTCTGTAACTGGGGAAATTCTTTATTGACTTTTTGATCACTGATAAACTGTTGGCCAACACAAGGCATAACGCTTTAGCAAAATCCATCTAGAGTCCACTAGAATTACCTACATTAAAAAAAATAGAATTGACTGATATTATACAATAGATGCTATTTTTTAAGAGTTAACATCACAGATTAACAGTGATCTCCTGATACATAATAGCACATTGTGATACACAGAATATGGCAGAAATCGTGTTGCAAATTAACCAGGGGCAAATTGTTCTAGACCCCAGCCAGGTCAGAAACACCCCTGTGCCTGGGCACCTGCCAGTGAGGGAACACAGGAGGAGTGATTCCCTCATCTCTGGGATGATCCCTCATCACTTCCCACAGACCACCTGAAGTGCCTGTGCCTGCAATAACTGACCAGGGCTTGAGGCTCCAGGTTTTCCTTCCATCACTGACTCCAGCATCTTGCTGATGAAATTCAGAGCCCAGGGAGCACCTCCCTCCCAGCCCAGGTTTTGTTGGAGTCAAAGGCTCCCATTAAGCATTTGGCCTCCCAGGGATAGGGATTACAAATGGGCAGGAATCAAGGGAAATTTGATTCTTTCTCCCAACCTACCTCTCTGCCTACTGTCTCCCATGTTTGCAAACCGTATTAGCTCCTGCTGCTTGCAATTCCAGAAACACTTCCCTTTCTCTTCCTGCCACATCTGCCTATTGCTATAATCTCATTTTGCAGGATGCCACATCTCTTAGTAGCTTTTAATTGTGGTAACACATCTAAGCATCTGAAAAAGCACATCAGAAACTGTCTGACAGAAAAATGCTGTTCAGAATAGAAACAGCCTTCCTGATATTTGTGGATATTTGTCTCCACTTGTACTAGAAAATTACCTTAAATGCAGAAAAATATCTACTTTTTAAAGAGAAGGCTCCTAATGTCTTCAATGAGAAATTAATTTTGGATTGAATTTAGTCAACACTGCTGCTCTGAAGAACAATCTGAATCTTAATTGAATTTTAATCTAAATTAAATAATATAGCAGTTCATGTTTTGCCAATTTCCATAAAAAGGCAGTGCACAATTCTACCTTTTTAAATATCCATGTTGGAAGATATATGATTACAAGTTTTACAGTTTTAAAATAACTGTTAGACACGTTGCTACAGGAGATCTATTTGTATTCTTGCATTTGAAGCTGCCCAGCAGTGCTGCTCCACAGATGGTCGTGTTCTGCTTGGGCAGTGGTGGGTAAGGCTGGACCCCCTGCACCCACCCAGACCAAGGCCAAGCCTGAAACATCTCCCTCTCCTCAGGAAAAACCATCCCAGCAGGACCCACTGGGCTAAAGGAGAAGAGAAAGGCTGTGGCACTGCTATTTATTTTGCCATGATGATGGCATTTCTTATGTAGCAACTATTGCAGAGGTTTTTCTTGAAAAATCAGGAGCTATAAATAGGAACTTGTTCCAATTTATAGCATCTTACTAGGAATATTTTGTAGTATTTTTTATTTGAATTTCAAATTATTATTTGAACTCTTGTTTTAATTCAAATAATCCCTATCCTGCAATAAAATGCTCTACAGATGTTGATAACTGCAGTTCACTTATTACTGGGCAATCTTTTAGTATAACCCAAAGACAGAAAAAGAGGTCAAACACCCAGAGGTGCATTTCCTCCCCAGTACCAGTTTGCAGTAGAAGCTGTTTCAAACTTACATTTTTTTCATGAAAAAAGAGCAAAATTTTTAAATTCTGACCCTCTAGATAAAAAACATGCTGCTGCTGGACCTGCCACTTCAGAACATGGAGATTTGGGAAGAAGAAACAAACCTTCCACCTACAAGCTACAAAAAAAGAGGTAAATTAAAAAAATAAAAATCTAAGAAGAAAACCTTGAGTGCAGGCTGGGGCTGGTGATGCACAGAGTGCCTTTTACAAAAGCTTTACACAAGGGTGCAAGTTACCACTTGTGAGTAAGGGCCAGCACAGCCCTCTCCTCCTGTCCACATGCAGGAACATTTCTGGCAGGGCTGGCCGTCCCCGTTTCCCACATTGTGTGATTGATTGCACTCTCCCCCTTAGAAGAGTTGATTGGTTTCCTGGTGCCAGGAAAATGATTGATGAATATTTCAGGCCATGGGCCTCTCTTCCTGCTGGGTGTCCTTTTCACATGTCTCCAATGGGCCTGGGGATTTTTTTTCAAGACTAGGAAGTGTCATTTTTATGGATATCATCCTGTGATAGGGAGAGCTCACTGAGCAGAGCCCTTATGTAAATCCAAGTGAAATACTAAAGGTCAGCTCAAGTGTTGAGGTGATGGACCCAGCTGGCAGGACCAGGTAAGCAGGAAAACAGAATTGGGCAAAGAAAAGCTGCACAAAGCAGCAGCAAAGCAGCCACACCCTGAGCCTGGCACAGCAGCAAACTGGTACCAACACTGGCACCTCACCTTCAGTTTGGAACAGCTCCATGATAAAATGTGAATAATCCCTGCCTGTGACCCACACAAAGGGCATTTCCTTAGCACTGTTGATAAAACAGGCAGAGGATAGAGAGTCTCCTGGCAAAAGCACTCACAAGACATCTGAAACAACATACTTAGGAATAATTCCTTGTAAGTATTGCCAAATAACATAAAGCTACAGCTGGGAGACTGAATGAAGAGATCTTTGGAGGACAAGCTGGTGTTTGGCAGAACTTTCAGAGACTCAGAGTTCTTTTACAAATTTTTACTACAGCCACCACAGCCATCATTTAATCATTTGGCTTCAGGATCTGAGGCTCTGCAGCAATTCCTGCAGGTAAACCCTGCAGCAATAACCAGAATAAACCCTGACTCTGCAGGAGCCCCTGCTCATTCACAGCTCAGGCAGGTTTGGAGCAGTGCAGGGAGCCCACCACACCTTCTGTGCCACCACTGAACCCACATTCCCTGCAGGAACACCTGGGGGGGCTCTACCCAGCAAAAGAATTTGGGGATTTAGCCTGAGGGATGCCACAGTCCCAGATTATCTCAATAAAAACTATTGAAGGTTTCCCCTCAGGTTTCAGCTGGGAGCTATTTCCAGACAAGGACATCACAGCAGTTTGCAGTCAGCCTGGCATTAGAGATGTGATAGATTTTTACTGACTTCTTTTTTTTTTTTTTTTTTTTTTTAACAAAGGAAAAAAGGGCTTTAAAAATTAATCTTTCACACTGACCAGATATTTCTCCAAGTTTAAATTTCACCACCTCTACGAGCTCACAGCTGGGATGATTAGGCAATGGAAGTTAGACATGTAACTTGTGCTCTCTGAAGGACAGGGGGTCCACCCTGGGTAAATGAAACCTCCTTATCAAACTGCTGGGGGAGAACTCAGATACTCCAGGCATAAACTGCTTTCCAGATAAGTTACTGGCAATCATTTACCAATAAAGAACTTCACTGAAGCCAGCCTCTCCGTGGAGTATTTCCTCTTTCTACCAAAACCTGTACAGAATCATTTTTATCAACACATAAAATCTGGAATTCTTCTAATTATGTAATTAGAACTGTGATAATTAAGACCAAAGCTAAAGCTCGAAGGGTCCCCTTGTCCCCCAACTTCCCTTTCTCAATTAACTCTGCACAGTGATAACCACTTTGGCTTAAAGGCTAAAAAAAGGACAGGATCAAAAGGCTGGTTTAATACAGCTGGAGGGAAAGAATGCATTTCAGCTCCCCAGCAGCCATCTGATGAAACCCTGGGCCAATTCCCTATGTAAATGACTTAATTAGAATTACCAGATTACACTGCTGAAGGCTTTATTTAAATAGGCAGTTTATCAACAGGATAAACTGTGCTCCCATTCTCACAGAATGCTGCTGTAAATGCATCTGTTCAAAGCTCTACCACGTAGGAGTTGAACAGTAATTCAATAAACCTCTGGCATATTTTCCCCACCAAAAAAAGAAATACCACAAAGGACTTGCCAGAGGCAGGACAGAAAGATAGCTATTGCTTCCCAACATGCAAGAATTAGATGGGAAAGCTCCCTCATTTTCTATAATAAAGTATCTTTATACTGTTTTATAGAAAAGCAGGGGAAAAAATCCTGCTGTTGCAGTGTCACATCACACACTGCATCTGCCCAACATGCAGCACTAGTCCTGGGCTCAGCACAAAAAGGCATGCATAAACCCATTTTCCTGATTAATGATCTACAGAAGCCATCAATACCAAATTCCAACTTTATACCAAGAGGTGTTTTTCCATCTTGACCATCAAATCAAACAAAGGAGTTAAGCTGTTCCTAAATTACAAGTCAGAGAACCGAGTTCAGAATCCTATGCATTATTTTCTTTTATTATTTACAAAAGCAAGAGACATCCAACAAGGCAATGCTGAGCTGAAGTAACACTGCAGCTTCTTGTTTATTCAGAGACATTTGACTTCAGCATGTTGCCATTCGACAACTCCATTTGTTTTTCTTCCTAAATCTTCAAAGAAATGTTTATAGCAAGTAAACTAAGACCCAACTATATCAATGAAATAGTCTTTGTTAAGCAAAGGCTTATCTCATCAGATGCAAAGCAACCAAGCATAAAGAACCACTAAAAATGTCAGTGTGTGCCAGTAAAGTTTGGGAATGCTGTGGAAAAGGGAAGGGATGCAGGAAAAGGGATTTTTCTTTGAAAACCTTACATTCTTTGTGCTCTGACAACTCTCCTCTTTTCTCTGGTATGAAGTTTATCCAGATCAGTAATCTGCCCATCTGAAACTCTGATAGTTTTACGGGAACACAAAATTCAAGCGGTTTACTGATAAATCTTTCTTCCAAGACCACAGCACACAAAAAAGTTACCTTAATTCTAGATAATCTGTTGTGTCCCTGTTTTAGCTCAAACATAAAATAATTAGAACTGTGTAAAAGCCATCATGTCTCACTCCCAGAGGAAAAAGATGCCAACTGAAGCTATAGCAAAACTGATTTTAAATGGACAGGAAAAATGAATACCTTAACGAAATTGCTTTTACAAAAACCCTGGTTTACACTTTGCCATTGATTTGCTCAAAGACAAAAATATGTTCCTTACATGGAAGAGGAAGTGCTCAAATTGGCAAGGGAAAACCATCATCTTATGTTCTAAGAACGTCAAGTGTCCCCTCAAATAATGAGGCTGCAATTGCCCGTAAGTGCTGAAATAAAACTACACCCCTGCATTTCAAAGTTATCCTGAGGCTTCTCTCACCGAAGGCGCCAATAAACTTGCAGCAGTTTACTCTGGGTTAACACAGAAGCCACGTGCAGAGCTTAAGTTCATGAATGATTTTAACATTAACATTTTAACACCAAGAACACAATCTGACTTTTATACCTCTGTCCTCATAGAATTTTCGCTGTTTTTGTAAAGAGTTAGGATGCTGCTCCTCAAGGTATCAAAAGTACCACGAATCTTTTTTATGAAAACGAAATATTCAGACTCTTCATTTGCCCGTATTATTTTCAGGTAGTTTATAAAACTATGAATTAACGACCCAATCTGCTCCTCCCCCAGAGGCTTTAGAAAGACTGAAGGTCAAGCAATGTCTCAACACCACACCAGTATTTCACATTTTTGAAGGCAAAGTAGTAAAAGGTTGTTACATCACTCATTCAAGAGCCTAACCACAGCCACAGCTACATCTGTCACAAGAAGCAGCTACACAAGAAACTCTTAAAGCTAATCTGATTAATCAAGAGATTTCCCCCAAAATCCCACATCTGTGGGAAAAATAACAAATGCAGACAAAGCATTAATATTGTTGTACTCTTAGGGACACTAAAGCAACAGACACTTCCAAAAATTAAATCAGAAAGTTCAAAAAGTATTAAGGCTGTATTAAAGTATTAGGAGTGTTATTAAAGCATCTAAGAGTATTAAGTGTCTTTCATCCAAATGGACATCTAATTAAGTGAGGAGGAATAAAGTGCTTCCAGGGACAACTCCACATTACACATCAGGGCGTCACAGAAATGCCCAGTTCTGCAGTTCTCACACCGCCTATCTTTCGCTACCGCCTGTATCTCGAAAACCGAGGATGCTGCCTGATAAAAAGCCTCTTTTGTCCGAGCAAACCCTTTGTAGAGAACCCGAGTACCTTAAGACGGTAAAATGCAATTGTAAACCATAAAAATTGGCAGGGACATTCAAGTGCAGATGCGGCATCTGCATACGGGAAGTGTAAAAGGGTCCCAAATGGTGCCCATAAACCGCGGGCAGGGACCGGCTCACAGGGACCGAGCCGAGACACCCGCGGGGCACCGGGAGCAGCGCGGGGCACGGCCGGGACCGGCGGGCGGCACCGGGACCCGGCGGGCGGTACCGGGACCCCGCGGGCGGCACCGGGACCCGGCGGGCGGCACCGGGACCCGGCGGGCGGCACCGGGACCCGGCGGGCGGCACCGGGACCCCGCGGGCGGCACCGGGACCCGGCGGGCGGCACCGGGACCCCGCGGGCGGCACCGAGACCCCGCGGGCGGTACCGGGACCCCGCGGGCGGCACCGAGACCCCGCGGGCGGCACCGAGACCCCGCGGGCGGTACCGGGACCCCGCGGGCGGTGCCCCGGGATCCCCGCCCGGAGCGCTCGGACCCAGCCCCGCGCACCCCGCGGGACACCGCGCCTGGATGGGGAAAAGGCGATTTCTGCCAAAACAAGTGAAATTCGCAAGGAACGCCGCGCTGTCCGAGGGGACCCGCCGCGGGTCCCGCCGAGCCCCGGCCCGGGGTCAGCGGCCCTTTGTTGTGCCCCGCGGCCGCGGAAAGTTGCGGGCCCGCAGCGGGCAGGCGGAGCCGCCGGTACCGCAGCCCCGCGCCCCCGGCCCGCCCGGCCCCGCCGCGCTGCACTCACCGCTGTGGGGCGGCCCCTTGCTGGCGGCGCGGGGCTCCGGCAGCTCGGCGGGCGGCTCCAGCTCCATGGCGGCGCCGGGGCCGCGCCGGGGCTCGGCGCTCTCAGCGGCCCCGGCGGCCGCGCTGCCCCATGGCCGCTCGGGCGCTGCTGACAGCCAGGGCCGCGCCGCGCTCGGCCGGGCCGGCCGCGCCCCGCCCCCCCGGGGCACCACGGGAGCCGTAGTCCGAGCGCCGCCCGCGGGGAGCCGCGGCCCGGCCCCGACGGCCGCGCCCCCGGCCCGCCCCGCCCCGCGGGCTCCATCCGCGCCCCGGCCCGCCCCGGCTCCCCCGCGCCGGTGCACCGGGAGCGGCGGGGCGGCAGGGGGCACCCGCCGGCCGAGACCCGAGCGCTGCCCGCGGCACCGAGCACCGCCAGAGGGGAGCCGGGCACCGGGCACCGGGCACGGGAACCGCCAGAGGGGGGAACCGGGCACAGGGCACCGGGCACGGGGCACAGCCCGGGGAAACCGGGAACCGGGCACGGTGCACAGCCCGGGGAAACAGCGCAGCCCGCCGAGGGTCCGGCCCGGGGACACCGCCCCCTCAGAGGAGGGGAGCGGCCCGCCCGGGGAGGGACGCGGGACGGGGCGCGGGGCAGCCCCGGTGCGGCCGGAGCCCCGAGGCGGGCACGGCCGGCTCCACCCGGGGGAACGCGCCGCCCCCGCGGTGCCGCCGGCGGGACGGGGCGGGGCGGGTCGGGGCGGACGGGCGGACGGGACGGGCGGCTCCTCCCCGCCGCCGGGACGGGCGGGCCGGGCGGAGCGGGCGCTCGGTGCGGGCGGTCACCGCCGCTCTCGCCATGCGGGTGCTGCTGCTCCCCGCGCTCCTGCTCCCGGCGCTGGCCGCGGTGCGCGGCGCCGCCACGGTAAGGACGGACCGGACCGGCACCGGCGCCGACTGGGGTCGGGACCCGGATCGCGATCGCGGCCGGGAGCGAGCACGGCGGGGGTCGGCAGCGGGCGGGGGCAGCCCCGTCCGTGCGGTGTCCCGGCGGTCGCTGCTCTCTGTGCCCGGCCGGAGCGGCGGGGGCGCGGGTCCAGGGCAGCGCTGGGGCTCGGTGCCGGTGCTCGGTGCCGGTGCTCGGTGCCGGTGCTCGCATCGCGGCGGGGTTCGGCGCTGGCAATGACCCGGGCGGTGGGCTCGGGGCGCGTTCGAGCGGCTGGAAGGTGCCCAAGCCCGGCGCTGCGGCGATGGGCGCTGCAGTGAGCGACTCCGTGCCAGAGAGAACAGCCCAGACAAGCCTTCCCCCGCGGGCATGAGGAGCAGGAGCGGGACCGGGCAGCGGGGGGAGCCTGCCTCCCCCGTGCGCCCAGGAGCGCTCCGTTCCAGCTGGAAGACGTCTCCCACGGGGTCAGTGGCCGTAGCGGGGCCGGAGCAGGGACACAGGGACCCAGCCCGGAGGAATGGTGGTAGGAGCAGCTACTGCTAGGATCACCAAATGTTAAAACGAGATTTTAGAGGGGATTTTCCAAGACATTTGGTGGAAAACGACTCTAACACATCTGTTGTCGGCAGCACTTAGGTTGGAACAGATATCCAAAGCCTGGAATGCCCTGCTGCTTGGGTTCCCGGCGGGGTGCCAGGGGTGATGCTGGCAGCGCTCAGTGATCCACGCGGTGCCGTTGCCTCCATCCCTCCCTCCCCGCAGGTGCTGCCTGCTGTGCTCAGAGGTATTTTCTCCATTCTTGCCGTTGGATGAGATCCCATCGGTGGGCACGCCTGTGCCACACAAGCGTTGGCATGGCTGTGTCCCCGTGACCAACACGGGATGCCCAAGCAGCGCCAGCGCCCGGGGCCTGGCTGCCATCAGCCACGGCCCAGCCCTGCCAGCACCGTTCTGCCTCAGCTGCAGGACGTGTTCGACACCTTGTGCCAAGCCTGGGAGGAGGAGGAAGAGGAGGGTGACATGGTTTCCCTCCCGTGACGGGGACATGCCTCCCAGCAGCTGTGCCAGAGGCGTGTGGTGCAGCAGCTTATCAACACAGCGTGTTTTCCTCCGAGACGAGTCCTCTGGCAGCAGCCACAGGACAGCTTAAAAGCTGGCCAAGGGTCATTGTCAAAGGTCCCGCTTTCTCCAAATAATGTCACAAGCTCTGTGCTTACATGGATGCTCTTGCAAGAGGTCCCGGAAACCGGGAAAATTACCCAGCTCATAAAACTTGCAGTGAGGAAACCCTCAGCAAAGTGCAGGGACACTCTCCCACACCAGCTATGGGTGTGCAGCCCTATGGAACCGGGGCTCGCTTGGGAGAAGAGGCAGCAGCCACCTGCCAGCACCTGCAGTGAGTGTGGGGATCCTGGGGAAGAATCAGCTCCCCACGCAGGATTCTTGGGGAGCTCACAGATTCCCACCTGGAGAAAGCAGAGCAGCAGGATCTGCCTTCTGCACCCAGGTCTCCAACCAGCTGTGCTGTTGGGGAGAGGGTCTGTGCGTGCCCTGCTGTGGCTGTTCCCTGCAGAGTTTGGTACAGCCAGGCACGGTCTGGCAGAGGATGTACAGCCAATGTACCACCCTGGGTGATCCTCACAGAGTGTCCCGACGTGGGAGCCTGGTTTTTAATACTTCCTTGCTTATGGACTTTTCTGTATAAATAGAGCATGTAGTTCCTGTTTAGGGAAGCTGGCGAACGGCAGAGCAAGGTTTAGTGTTACAGCCCCTCTGAAGGTGGAGAGATGCACGGTGCAGAGACACCCACAGCGCGTTTGCCGGGCGGGTCTCTGGGGAGGGGCTGGCCCTTCGTGCCGTGGGAGAGGTTCTGTGCTCAGGACACCTCCACACTGTGCAGTGTCACCGCTGCTGTGGCTGCTCGGATGGATTCACTGCTCTGGGCCCCCACCTGCTCAGCCCACCCTCAGCAGGTGCCCCAATGCAGCGTGCCAGGGCTGCAGGGGATGCACAGCCCGCGGTCACCTGCTCCTGCAGGAACGAGCCCTGCCCTGCAGAAGCTGCTGGGAGCAGGTGGGGTCACAGCATGTGCCAGGCTCGGGCTGTGCTGCAGCAGTGGCACCTTCAGCCGTGCCTGGTGCTCGGGGTGCTGGCAGGAACAGGAGGACCCAGCTTGGAACTGAAGTGGGCCTCCAGTGGGGCACAGCAGGATCTCACATGGGATTCCCACAGGGCTGTGTGCACACCAGGAGCTCCAGCAGCGCTGTGCAGATGGATGGACACTGCTCATGGCCAGGACAGCAGCTCCAGCTGCTGCTGGCTCTGGAGAGGGGCTGGGCTGTGAATCCTGCCTGTTTGCACAAGTGCCAGCCTGGCCATGGGGGAGGTCAGGGGGCGCCGGGACGTGCGAGCCTGGCGAGGTGGTGTTTGGGGAGGGGGTCCCTGCCCCGCTCCCTGCTGAGAGCTTGATTAGATTCTGCTCAATTTACAGCCCTTTGGCTTCCTGGTGTTTCCCTTCAGCCAGCAGGACCTGGTTTCCCTTTGAACGATAGAGGTTTTTTTGAAATGCAAAATGTGTGAAGTTTTGCAGCCCTTCAGAAAGGGGAGGAAGCCTCTGGCCCATGTGGGCTGTGAGGAGCTGGGGGTCCGTGCCCAGCTCAGGGAGAGCCCCTGCCCCGGTGCCAGCAGCCCTGCTGGAAGGAAGGAGGGTCCCTGTGTGGCCGTGGGTGCTGGCTGCAGGCAGGACATGGACCCCGGGGCCTCTGCCCTTTCCCACGCCGCTCTGTGCTCTGCTGTGTCCTGGGGAGAACCGGGAGCCAGAGCTCAACTTGTTTCCCAGCTCTGCCACCGTTCTGTTTCCCAGGATGAGTCAGAGTCCCTATGGGCAGAGTCCTCTCCCTCCAGGGTCCCTGCACTGCCTCTCCCTGCTCTCCCACCCTCCCGGGTGCTCGGGGCAGGCTCATCCCTGCACATGGGACACCCAGAGCAGCCTGGCCATGCCAGGGGTCCCCACGGGTGTCTAGCCAGTGTCATGGGGTGAGAGGGGCTCAGCTCCCCTCAGCACAACGGGAGAAATGAGCTAAACCAGCCGAAAAGCACCCTGGGCTCTGTATCATGAATCAGGGCCATGTGTGGAAACAAGGGAGTCCTTGAGCGAGTGCCTGGGGCCATTGCTGCAGACTGAGGGGCCGAGCTCACCCTGAGGTGGCTGCGTGTCACCAGGAACAACGAGCCCTGTGTGGGTTTGGAGCCATGCAGTGGGGACAGAGGCGCTGCTGGGTCTTCTTGCCACCATCCCTGCTCACGGAGGTCTTGCTGGAGGCTGGGAAATAGGACAGAAGCACCTGGGCCACAAAACACTGGTGGCTGCAGGGATGAGCAGCTCCCTGGGCTTCATCACTGTCAGTCTGGGTGGGAGCTGACAGAGTGGTAGGACAGGGTGCTCTGGACTAGACAATGCCTCACACTCTTTGGGGCACCACCGCGAGCCCCAGGGGCGGTGGGAGATCTCTGGGTGAGCAGCAATGAGCCAGTTGGCTGTGATGGTGTGCTGGCCCTGAGGGACACCCAGGAGGGACACCAGGCTCATCACGTGTCCTGCAGGCTCTGGGTGATGTGGACCAGGTGCGGATGACCTCGGAGGGCTCCGACTGCCGCTGCAAGTGCATCCTGCGGCCGCTCAGCAAGGACGCCTGCAGCCGCGTCAGGAACGGCAGCGCGCGCGTCGAGGATTTCTACACCGTGGAGACCGTCAGCTCGGGGGCCGACTGCAAGTGCTCCTGCACCGCGCCCCCCTCCTCTCTCAACCCCTGTGAGAACGAGTGGAAGATGGAGAAGCTGAAGAAACAGGCCCCTGAGCTCTTCAAGGTATCTGTGGTGTGGTGGGAATGGGGGCCAGACCCCCTCCCCAGGCTGCACAGCCGTGCCCTGTACCCTGTGCCCTGTGTCCTCTGCCCTGTGCCCTCACCCCAGGCCCTATCCCTACCACCCTCTGCAGCTGCAGTCCATGGTGGACCTGCTCGAGGGAACGCTGTACAGCATGGACCTGATGAAGGTGCACTCCTACATCAACAAGGTGGTGGCACAGATGAACACGCTGGAGGAGGTGAGCGAGCTCCAGCAGCACCATCCCCACAGTGCTCCCCACTGCATGGCTCAGGACTGTCCATGAGCTCCCTGGATGGGGCTCCAGCCTCTCCTCTCCTGCAGACCATCAAGACCAACCTGAGCAGGGAGAATGACTTCATGAAGGAGAGCGTCCAGCACCTCACTGACCAGATGAAACGCTACGAGAACTACTCTGACATCATGATCAGCATCAAGAAGGAGATCTCCAACCTGGGCTACCAGCTGCTGCAGAAGGATGCAGCTGCCATCCCCGAGAGCAAGGCACAGGTACCCCAAGGCACAGGTACCCAGGACCCAGCCCCATGAAGGCACCGTGGGGGCTGCCAAGCTCCCCCAGGCTTGTGGTGGGTGCATTGGGGTAACCCCTGGGCTGGATCCTGTGCCTGGCACCGTGGTGGCAGGGAAGAGGAGGGAGGGAAGGGGGTCTGACCAGGCTGTGCCCCCCAGGACACCACGGGAGGGCGAGAGAAGGAGGCAGGGCGGTTCCCCAGCACCCGCAAGGCTCTGGGGGACAGGGCCGGCCCCCGAGCGCCCAAGGAGAAGCCGCTGAAGCCTGAAAAGCCCAAAAAGGAGAACAGCAAGGCCAGACCAGGATCCCAGCCCACGGCCAAGCCCAAGCCCCTGGCACACCAGCAGACTGTGGTCCGGGGCATCACGTACTACAAGGTCGGGCAGGCGGGAGCGGCCGAGGGTCCGGCCGGCAGCCGCGGTGAGTCGGGGACAGGGCAGGGATGGGGCTGGGGTGGAGGGCCAGGGCCTGCCCCGGCAAACACACTGACCCCCAGCTTGTCCCCCCACAGAGGGCCCTGTGAGAGGGGCAGTTGTGTCAGAGCAGCAGGAGGACAGGGGTCCCCCGCCGCCCTCAGCTGAGGGCACCCCAGCCCAAGGTGTTGTGCAGACAGAGAGCAGCGTGCCCAGCACCACGGCTGCGCCCAGCAGCGCCCCGGGCCCCCGCAGCACCCCCCGCAGCCCCCCCGGGCAGGGGGCCGACAGCGCCGGGGACCCCGAAACCCCAAACAGAGGTGGGTGAGCTGGGAGAGGGCACCCCCCTGTGCTCCCAGTGCCCCTGGCCAAGCTAAGCCAGCAGTGATGTGCCACGGGGGAGGATGAGGACTTGGCTGCCTGGGGCAGGGATGAGCCTTCCTCTTCCTCCCCCTGGGTACCCAGTAAAGGAGGCGGAGTGCGAAGGCACCATCGAGTCAGTGCAGCCCCCCACGGAGCACCACAGCTACGGGCGCAACGAGGGGGCCTGGATGAAGGACCCGGCAGCCAAGGATGATCGCATCTACGTCACCAACTACTACTACGGGAACAGCCTGGTGGAGTTCAGGAGCCTCGACAGCTTCAAGCAGGGTGAGTGGGCACAGGGCCCTGGCTGCTCCTAGGTGGGTGTCCAGTGCTGTGTGACACCAGCTGGGCTGGGCCCTGGGGCAGTGGGCAGCATCCAGAGAGCATCAAGTGGAACACAAGTACTGTGCTGCTGCCAGCGTGCTCTGGCCATTGTGCATGAAACCCCAGTGCTTTGTAGGGTCCCAACAGCTCTCCCACCCACTCACAGGCCGCTGGAGCAACCTCTATAAGCTGCCCTACAACTGGATTGGCACCGGGCACGTGGTGTACAGAGGGGCCTTCTACTACAACCGTGCCTTCACCAAGAACATCATCAAGTATGACCTGAAGGAGCGGTACGTGGCAGGCTGGGCTCAGCTCCATGACGTGGTGTATGAGGACACGACGCCCTGGAAGTGGAGGGGCCACTCAGACATCGACTTTGCTGTGGATGAGAGCGGGCTCTGGGTCATCTACCCCTCAGTGGACTATGACTACTCACAGCAGGAGGTGATCGTCCTCAGCCGACTTGACCCCGTGGACCTCTCGGTGCGCAAGGAAACCACCTGGAAGACGGGGCTGAAGCGCAACACATACGGGAACTGCTTCATCATCTGTGGCATCCTCTATGCTGTGGACACCTACAGCCAGAAGGAAGGGCAGATCTCCTATGCCTTCGACACACACACAGACACAGAGGCAGAGCTCCGGCTGCCCTTCCTCAACCACTACTCCTTCACCACGCAGGTCGACTACAACCCCAAGGAGAAGGTGCTCTATGCCTGGGACAACGGCCATCAGATGACGTACGGGCTCCGCTTCGTGGTCTGAGTGCCCGGGCGGGTCCCACTGCACTCCTGCACCCTCCCTGCGCCGTGCCTGCCTGGGGCACCCTGACGCAGCCTGGCCCTGGCACCCAGCTCCAGCCAGGGCTGTGCCAAGAGCCCGGCTTCCACCCCAAAACCTTCCCCATCTGCTACGGCCATCACCCGCACCGTGCCCACTGTGCTGCAGGGCAGGGGGAGCACGTAAGAGCAGCCCCCAGCAGACACCCCTGTGACAAGGTGGCCCTGGGGCCGTGGCAGCTGGGCCAGCATGGCCTTCCCAGGGACACGGAGGGGAGCCCAGCCCCGTGTCCCTCTGCCACTGCTGGCAGTGCCCACCCTGCAGCAGCTCACTGAGCACCTCCTGCACTGCCCCCAGCCCAGCCACGCTCCCCTGGACTGTGTGTGCCATCTGTGCCAGCTGCCAGCGGTGCCAGTGCCGGGACAGCCCCATGGCCTGACCCCGTGGGGCGGGCGGGCCCCCTCACTGCCAGGCACCAGCAACAGGTGCCAGTCGCTATTTTAGGAAATGTGGTTAAGATGCCTTTGCTTTTGCTGATCATGAGTTTGTTATTTAAATGCGTTCACTGGAGCCGTGCAAGTCCCCTTTGGCAGCAGGCGTGGAGCAGCCTGCCCAGAGTGTCCTGCCTGCACATCCACCTGCACACTCACCTGCACACCTGCCTGCACCCAGCACTGCACAGGGCAGCCCTCGGGCCTCTCACTCTCCCAGTGAGGCAGAGCGAGGGCTGCAAGCGCTTGGCTTGGTTTTGGTCATTTTAGACATGAACAGTATTAAAACATAACAGATGTGAGAGTGGGCTGCGTGTGTTGTCATTTGTCCTGAAGCTGGGCAGGGAGGAGTGGGCAGACTGGGTGCTCACCACCCCCATCCCTCACTGTCCCTGTCCCTCGCCATCCTTGTCCACTGACCCGATTTCCACGGCCAGGAGTGCCCAGGAGTGTCACAGCTGTCGCACACCTCGCAGGCACATCTGCCCACACCCCGCGTTCCCCCAGCAGCGCCAGGCGGTGCCACGGCACTGCAGAGCCGGGAGGGTCCCGGCGCAGCCCCTGCCCTGGGGAAAAGCTTTGGCACCGTCCAGGCTGAGCTGCAGCCCCGGGGCCACCGGGAGCCGGAGCAGCTGAGCGTGGGCACGGGGAGCAGCTGCCCTGGCGCTGCTGCAGAATTTGGCAAGCGCGGAGCTGCCGGGGGGGGCCGGGTGAGAGCGGCCCCCGCTCCCAGCGCCCTCCCGTTCCTGTCCCTCGGTCCTGCCGGCCCCGCACGCACCGGCTGCCGGTCACCGAGCTGCCACCGGCCGTGTCCCTGCATGCGGAAAGGTTTCCTTCCCACTGCGGAGACCTGAAACTGGTGCCAGGCGCGGGGCAGCCTGGCATCCCTTCTCCTGGCCCCATGCTCCTCCAAGATTCTCCTCTGGCTCACGGCAGCACCAGCCGCCCCTGTCCCTGTCCCTGTCCCTGTCCCTGCCCCTGCCCTGCCCTGCCCTGCCCCGAGCCCCCCGGCCGTGCACTGCACCCCCTCTTGGCTGTGGGTCCTCGCCACCAGAAAGGAGCCGGCCGACTTTTCCCCCCGACTGGGTCCCTGCCAGGCTTTTATCTAGCGATCCCCAGCAAATCCCTGTACAAACAATACGGATTTCTGACATTTTTTTGTGGTAAAGTAAACTCCCAGCACATCTCTAATTCCAGGGCTTTGTTGTTCTTCCGCAGGGGCTGCCGTGGCTCCGTGCTGGGCTGGGCTATGGACACCCCTCCGCTCCCCTCGGTCAGAAAACATGGGAAGGGAGGAATGAAACCCACATGGTCAGAGCACGACGTTGTGTTGGGTCCTCTGGGCTGCGGCGGGGAGTTTCAGTCCCAGCAGCTCTTTGTGAACTGATCCTTGCTCTGGCACGGGTCCCCGATGGCTGGTCCTGGTCTCTGGTGCCACATTCTGCCCCTGGTCGCAGGACAAGCCGGGCTGGGGAGGACAGGGGTCCCTGAGCAGCACACGGTGGGGACAGTGGGTGGGGGCAGGATGGGCTCCCGCTGCGACAGGCGCTGCTGACTTCCAGACATTCCTCCTGTGCGTGGCCGGCACCACCTCGGCTCATAACGTGATTAAAAGATTAAAATCTCTCAGTTCAGCAGCAAGCAGCAAATGAAGCTTGAGGCAGGGATGCTGGGGGGCTGTGGTGCTCGAAGCCCCCGTGACAGCGATGTGGCGCCTGGGGAAGGGCAGCTGAGGCCATCTGGGCAGGTGGCTCTGCTGCCACAGCCCTTGCTCCCAAAATCTCCTCCCGTCCTCGGTGCAGCTGGGCAGCGAGCCCTGATCTCCCCCGCCTCCTTCTCAGTTACTGGCCGGGCTGGTTTGTTTGTGGTGGTTTTGCCTCTTTCCTGGCCCTGCTGCCCAGGCTGGTGTCCTGCTCTCCTCATGGTGCTGCCCCAGTGCTGAGCTGTCTCAGCTGAGGTGAGCCAGGGGTGGCCGGTCTTTGGATGCACAGAGGGCAGGTGACATCCTGGACAGAGCCTGCCCACGGCTGCAGTCTGTTGGCACCCACTGAGGCTGCACCAAAACTTCAGTCCTTGTTCCACCCCAGGAGCTGCCTCTGCCTGGATCCCTTGCAGCTCAGCTGTCGGGGCACAGCAGAGGGCTGTGTTTGGGGACAGCCATGCCAGTAGCCCCCAGGTCACACCTGGGGAGCAGAAGGCTCAGTGCCAGCACCACAGCCCTCATGCTGTGCCCCCACCCATTTACTGCCCATGCAGGGACGTGTTTGATAGGAGAACATTGGTGCCACCAGGGCCTCTGCTCAGTCTCCAGCAGCTGCAGGGAGGTGCAGGGACATGGTGTGATGTGGGGACACAGGTGCCAAGGCTGACGACCCCGAGCAGCTGTGGGGAAGGGCTGGGCAGCGGGCGGGGGCGGTGGCCGGAGGGAAGGGAGGGGAGCCACCGCTGACTCACTCACCAGTGGAAACAGAAATCTTTCCCAGGCTTACACCACCAGCTCCACAGCACCCCGACCTTGCCATGGCACCCCGGGGGCTGGCAGAGTGCACCTGCAAACACCCCTTCCCTGGCAGCACCCACGGCACGGCAGGGAGCAGGGGCTCCCATGGCTGGGCTCTGCTCAGCCCGATGCAGGGGCGCTCTCCATCTCCCCAGAGAGCACAGCCAGGCTGGCTGGGAGCCAGGGTCCGGCAGCAGCAGCCCCCAGCCCCGGGAGCCCCAGGGGCAGCCCCCAGCCCCAGGAGCCCCAGGGGCAGCGCCGGCATCCGCACACTGCCCGTATTCATGGGGCAGCAGCACCAGGCCACTGTGGGGGCAAGGCCTCCCCCAGACTGGCCAACAAAACGAGCATTCAGCGCCTTGAGCAGACCGAGGCCGCCCGTGAGGCCAGCAGGACACGGCATTTTCCTGCCAGGCCTCACAGCCTGGGGCTTGTGGTCAGCAGATGCACCAGACACGCTGCTCGCACGCAGGGCCAGCTCAGGGCACGGCACAGCCGAGGGCACGGGGATGTGCCCAGGTGCTCATTCCCAAGCTCCCTGCCCCCAATGCACTTGGGATGTCCCTCCATGTCCCTCTGCCCACATGTCCCACTGTGTGCAGAAACAGGGCAGCCCTGAGGTAGCGCTCAGGGCAGCAGCCAAGGACTGTGCTGGAGGAGGAAGGTGGCAGGAGCAATGCCAGGAGCTTTAGGAGACCTGGGGGTTGAGTCCATCACAGCAAACACCAGCCCAGGGAGGTGGATCCTAAGCTTTCCTCAGCAATATTTGTTTTACGGGTAGACTCAATCTCAAGGGTTTTTTCCATCCTAGAAGACTCTGTGATTATATTACTCACATCTGCCTCTCCCCCTCTGCAGCTCCTCCCCCCCAGCCCCCAGGCCCTGCCCCAGATGCAGAACTGGGTCCAGGGGTGGGTGCTGCCAGCTCCCACCATCCGCTCCAGGCCGGTCCTGCTGTGCTGGGCACAAACATCTGGTCCTGTTGGATGAGTTCCAGGGCCCAGGGCCAGGGCTCCCTGTGCAGCAGCACCAGCCCTGGGCCCTGCCCTGCAGCCAGCCAGCAGCTGCTCCTCCATCGTCATCCCCGCTCGGGAAATTATTTATTTGTTGAAGAACGTCTTTTCCCAGGGAACCTCTCCAGTGCTGAGGGACATCTTCAGTTACAAGGAGCAAATAAACAGTGGAGGCTCCGAGGTTCTGCAAACACCGGTGCTAAACCCAGGCAGCTGTGTGGGGTCAGCACAGTGGAGTCCCACAACCCACCCTACAGACAGGCAGCACTTTGTGGGGACAGCCAGAGGGGCACAGGGCCACACAGCCTGCAGGGACACAGGGGACATGCTGTGCAGTCCCCACAGAGACACTGGGATGCTCTGGGGAGTGCGTGGCTCTTAGCTGGGGGTCCCTGCCACTGGCCTCCCTCCCTCTAGGGACCAGCAAGGCTGGAGAGTGTTCACCCAGCCCTGGCAGCAGTGGCTCCCCAGGGAGCCGGGGCAGCATGGGCATCCTCTGGGGATGGCTGATAACGTGAGAACCAGCACAGACCACCGGAGCCCCCGGCCAGGACAGGCTCTGCCTTGCTCTCACAGCAGGAGCAAGAGAGTTCTCCATCTGTGCCTTGAAGGAAGCTCATCACTTCACCTCTGTCTCCTCTCAATCAGTCTGTTGTTCCTGGGCATTTAAAGGGCTGCTTGTGTGCAGGATGTCTCCTGTAACAGCATGGGCAGCTCTGATAGAAGGGCCAGACTGGTCGGTTTTGTCACAGCTCTGGGGGGATGGAGTAACTCAGCTCCAGGATTTAGTGCAGTGCCAGAAACTTGTTCACATCCTCAAATGGCTGCTGTGGGCTGTGCACAAACTGCAGCCTGAGCTGCTCCCCAGTACTGCCTCCCCTTTCAGCATGGGGAAGGCTCCTGGATGTTCAGCGCCTGCTTAGTTGGGCTTTTTCCCCATTTTTGTGTTTCCCACCCTCTTTTTACTGATTCGACCCATGAAATAGCAGATCCTCTCTCCTGAGCCTGGGTGGAAGGTGACACCTGGAGCACACCCTGACACTGCCACCAGTCTCTGCAGCACAGAGTTCACGCCATGTTTGCCTTGCTGTGTTGTCATGAATGCTGGCAGAGCTGCCATGCTCCCCTCAGCCAGGGGAGCAGCACAGGGCACACACCTCTCTGAAAAGCCCAAATGCAGGCAGGCACCATCTGGCAGCAGCCTCCTGCCCCAGCCTGCCCCATTCCCAGCACAGGGGACCAGCCCCTCTCCTGTCTCCTCCTGCCATCACGCTCCCGGGATGGGTGTGCAGGTTGGGATCCTCACAGGGCTGCTCTGTGCAGGGCAAGCAGCTCAAGCTGGTGCTGGAGCAGCTCTGCTGGCACGGCAGGACACTCAGGCATGGGGACAGGGCCCTCTGTAACCCTGGCTGCCTTTGGGAAGGCGGCCGAGCCAAGGGGCCGGTTCCCACACGCCGCTGGCCGTCCCACGGCTCTGGAGCCTGGCCCAGCCCTGTGCCAGCCCCAGCCCCGCTGCTCCTGCTGCCAGACACGTCCCAGCCAGCCCGGGCTCCAAACAAAGCCATGTCCCAGCCAGCCCGGGCTCCAAACAAAGCCATGGCACAGCCCGGTGACACCACAGCCCAGCCACCCTCGCAACGCCACCATGTAGGGCAAAGTCCTGCACCACACGTCATTAGGCCTCTGGATAAAACTAGCTTGAGCTTAAAAATCCTTAATTGAGGGAGCAGAATTAACATCTTTTTCCTAAACAGAATCTGGATCCAATCTAGGAACTCCCTAATGGGTAGAGAGTTTTTTATGTTCGAGTGCATTGGCTGCACTAACTCAAACCATGAGTGCTGCAGCCCTCACGCTCCAGCAGCACTGTGGAACTCTTCACTCAGGACCAAAAAAGGCTTTTGGAATTGCAACTCCATCTCTCAGTGCCACAAGAACTCCATGGGGGACAAGGACAAACCATTTAACCCATGCTGTGCTTTGCAGGTGGAAGAAGTGTGCAATTGTGAGGCCACGGATGCCCTGGAGTCCAGCTGTGCCACCCTTGGAGCTCAGACCTTCCTCACACCGAGCTCATGTGCCCCCAGCAGCACCCACACCTACACAGAGAACAGCTGGTCTGAAACTGTCCCCCCTCAGGGAGTTCTCAGGAGCTATGAGCTGCCCAGGGATCTGAACATTAAATGCTGAAGTTTCCATCAAGTCCTGTAAAATCCCTCAGCTAATTAATTTATTCCTACCAACATTTAAATACTGGCACAAGATAAAACTTTAAATTGGGACAAATAGTGATAAATACTGACTGACCACCAACATTTGTGAAAAGCTTCCACTTTCCATCAGTCTCAGGTTAAATACTTCTCACATGTCTCATTGAACCAGCCTCACACATCCGTACCCAATCACTGCCTGTTCCTCAGAAGAAAATAAACTGCCAGGTCTGTATTTTCATCAGCAGTCACAGTTCAAACACTGTGTGAATCCTCCCATTTCCCTCCATTAAGCTGATGATTCCTTTACGGCCTCTTTACCCAGCACTACCAAAGAAAGCACCAGTGACACTTCCAAACCAAACTGCATTTAATGAGCCATCCCCAGCCCCTGAGCTGCAGGTGCTCAGGGCTATGCCTTGATGGCAAATTTCCTGGCTGGGTACAGACGCTCCTTTCGCTGCTGCTTCTTGGTCTTCAGGTTCTCCTCGTGCTTGTTGAGCCGGCGCCGCATGGCCCGAGTCTTCTTGGGCCGCAGATCCAGGGGCTTGTACTTCTTACCCTGTTTGCAAAGACACACAGCAGCTGAGCACAGACTGCTCCCAGCTGGGTCCTGCCACAGCACAGCCTGAGCCTCTTTTCCTTGGGACTGTCATTACAGCCTGGAAGCTCAGGAGGCTCCTCTCTGCTGGGAAACAGGACAGGATTGTAGCTTTTGCAGCAGCTCTCACTCAGGTTTAAGTAGTGTCTAATCTTGCAAGCCCCAGTTATCCAGCACCTCTTGAAAAGTTATTTTTTCTTCACCCATTGTGATCAAATTAAAACTCTAGGGAGTGATATTCTAAAAATTATAGAACCTTATTGAATTAAAGTATTTCTTGGTCACCCGCGAGATGATTAAATTTAAAATAAAAGAGTATCTGCATTTCTGCAAATTACATCTCACATCAAGTTCACTCCACAGAAGGGATGCTGCCAAAGGACTCTCCTGCAAAAGCAGGCTCACACCAAGCTTAAGAATTCTTGCACTAATACTTAAAAAGCAATCATGACTAGAGAACTTTAAACTGAACATAAATGGTAGTTTTCCATTGAGTTTTAAGCTTTTAAATAGCAATCCTTCCCATGAACTTTGTAACTGTGAGCAGCAGCAACTGCAAGGGGCTATTATGGAAGATGTTTGTCCTTACCTTGTAGAACTTCCTCAAGTTCTCCTTCTGTGTCTGGTTGATGACAGTCAGCACTCTGGCAATGGATTTGCGCACCACACGGCTGCGGGTGAGAAAGAGAGAGAGCTCAGGACGAGCTGCACGGATCAAACCCGGGTACAGAAACCGTGTGTGCCCCGGACCGCCAGCACCGGCAGCGCCCGCCTCAGCTCGGAGCAGAGACACGGGCCGGCCCCAGGCCTGCTGAGATGTGTTTGAACTCGTGTTTTTTCACAGCACACAACCACAGCCTGGAGAGCAGCGCTGACACCCGGGCTCGGCGGCCCTGCCCCGCTGCCCTCGCCCCCGGCCCCACTCACATCTTGGACAGCTTGGAGGCGGCCCCGCCGGTCACTTTGGCCACGCGCAGCTGCGACAGCTCCACCTTCAGATCCTCCAGCTGCTTCAGCAGCTCCTCCTTCTTCTTCCCGCGCAGGTCTCGGGCCTTGATCTTGGCCTGCGGGCGGCGGACAGGCCGTCAGGACCCCCGCCCGAGCCCCGGGCCCGCCCCGCGCCCGCCCTCAGCCCCCGCAGCGACAACACGCGGGCCCGGGGCCCGGTGCCATGTGGGCGGACTGCCGGCAATCCCGGGCCCGCGGGATGCCGGCGGATCCCGGGTGCGGGTCCCGCAGGATACCGGCGCATCCCGGGTGCCGGTCCCGCAGGATACCGGCGCATCCCGGTTGCCGTTCCCGCAGGATACCGGCGGATCCCGGTTGCCGTTCCCGCGGGATGCCGGCGGATCCCGGTTGCCGTTCCCGCGGGATGCCGGCGGATCCCGGGTGCCGTTCCCGCGGGATGCCGGCGGATCCCGGGTGCGGGTCCCGCGGGATGCCGGCGGATCCCGGGTGCCGTTCCCGCGGGATGCCGGCGGATCCCGTGTGCGGGTCCCGCGGGATGCCGGCGGATTCCCGTCCCGCGGCCCAGCTCTCTCACCATGGCGGGCGGCGCGCGGCGCGGGGCGGAAGGGCGGAAGCGGCGCAGGGACAGGGGCGGTGCCGCGATCGGACCGTACCAAGGAGCGCTGGGCGGGGGGAGGAGCCCGCGCGCCGCGCGCCCCCCGCGGGATGCACGGTGGTCGCGGCCGGGGCGCTGACAGCGAGGGCGGGAGGCACGGCCGGCCCCGGGCTCCGGGGCTGCAGCCCCGCGGGAGCCGCTCGCTGCTGCGGCTGCCGCCCCCGCCCGCTCTCGGCTGCCGGAGCGCGGTCAGAGCGCAGCCGGTGTTCCCGAGCTGGCCGAGGTGCGGCACTATTACACCAGCAGTGATGGGGACGTGATGGCGGGCGGGGCGGGAGCGGCCGCCGCGACACCGCGGGGCAGAGGCAGGAGCAGGGCCGTGCGCGCAGGTGGCCGCGCGGGACGGACAGACACACAGACAGACGTGTCGGTCTCGCTCCCCGCGGCGCTGCCGCCGCCGTATCCAAGCAGCCGCCGCGCCTCACCGGCAGCGCGCGGACGGGCGGAGCTGCTTGATTGACGGCGAGTACAGCCAATCAGAATGCCTTCTCCCCGTTAGCCTGGGCTCTTGGCCAATAGGAGCGCACGGGGGCGGGGCCGGCCGGCGCGGACCGGCGCGAGGCGGCAGCCGCGCTCCCCGAACCTCGGCGGCGCTGCGGCCGCGCCCGGACCGGGACCGCGGTCGGGACCGGCGGGTGCGGACGGTGAACGGGACCGTCCGGCAGCGCCTGCCCCGCTCCGGCCCGGCCTCCAGGTGCGAGGGGCGGAGCGGCGGCGCGGGCGGACGCGGGCGGGGCGGCGGCGGCGGGGGCGGGCGGGAGCAGCGGCGGCTGCGGGCGCCTCGGGGCAGGCCCGGTGGCGGCGCGCCCCTCACCGCGGTCTCGCCTCCGTAGAGCTCCGGGCCCGGCGGAAGAGCCCAGGTGAGGCGGCAGGTGCGGGCGGCGCGGCGCGGAGCGGAGCGGAGCATCCCCGGGCGGCGCGGCGGGGCCGTGCCCGGTGCCGCGGAGAGGGGCGGCGGGGGCGGGAGCTGCCGAGGCCCGGCGGCGGCTCGGGGCCGTGCTCGCCGCTGCGTTTGCTGCTGACGGAGAGCAGGAGCGCGATGTGACACGTCTAACGCTTAGGCCTGGGCTGGCGGCGTAGCTGCGGTAATTGCCCAAACGAGCCCCTCTTCATTAAGTTCTCGGTTGCCCGCGCTCCCCTCCGGTGGCGGCGGGCGAGGCTGTGGCTCTGGGCACGCCGCTGACAGGTAGCGGCGTTCGGCCGCGGCCAGCGAGCCCGTTGGGATGGAGCGTGGCGGGGTTTTACGGGAGCAGTCTGTGCCGGGCTGGATGTCCAAGCTGCCGGTTTGATGGAATCGTCATGGGTTTGTTCTGATTTTAAACTTCTATCGCAGCGGTTCCCTTGGCACCAATTATTTTTTTTTTTTTTGCACCGAGAGGTGTTTTGGACAATACGTGACATGAGATGCCCTTGGGGACAGAAGCTGATGGTTGTTATGTTGTGTCATTCCCTCAAATTTCTTGCCCTATAAAAATATCCATAACCTGTTAACCATTCAGGATCAAGACTGCAGGTTTTCAGCTCTAGATCTAATCTCCCACCACAGAATAGGACCTGTTTTCATCAATGTCTGAGCTGCATGTCTGTCATTTAATATCCAGCCTCCGAGCTTCTATGCTTTAGCTATGTCTGGGCCAAGCACTTCTAGTTTCCAACCTGCAAAATGGACCCCTTAATATAAAAAAATATAATTAGATTTTGCACGAGCTGTCCAAATCAACCTGTAATTCATGGCATCTTGTCCGAGCTAATGCAAAGCAGCGCTGTGGGACCATATGAAGACTAAAATGTGAGTGAGTCTCCCAGCATGGGTGTGCTTCCCACTGCTCCTGCGGGCACAGGGACTGCTGTGCTGGTAGCAGGCTTTGCAAATCGTGGAAAATCATCTTGGTTTGGGTCTTGTTATGGGATTTGCAGGTGCAGTTCCTGCCTGGGGTCTCCTCACCCCACCTGAACCCGCGGTGTGGTGGTTGTGCTGTCCCTGGAGGAAGCACTTCAGGAGCCTGGTGCCCTGCTGGGGACTGTGTGTGTAGAGAAAAGAGGCTTCATTTTCAAATCAGATTAATACAGTCTCATTCAAGACGTTTGGATAAATTGGACCGTGATTTATGTTAAATGAAAGAGTGAGTCACTTCACTAGGAGCAGAGAGCTTTATTCTCCAGTCATTCTGGGCTGCCAGAGCAATACAGGCAGTCACAAATGTGATGGCCAGGTCCTTTACTGCAGGAAATGGAAAAACTGTCCACAGGAATTGTATGGAGAGAGGGGATATTTTTTTAAGCTACAAAGGATAATGTGATCATTGTTTTGTCTTGAAATATAGCTGCAATACGGTATCAAAATTCAGTTGGCAATCCATGTCCCTTACAAACCAGGGGATATTTTATCACAACTGATGCCTAGTTGGGCTTTTGTCTACATGTAAGAACGCTCCTGTGTTCTGCACTCATTGTGTCTTTTGAGAAAGTCGATCTACAAGTGATAAAGATGCTGAAAGTGCATTCCAGCGGCAGGAACACGAAGCTCATTGTTAATCATTTCTGTGTCCCTGTTTTGTTTTGTGGAGGGAAGTAATAAAAACGCAGCTCAATGGTTCCAAACATCGAGAAGCTTCTAAGCCCTGTCAGTTCTGCCCTGGAATGAGGCGGTGGTGCCCCTGGCCTTGCCAGGGCTCGGATTTGGGGAGGTGGGAGCCGGGGGCTGCAGCTCCTCTCATCACATGATGCTCTGCACAGTGCCCTGCTCGCACTGCAGCTGCCTCGCTGCCGTGTGCCACTCTCATCTCCCCTCTTCTTGCATCACTTCTATTCTGCTGGAGCTCTCTTGGCGTTAAATGGAGTTGTTGATGGTGTGCTGCGGCACAGATGGATAATGGGAATTCGCTGGATTATCTGGATGCGTTTGTTGGCTTGTCTTTTATTCTGCTTGGTGTGCTTTGGGTAAGGAAGGAAGATCTATAGTGTGAAAGTCTCTTCTGAGGTGGTGTTACTGCCTAAAAACCTGAAATGGAACATATATTAAACAAAAACCCCCAAGACCCCCACTAGTCCCCTAAACTACAGTACGACTATTGGATTCTGACCATAAACCCCTGGATGTTGATGTCTTTTTACAGACAACTTTACACAGTTCTCATTTTTTCATAAAAATTATTGCTTTCATTGGAACAATCTTGGGAGAAGCACAGCCAGGACCTGTAAATGCAGATTTTATAATACTTTTGTTTGGGGTTCTTGCATAAGAACACTCTGCAGGTTTGGCTTTTATAGCTGAGGTGCACTGTTGAAGCTCAAAAGCTCTGTTCAAGATGTGTATAACCAGGCTGGAGACAGAGGTATGGTATGGAGCATGTGCTGCAGCAGGAGACAGTTCAAAGGAGTGGACCAAGTTGTGTGTGGGAGCTGCACTGAGGGTCAAATGGAGGTCTGGTTCTGTAAAGTATGTAAGGAAGTTGCCAACACAAATATTACCTTGAAGCTTACATGTGCTGAGAGAACACAGCACAGCCCTGCAGCAGGGATGGAAAAGAGTAACCATCAATCTGGTTCCCTGAGGATGTCAGTCAGGAAAGGAAGTGTGTGATGCCAGAAAGCCTGGATGGAACTGCAGGTTTAGAGGACTTGTTGTTTGAAGTATTTTTAATTATTGCTATTAATATAATGGAGCACAGAATAGAAGCTGAATTTTTCAAATATAATTAAAGCAGAAGTCAGCAGAGGGATTTCTCTGCTCAGGAGCAGTACCTGCTCAGGAAGGTGAATTCCCAGAGTGATGCTGCTCTCCATGCAATTCCCAAACGTGCTGGCAGCTCCCACCAAGCACAGGTCTGGAGGAAGAAGTGAACTGAAGGGATCAGGAAGCTTTCCCAAGCTTGTCCTGCGTTCCCTTTTGTTGGAATACAGTTCCAGTTGGAAGGCAGCCATTGGCACCAGCCAGGATGGGAGCAGGCTGCAGAGTGTGACATAGCTGCCCTCCAGATCGGGCACTGGCCTCAGCTGCCACTTGGGCCAGCCAGAAAATCATTTGGCTCGCTGGAAGGAAGCCTGTCCATCCCATTGCTGTACCATGCAGCTTCATCTTGGCTGTTCCATTTCAAATTAATGAGTGTACACGAGAGAGTTAAACCATCAGTTGTTGTCAGAGGAAAGAAAGAAAGAAAAATCTTTCTTGTAGCTGGGATGCTTTTCAGGAACTTGGCTGCTGGGAAGGCGAGAGGCATGTGCTTTTCCACCCCGCTTTAGGTGATGGCTTAGTTCAAGGGGGCCCAGATTTGGCTCAGTCAACAGTTGTGTTGGCGTCTTGCCATCAAATGTGCATAAAATGGAGCTGACTGCAATTCCCTCCTCTCTCTAACATGGAGGGGCAGCCGCAGGGACCCGAGGCTGCCGTGCCTTGCTGTGGTTTTTGGCTCTCAGGGTTGCCCTGGCACGTGCAATCCCTGCAGCACGAGCTGTTGCGTTCTGACTGGGTCGTTGCTTTCCAGTCCCTGGGTTGTATTTTGGTGTCTTGTCATAACTAATGCATTTCAGCCCTTGTTGTGCCTGTGCTCCCAAAATCTCCCTCTCTTCTCACAGTGGCTGGTGTGCTTTTGCAGATGTAGGGGGTTCATCTCTCATTTGCAGACTCTTGTATGATTCTGTGGCTTATGCACATTGCCACAAAATCGAGATAAAACACAACTGGCATTTTAGCTGCTCCAAGAACATTGTGTGTAAATAAACCACTAAACAGTTCAGCCTGTGAAATGTAAATACACACAGCTCACTGCCACAGCTGATGGTGTTTTTCTGTCTCCCTTCTACCCTCCCACCCCTGCCAGGAGTGGGCCAGCCTGGTGGGTTTTTTTCCTCTTGCTCTTTCATACGAGGCAAATGACTGCTAAGTACCATGTAGGTGGTATGCAGACACCACGACAGATTCATGATTTGAATTTGGATGAAAAGAAACACTTGTGTCCTCTTCCACATTGCTTCTGCACCATCTTCTGGAGATTCCTAGACTCTGATGACCCAGAAATTCTTCTCTGGTTTGGCTTTGAGCTTGAGCTTATTTTTAATAGCAAACCAGTGAAGTCAGTAGAAGAGCAGAGGCCCAGCTGTGATGACATTTTTAGCCTGTGCCCTTTGTTCATCCCATACACAAAAGGTCGTGAACTGCAGTGAAAGAGGGATCACAGAGGGGCAGAACAGACAAAGGTGGAACAAATTGTCAGTGGCAGAAACATAAAGAAGAGAAGCAAAAGTTTTGTGTTCTGAAGGCGATTGAAGGCCACGTGCATCCCACGGTGAGATCATGTCTCTTGTGCTCAGAGTGAATTCAGAGGAGTCTGCTGCTGAGGTGTGGCTTCCATGATCTCAGTGTAGGAGGCAGGAAGGGACTACACGGTTTCCATGGCATGATGTTAATGAGCACCTCCGCATTTTCTGAGAGAAAAGATGCCAAAGCTGCAGTTCTGGGTACAGACAGGTGTGCTTCTAAGCAGTGAAAGGATTTTTAAAGACGTCTGAAACATATGAAAAGCTTGATTCTACAGACAAAGCACTTACTTGAAGTTGAAATAATGGGATTGACACTGCATGTTGTATTTTCTGACTCATTTGACTCAGAATGGAGTTGCATTTGTGGTGTTGCCTATTTTCCTGCAGGAAGTCATGAGGCTGTTTGTGCTGAGATGTCACAGGTAATGGCAGAGGTGGCAGCTCCCCTTAACTCTGAGGTCTGATTGTGAGGCTGTTTGCAGATCTTCTGATGTGCTGAGGAAGGAATTGCACGTTTGTGTGAGAGTAGTAAACTTTCAGTTTGCAGTAATAAAATTTATGCGACTTGTATAACAGTTCTTGTGTAACTGAGTGCCTGCTCCCTGCCACTTCCCCTGGCCACAGCAGTGTCCAGCTGGGGACTGTGTGTGCCTGGGTTTACCTGGTTTTATTATTTACCCCCTGCCCACTCCTTTCCCTTTTTTAGAAATGCAATTGCACCCGTCAGGCTTCCTCTTTTTTCTTCTACTCCAAGCAGCTTTTAAATCCCTTGTCTGATGTAACTGTTGTTGCTGTCCTAAAGATTACCTAGTGAGTAATTTTGACAGAATTCAAAAGAAGTTGGGGTGATGTTTTTAGTGCATCTGTTAAAGGGAAGGACAGACAGAAGAAAGCTGTTGTGTTGTAGGAAGCATCTGCCAGCCCCTCAGAACGTGTGGAGCCCCAGGGCAGTGGGAGCTTTCCCTGTGCTGGGCAGAGCTGGGTTTGTTGGGATGTGGAGGATCAATCCAGGTCCATGTGGGACCAGGCTCCCTGTCCCTGCAGGAGGCACTGCTGGCCCTGGAGAGTGGGTGTGTTATACACAGGCTCACTGGGCTTTGGGTGTTTTTAGAATTTTTTTAAAATGACATCCCTCTTGCCTAATCTTCAGAGGTAGCAGTATTTTTGTAAGTTTGCTGCAATAATGTGTACTCAAGTAGGAAAACCAGTTTCTTGGAGAATTCCCAATAGGAGGTAGTTGCTAGACCTAGTTGCATTTGCAGGTGATTTTGTCAGCCATGCTGTAATTTGTATATGAAATTTCACCCTTGTAATTAATTTCTCTTTAGTGCTCTTTGAAGTAAGCAAACATCCAGGCAGAGAAAACATGATCTGACCAGCATTATCAATTAAATGCAACAGCTATTAATTTCTGTTTCTTAAGTTAAAGTTGTTTATCCTTGTGGCATTCAGACAAAAGTGTCCCCAAAGCCCAGCTATGTGCTTTTCCTTGTGCATGTGCACAGAGCACTGAGCAGAGCTGAGACACACACCCTGTGGTTGTTCTGGAGCTGGCCTGGGCATTGCTGTCCCCTGGGACTGAGCCCTGCCAGGAGCTCAGGTGTGGGCTCAGGCTGCTCCCAGATGGCTCCTGCAGCATCCAACGAGCTGCTGGAGAAGAGCTGGATGTGTCTGGAAGAGCTGCAGCCACTGCAGTGCAGACGTGCCCTGAGGTGAACAGTGCTTGGGGTGAGGAATGTCTGTGATTGCTTCCAAATTTTACTAAAAACCTTGGAGTAATAAAGAAATCTCCCCCCTGCCTTTGCCTACATTTTCTAAAGGAATGGTTTGATGTGTAACTGCTCATTGCCATTCCCTCTAAATTCCTGACTCCAGCAGGCTGTGAGGTTTTCAGTGCCTGTCTGAGGGAATTGCTAATTATTTATTTCTGTGTTTCTTGGGTAGAACTGAGTGGTGTCTTGGGAACTTCAGGACAGTGGCTCTTGATGGAGAGTTAGGTATTCTGGTAAGAGGAATGAATTTGGTTTCTGATGCATTTTGTGTTGTCTGAGGCTCTGTCAGGACTAGCACTCTGAGCAGATCACATGGAAACACACAGATGGTTTTCCCAAAACGTGCAGTATAGCGTTGAAAGGAAACATGAAACATGAGTGTGGCAGTCTGCAGAAGAAAAGGACAGGCAAACAGGGAGCCAAGGTAGGCATCCTGCTTGGTGAGTAGGATC
Organism: Erithacus rubecula; assembly: GCF_903797595.1. NCBI lineage: Eukaryota > Metazoa > Chordata > Aves > Passeriformes > Muscicapidae > Erithacus > Erithacus rubecula. The sequence continues at coordinate 909,897 of NC_136673.1, read as the reverse complement.
AGCTGGTTTTTGATAGAGTTTTGAGGCATGATGATTCCAGGCTTTGTGTATGAACGATCAGGAGCTTAGTTTTTATCTGTTGTTAATTTGCAGATAAGAAATAGATACCAGCTGGGCCTCTGGCTTTGTGTCACATCCCCTTTTGGCAGTGATGCTGTGGGAGATGTGTCAGGATGGAAAGTGGAGAGAGCTGGTCTCTGACTCAAGGTTTGACAGCTTTAAAATCCTGATAGACTGGGATGTGTTTTCCACCACTGGTTTCTGTAGGGAGCAGTTCTAGGAATATTTTAGTTTGGGGGAAATCCTGTATCAACAAGATAAATGAACCAAGTGTGTTTGCTTTTGGTTTTTGGTTACCACTTGTGCCTCTAAGTGGGGAGTGGGAAGCATTTGAAAAGCAGTCAAGGTTACATAACTGAGAAGTAATGATGGCTTAAAAAAAGGCAGTTGAGTTGGACAAGTGCTCTGTCAGGAGGTCGAGGTGCCCCATCCAGCCAACTGCTGTGCAGCTTCAGGAAACTGCTCCTGGTTTACCTGTCCTCACTGATATGAGCTTACAGGTCCCTGACACCCACTGAGCCCTCTGGTCACCCACAGCTGCACCTTCAGTGTGTGAGGTTTTATTTACTTGTATTGGGTGGGGAGGTCTGACCCTGCCCTTCCAGCAGGGAAGCAGCTTACAGTGATCCTGGCTACTAGCAAATGGAAGAGGATGTAATGCACTTACTGAACATCCCCATGCTGGGCTTGCACTGCCAGCCTGATTTCCCTGACCCAGAGCTTGCCTTGCTCTGAGCCCTGAGTGCCAGGGCAGGGCTGGTGGGGAGTGCATACCATTAACTTCAGCACTCTTTTTCCCTTCCAGCTAAGCCTGGAAAACCTTAGCCAAAAGACAGCAAACCACAGGGAAGTGGAGACGTGTGTGATGTAAGTGACATCTGACTTTAAAAATACTGGCCAGCACCATGAAACCTCTGTTCCTGTCCCATATCCCTCCTCCCCTGCCCTTCACCTCCAGCTTCAGCCATCCTCTGGGGTGTCTGTGAAGCTCTGCTACCCTGGCTCCTGCAATGGGATGAATTTGTAAAATCCAGTAATGTATTGCATTAAGCAAACCTGGAATTGTGTGTTCTGAGAGCTTGTAGGGAAGAACCTGGCACACCAAGTGTGGGGCTTGGCTAGCAAGGGTTTTCTGCCTTGTATGGCCTGAGGAGTTGGCAAAATCTTTGAGAGAATAATAAGTTCTGCTGGAAGCCACCATTTTCTGACTTATTCTAACAGTCTTTTAAACCAGTGTTTCAGTGTCTCCTTCTGCAGACTCTGGAGAGCATTTTTTTAATGTGTTGCTTAAGAAAAATTGTCATGCAAAACAGCCCAACAGTTTCTTTTGTATGACAGAAAGCAAAAAGCATCAAACAGAGAACAAGAAATTAAGTAGGTGATATTCCTAGTCTAGTTGGGCTGTCAGAACTGGGAGAACTGTCTGTCTGCAGCTGAGCACAGATCCATGTGATAACTTCTAGTATCAAAGGGAAGGAGAGTCCCTGTTGTGGATGTGCTCCTGGTTGCCTTTTATTTATGTAGTTCATTTGGAGCTGAGCAGTCCCTTAGGAAAGGGTGATGTCAGGAGCTGTATTCCTCCCTTTACTGTGCCCACTTGCTGTTCTAATAATAATTCTCCCTCCTGTCTGTGCTGCTGCTGCATTACAACACAGTCCTTAGTGCAGGAGCAGTGGCTCTTCCTTTGTACAGCACCAAATACCACCCCCTCCAGAGCATGATATGCCAAAACCAGTGCATGAGATAACTAATTTTATTTTCCTTGGTCAGCTGGAAAAGCCAGCCTCACATATTTTTCCTGCCTTCCGATACCTTTCACATTGGCAGGCTGTGGATTTTCTTTTGTATGTTTTATTGATTGCATAAATGGCCTCTTCACAGTGGGTCTGGTGAAGTCTTTGCATGTGAGAACTACTTGGTTTTAAAAAACAACCCAAAGCCTAGTTGGTGTTACTTGCCCGTGCCAGGGCTAGCACAGCTTATGTTGGCAGTGGTTGGGGTTGTTGAGTGTATAACCTAAGGATAGTGTAAAATAAAATCCACTGCCATTAAATTAAAAGACTGATATCTAGACTGTATAAAAATACTTTGCAACTTAAGCAAGCTCCTCAATTTCTGCAAATGTACCAGAAGCTGCTCTGGAGTGCCACGGTGGAGTGCAGAACCTACGGGCTCGCTGCAGGATTTGGGTCACCCTTGCTGTGGAGCACACGGGACCTGGGGGTTGTCCCCCTTCCTGAAATTCCTGCATCACCTCCTGGCTACTTGTGACATCTGTTTTTGAGGTCTCACTGTTCACTTCAGTCTCATATGTTGGTGCTCTAAGTGCTTGGTGTTTGTTCTGTGCTGTGTAAATGTGAATGTTCAGAGGTTTCAGACGCAGGCTGGTGCTTCAGTGTTCACATCCTTCTTGCCAGCCTCGTGCTGAAGCTTGTGACATCTGAGTGGTGTGTTTTGGACTCTGGCACCCATATGGCAGTTACCTGACAGTACAGAGACACTTTTTACCTTTTTCTGGAGCTCTTCAACAAGTGCTTTGTGCAATGCCCCCGTGCCTTGCCCTGGTGCTCTGTGTGCTGTTACATGGGTGTGTAAAAACAAGTTTGTGTGGGCTGCATCTTGGCTAAACTGGGAAATCATGAGACTGCTTGGTTGGCAGGATGGCCCTCTAACTTACCCCAAAAGCTGGGTGGAAATTGCCAGTTTCTCCTGCATTTGTTAGGCATGAAGTTTTTATTCAGGGAAGCATTTCTGAAGCCTCTTTAGTGATTGTGAAGGATTTTTTGGCTGAAAGATGCTTCTGGTTGCTTCCTGATGGCTGGAAAGAGTGAGCTTTGCCATTTCCTGCCTTGCACTGGGACATGTAGGTAATTATTTGTGCAAATGGCATCCAAACAGAGCTGCTGCACAAATGGAAACCTGTTGCTTAACAGAAACACTTAACCAGAGCTGGTAGAAAAGCTGCTGGAAGTAAAAACTCTGCATGTGCCCACTTAGAGATGTGTTTGTCTTGCACAAAAATCCTGAGCATGGCAGAGCTGAAGCCCTAGCAGCCATTTCCAGAGATGTTTGGTTGTTGCTTCTGCTGCAAAATCTGTAGCTCATCTTTGTATGCTCAAAAGGATAATTTGATATCTGTGTGTGTTTGGAGTAAGATTTTTAAAAGCTGCTCTGCCTCTCTATGCCTTCATAATCCCTTACTCAATACACCATCCTAGTTTTTTGTTCAGGTGATTATTGTATGATACAACATTTTATTTACATGAAGAATAAAAATGGATCTGCAGGGATAATTTTGGGCAATGCAAGCCATGGAATTAAACAGTCATGAGGCTGCAGAGAGGAAGGATGGGAGGGTACTTATTGGCATTCTGGCTAAATTTGCCTTGTTTTAGCAATAGGAGCTATTGAGCTACAGTTTTCAGCAGTTACAGAAGAGGATGAAATGTAGGGAGAACTGAGGCTGGTCTCTAAATACAGCTGCAGGATAAATACCTCTGCAGAAGGCAAATTTGGAGAGGATTTCTTTGTCCAAGTGTGAAATCCAAGTGCTGTTTGTTCTACAGTCCTTTCATTGTCAGTTTTGTGTTTGTGAAGACAGTCCTCAGAGTTATTTTATTTTGTGGCTATTGTACCACTGTTACTTTTAATTTTGCTGTGTTAACTAGTGCATTGTGCAATAATTGGTCCCATGCCTTGATTCTCAGCTGTTTTTTTTAATGAGTCTTGAGAAGAATAACCTGTGGAGGACTGCATGCTCTGTGTTACATTCCCATGGAACTGAGCATGCATCTCAGTCTGGATGAGTTCACAGCAACCCTTGATTTTTGAATAATATGGCTATTTTTTTCTTCATAGGACTGAGCTTGCCCTAAAAGAAATCATGTCATCAGGGGGAGCTGAAGATGATATTCCTCAAGCAGAGAGAAAAACGGTGACAGACTTTTGCTACTTATTGGATAAATCTAAGCAGCTCTTCAATGGCTTAAGGTTAGTGGATTTTTGACAGTATTACTTTAGAAAAGCCTTGGAACACACTGCAGTGTGTGATGCTGAACATTTCAAACCCAAACCCAGTAAGTTTGTTTAAGAGAGAACAATGCACCACTGTATGGGTACTTTTGGACCTTGTGTGTAAGAATGTTTGTAGGAGCAGAGGTTCCAGTTAATAGTAAACTAGAAGTTGGAAATCCCATTAAATTAATGTGATTATTGCTGAAATGGTGTGTTTGAAGGCCACAATTAAGGATTAGGTGTGACTGTGTGCAGTCCACAGCATGCAAATCCAAAGCACTACTGTCTTCCTGGAAAAAGAAAGGAAAGAGGAGGGTTGGTCTGGGTGGGAGGAAAGGAGGAGGGAATATCTCTAGGGAAGAAATTTAGGAAGCAATAAACAGAAACATCGAAACCATACACTGTGTGTGTCTGGTGAAACAAGTGCTTAATCTGAACTCTGGAGAAAGGTAAAATCTACATTTATCTACTAAGCAGCTGCAACAACAGCTGGAAAGTCCAACTGGTTTGTCTGCAGGGGGAATACACGTTTGGACAGTAATATGGGTATCCTGTTTATGTCAATATATGCTGAGTTAAACAGCATATATCCAAAGCTGCTTTATTTCTAAGCTTTGCTGTAGAGTCTCTTAAGTAACAGGGGTTTGAGCTCATATCTGGTTGGCAGTTCAGCCTCTTAGTGGTCTCTGAGTAATGCTGTATGTTTGGGCCCTTATAGCTTGCTGTTAGTCAAACACAGATGGTTAGCAAAGATGCTTTTAATTCCTCCACCCCCCGCTATTGATAATCCTTTCATGTGCTTTAGAAGTTGATTACCAAATCCAAAACAAACATTTTGTGCTCCAAAATCTGAATGGCAAATGGGCAGTTGAGACAAGGAGTTCTTGATGATTGAGTTTGAATCCCCCCCCATGAAAAACAGTCTAAAGCAAAAGGACTGAGTTGTTGAGACCAGGATTTCCAGGACTGTATATGACATTGCATGGCTTTCTGATAGATTTTGCTTGAAATTTTGGCCTGAGTCACTGAAGAGTGCAGATGAACAGAGTTCATATGTGGCTGCATGCTGCTTCAGTTCAGGTAGGGAGGTGGCAGAGAACCTCCAGCCATTCTGTCCCTCCTTTGGCCATGGAGGGAGGTAGTGCTTGTATCAGATTTCGAGATGGGAGATGGAGCTTCTCAGCATGTCCATGGTACTTTTCCAGAAAGAAACTGTCTTGTCCAGATAAATGAAAAGCAAATGGAAAATACCTTTAAATGAAGTATGGCAAATAGAAATAGAGATGGGATTAAGCAGCCAGTTCTGCTGTGTCAAAATAGGAACATTGCAGAACAGGAACCTGTCTCTGTCCTTACTGTAACCTGACACAGTTGCTTCTTACACTTGACCACCATTTCACCTCTGAGACCTGTGATTCCCCTGGGCATAATGACAGGATAAAGCAACATTATAATTCTCAGGTATCTGCTCTGTTAGTGCTTGTTCTCTGGGGAGTTCACCTGGAAATGTCTTGGCAAGCATCCCAATTCTTAGTCCAGTTGCTTGCTTTCCCTCCAGCATAATAAATGCATTTGATTCATGCCTGACACCTTCTGTTGTGAAGATGATGAGGCCTTTGCTGCTGTGCTTTATGCTATTCTCTTGCCCCTACCACGTTTCATAGAAAAGAAATGATGGGGGAGGGAGAGGAGAGCAATGATTTCCTTCCCAAAACCTCCTCTGGGCACTTCAGCTCCAGGGAGCTGAGCCTATAGCTGTGTTGGCAGCTGCTTAGCTGTTGCTGCTGCCAAAAATTGCAAGGGCTCAGCCTGCCACGTCTTTGTTTCAGTAGCATTTCCTTCCTCTCTTCCCAATGCAGATGCCAAATACAGCATTTGAGGAAAACATATGATGGTCTGCCAAGGTTGCTGCTGGAAAGTGCTTTGAGCTCCTGCTCCCAGTGATGGCATCTCCTGTGGCCATGCCTACTGGGGTAACCCAGGGGGGGTGTCTTCATAGTGTCTCTACCCTGAGCTATAAGTTAGAATAAGCTGTTAATGAAGAATGCTGCAATGGCTCTCTTCTTTCCCTACTCCCACTTGCTTTTTTCTTGAAAGAGGCTGGAAAGAGGGAAGGTGTAAGGAAGCATTTTGTCATGGTATATTGTCACTGGTGTTATTTTCTTTTAAATGTTAAAAAATGCTTAAGTGTGTTCAGTATCACAAAGAATTCTGAAACTTCAAGGAATTAAAAGACTTTCTGCAGTTGTGTTTTAGGGAGGTGATTGTCCCTTTGTACTGGGCACTGGTGAGGAAACTTGTCCTGTTCTGGGCCCCTCATGGCAAGAGAGACACCGAGGGGCTGGAGTGTGTCCAGGGATGGGAACAAAGCTGAGGAAAGGTCTGGAGCACCAGGAGCAGCAGAGGGAGCTGGGGAGGCTCAGCATGGGGAGCAGGAGGCTCAGGGGGCTCCCCCTGGCTCTGTGCCACTGCACTTCTATCCCACTGCTGCTCAGGTTCTGGGAACAGGAGCCTGTAACTACTACAAACCCATGAGCATAAAAGGAAATTGTCTCTTTTTATCACCTGTCAAAACTGTGAATGTATTTAAAGCTTTGAATGTTAAACTTGCAGTTATTGTAGCCTTCCTCTTTGAAGTGTACTGATGAGTCTCTAGGACATTCTCAACATCTTTAATGTCCCTGTGTGACAACTTCCATGTGGCACTGGCCAAACACATCTCAGCACCTTTAATTGGGTTTCAGCCAGTATTATCTGGCAGCATGGTTGAAATGAACTGACAGAGAATTAATTATGAGCACGTAAGTAGTGCTGGTCTTTGTGGAGACAAAGAGTACAGCAAGAATTGGATAAAATTCTGTCTGTGAAATTTATCCACCAGCCACTCTAGTGCAGCAAGAGAACCTGTGCCCAGTGTGGGAAACCCATCATTCTAGAGCATCAGAGTTTGTGTCTTCTTTACCTGCCATTTGGAGTGTTTTAAAAGCCAATAAATTGGAAATGGTTTCCACTTGTTGTTGCAGGCTGTTGTGCTGACCTAAATCAAGTCTCCAGTCCCTCCTCTGCATTGGGATTCGTTTGGTTGCCCCTTTATTCCTTTTTTTGGTAGCCAGAGCAGGTGCCCTCCTGTTGCCAGCAGCCTGGGCTGGGCACATCCCACAGGAAAACCTGCTGCCTTTGTCTCTCCTCACTGTTCTGGTGGCTTCTGTAGATCTGGAAGTAGCAAAAAGTCTTGCTACAGCATAGGTCTTGAACTCCCAAATTGAGTGTATAATTGCTCCTGGGTAGTGTGTTCCCTGTCTCCCTTGGTGGGAGGAGCTGTGTTAAAAGCCCCCTCTGCAATCAGCCAAGGCTTTGGGATTCTTTTGGGCTATTTCTCACCAAATAATGCATGTCCCTGTGTTCTATTAAAAAAACTGGCCTAAATGTCCTCTTTTGCTTATGCATCCTTTCTCATGGCAAAATTTCTCGTAATGTGGGAGCAGCAGGTGTGCTGTTCAGCACAGAGCAGCAGAGGGATGGCAGGAAGGGCAGCTCTTGTGTGCCAAAAGCTGTAGTGAAAGCACAGTAATGTATTGTCATAAATGAAGTTTTATTACAGCCATGTCAGAATACTCTCAAAAGAACAAGTGCTGGTGTCTGTTTCCATGGAGATCCTTCCCGAATCCCTGCTATTGTGCAGCCATGCCAGCTGCAGGCAGGGGAGCAGCCCAGGGGGACCCGTGAGGACACACAGCAGTGGCCAGACACACGGACAGGCTCTGCCAGAGCTCCCTGCTGCTTTCCACACAGCCCAGCCTGCTGCACGACTGCAGGTTGTGGTGGAACGTTCAGGGGAAGGTGGCAGGTGAGCTTTGCAGAGGGGTAATTAGCTCACTGGAGAGGGAGAGATGCACGAGCATCACCAGCACATAGGTACCTGCTTATTTCTTAGTTTGTGCAGATACTGCTGTTTGAGGGAGGGGTGTTTTCTTGGGTTAATTCAGTCATTCTTAAATTAGTGCCAGGGAACTTTGATTTGTATCACTTTAGAAGTATCCATTTTAGTGTGGTTTTATATTTATATTTTTTTAATATACTTTAACATTGAATCTTGTGGATATGCTAATTCAATTATAGTTACCTCTTGCTGTGTCTAAGTCTGTGCTGTATCTTGGGTGTGTGTTTGGACAGTGCCTTAGCTTCTTTCGGTTAGCTAAAATGTTTACATTATTACAAGAGAAGCTGGTGAATTGTTCCTTGCAGAACATGCTTTAAATTTGCATGTGTTTGTATCATGCTGTACTTGAATGAAGATGTTGGTACCCTGAAGCACATATTTATATTCCTGTTTACCCCTTGCTGCACCAACATACATTGCAGGATTTGAGCAGCCAGTTGCAAGTTTGAGGGGATTTTTTTTTTTTTAATTCGGTAAAATCCAGCCCAGATTCCTTGGCATTTTCATGGAATATAAGCACCAAGCACTGGAATGCTTTTCCAGACTGGTAAGGGATTCATTTTACTTGTAGTAGCTGAGCTAGGGCCCTTCAAGCTGTGTGGGAAGTACAGTTGGCTGAGGAGCAGAGGAATATTAATTTCCTTTCCTACCTCGGGTGCTGTTAAAAGCAATTACAGTGAGCAGAAACAGGCCAGAATGCTGCTCTGAAATGCTGTGCACTGCTCTGAAATGCTGTGCACTGCTCTGAAATGCTGTGCACTGCTCTGAAATGCTGTGCGCTGCTCTGAAATGCTGTGTGCTGCTCTGAAATGCTGTGTGCTGCTCTGCTGCTCTGACTCCTTCTGAGAACATGGCAAGGTTTCTGAAGGTGGTGCTTCCCTTGGACTCTACCCTGTAGCTTGGAAGTGAAATGTGCTGCTTTTCTGTCTGCTGAAGGTGGTATATGAACCAGCACAGTGATTTGGGAGAGAATTTCTTGTGGAAATCAATCTTAAATCAAAGAGGATTCTGTCTTGGAAAAGCTGTTCTGCTTCCACTTGTACAGTTGTTCACCCCCTTTAATGAGCTTTGGTGTAGATGTGTAGGGAACTGAGTGCTCAGTGGCACTCAGGGGTTTGGTCTCCTCTGTTGCATTTGTTTCAATGTTCAGGTTTCTGTCAGGGAGATGGGAGGAGAGCACAAACCTTTAAAGCCAAAATCCTTAGGAATTCATCATAGTTGTGGGCTGGAAATCCAGGGGAGGTAGGAGAGCAGAACTGTCTCACTGCAGCACTGGAGACTGACAGGAACAAACCAGAAGTGCTCGGGTTGTGTCATGTGTAAGGGTGAGTTAGGGGTGACAAATGTGGTGATGGTGGAACAGAACCCAGTGAATGTGAACTGGGAGCACCCATGTGCTGGCCTGGCCTGGTGATCCTGGGGCACTGGTTTTGGGTGTGATGTCATAGGCTCTGTTTCTGAGACATGGCCATATCCATTTGAAAAAGATTATTTCCTTAATGACTAACAGTAAATATTACCAGTCTAAATTAAATACATTTCCACTGGGTTATTCTGCTTCTTCTTGGGTAGGGTTTTTCTGCATTATGATATTTTAAGAATCCAATCTGTCTTTCTGTGTATATTACCATAAAATTACTTCTCTTTTAGCAAAATTGTGAGACTTTTTTCAAACACCTGTTGCATGTAGCAACATGATTATTTTCTATTTGAAGAGATCCAGGAACAGCAGATTTTGAGAAACTCTGGCAATCATCGTTCTTGTAGTTCTGGGCACAGGCAGAATTCTTGAGCATGTCAAGTGAATCCTGAACAAAGCAGTTCTGACTTTGACACAAACGTGCTCCTGTCACGTTGGGCTGACTGGATTCTGCTTCCTAATTCTGCTGTTGTTGCTGTCTCTTGCAGGGATTTACCTCAGTATGGGCAGAAGCAGTGGCAATCCTATTTTGGGCGAACATTTGATGTTTACACCAAACTCTGGAAGTTCCAGCAGCAGCACCGGTAAGGAAATGCTGTAGGCAGATGAGTTGTGTGGGTTTAAATGCAGCTTTAGTCTCTGGAATGCCCAGGGCCCCAGCTAAGATTGAGATTTCACTGTGCTGTTCAAGCATGAAGGGAGGGAGCAGCCACTTCCTGCAGTGCTCACAGTCTATTGAATTAAAATATTGCAGAGTGTTCAGTGTGACTTTTTCAACCAACCCTTTTGCTCTACCTGAGTGTGTGGTGCTTTAATTTCTTACTGGGGAGGTGATGGATTCTGCAGAGCAGAATGTGGAATGGTGTGAAGTCTCTTGCTGCAGTGTGGGCTCTGATCCTTCACACCTTTCTCTGGCTGCACAGTCTGAGTGTTCTCCTGGGAAGTTGTGACCTTTTGTTGTGTGTATTTTGTGCAACACTTAAGTCTGGTTCTGGTAAGTTTATGCAAGATAAATGGTCCTTGTTGTGGGGTCTGTGTGCTCTTGGCTCTGTGAGGGGCTGCTGCTGGCAATGCTGTACCAGTAATGAAGGCTGACTTTGTCCTGCAGTGGTTCTTTGTCTTGTCTGGTGGGATGTTCTGGGAAATTTGGGAATCCTTTTAATCTTTCTTTTCTCTCTTGTGGCATAGACAAGTATTGGACAATCGGTATGGGTTGAAGAGGTGGCAAATTGGGGAAATTGCTTCCAAGATTGGGCAGCTCTATTACCATTATTAGTAAGTAAGCACAGAAAGGATTCAGTGGGCAGTGCAGGGTTAGTGGCAGCTGCATGGCAAATGCCAGGAGGAATCAGAGATTGGGCTGAGGGCCCTGGGGGCTGCATGGGTGCTACAGGGAAAGCCCCTGTGAGCCTGGTGCCACATTGCTGGTCACACTGGTACTGCCCAAGGACCTGCTCCTGCCTCCAAAGTGTCCTCCCTGCATGCTGCATTGTGCAAAAGTGTGATTTACAATTTTGGGAGCCTGATGTTCCTTTAAACTGTTCAGTGACCCATCACCTGTGTGTGGGGGTGCAAGATGGGCAGCTTTGTTATCTAAAATGGGATCCCAGCTCAGAACCTGCCTCCCCAGAGCGAGAGTGTGTCTCTGATGGGGTGGCACTGGAGGAGGGAGTTGTGCAGGAGGCTGAGGGGCAGGAGGGGAGGTGTGGTGTGGCTGTCCCCAGGGGCTGATGGCTTTGTCCCCTGCAGCCTGCGCACCTCTGAAACCAGCTATCTGAACGAGGCCTTCTCCTTCTACTCTGCCATCAGGCAGAGGTCCTACTACTCCCAGGTCAACAAAGAAGACAGGTATGTCTGATGGGGGCCCTTGTGTTTGCAAGGCTAGAAAGATGTGTGTGCAAGCAGCAAGGAGGGTAACTGGGATAAAATCCGTGTTGTTGAAGGAGATTTGTTTTAATCCTTCTGCCACCATTGAAAAATTCAGGATGAATAAGAGCTTTGCTGTGTGACTGGAAGAATCCTGGTCCTAATACAAGGCTATGAGCCCCAAAGTTTTGTCATTTAAAATCCTGAGCAGTATCATTGCTGGGAACTGGAATGCTGTGGGTGGCAGATGGGTCAGCTGGGCTGAAGCAGAGGGATGTATTTGATTCTCATCAGGCCTTTCAGGGGAGCAGCAGCTCATACCCTGGTACAGCAAGGTTTGAAGAGCCAGCCATGATAGCTGACTCTCATGCTCCCCATGTAAGGAGGCTGTGGCTTTCTTAAGTTATTTTTTATGTCCCTGTACTCAATTTTAACTAAACCTCCTAGCAGCCAGGTGGCCATTCATCACCACATGAGTTCAGTCAGAGCTCTTAATCTGCAAGTGTTCAGCCCTGCTCTGGTGTTAAACTCCTCCCCTCCCTTACCCTGCTACCTACCTCTGTTCTATTTTAATCTCAGATTTGGCTGTGGTGTTTTTGTTGTTGTGTCTAGGCCTGAATTAGTGGTTAAGAAGCTGCGTTACTATGCAAGGTTTATAGTGGTTTGTCTCCTGCTCAACAAGATGGATGTTGTAAAGGACCTTGTGAAGGTAGGCTAAAATCAGGATAAAAATGCTGAGGGGTAGGAGGTTGCTGATGCTTGCTTTTCTAATCTGACATCCAACACAGGGAATACCTTCTGTGATTCCATTTCATAATGACACTTTAAGATCAAATGCTGTGGTAGCATTGTTGGAACAGCAGGTAAAAGTATTCCAATAGCTGCAGCCCAGACAGGGAGGTGCCCTGGAAGTGCAGAAAAGGAACAGCAAGCTGCTTCCCACAGCATATGCTTCCCAGCCCCTCTGACAGCCTCGTTTCAAGCAGTTCCTGGGCTTGACAGCTTTGTGTAGGTTGCATTGCTGTCTGTGTCACAGCTCCCTTGAACTGCAGACTTAGCTTAGCACAGCTAAACCAGCCACACCATCCCTTTTCTCAAGGTATTTAAAGTTACTTGCAAGCTGAAATTTGAGTACTTGGAATCCATAGCTTATGGTAATAACCAGTGACATAGCTGTGAGTGGGATAATTATACTTAACTCCAGATATCCTTTGCATTTGGACCTATGTAAAAGGCAGTTTGCATTGCCAGAACTCAGTGCAGCATTGGCATTCTGTCTGCTGAAGGAGCCCGTTTTGGCTGGCATGTTAGCACTGTGCTGCATATGTTCTCAAGGAATTTATTTATTTATTATTCTAAAGGCCAGCACAGCAAACCAAATAGAAGGTTGCTGACTGCCTGTTAGGTTCTAGGACTGACTGTGTCTGACTCTGAACTTTTCCATCAGGAGCTGTCAGATGAAATTGAGGACTACACGCATCGTTTCAATACTGAAGATCAGGTGGAGTGGAACCTGGTTCTTCAGGAAGTGGCAGCATTCATTGAGGTGAGAACACCACCCCCTGTAGTTGTTTCAGAGTTTTCTTGTTGGTGGAAGTGTTCCTGTATCACCACACCTGTGAGGGAAGCAGGTGGAGGGACAGTGTGCCTGTCCCTTGAATCCCTTGAATCACTGACACAAGGTCACAGGAATATTTAAATATTGCCACAATGGGTGGCAGCTTTATCATTCACTCTCCTCCTTTGCTATTCATTTCTACAAAGGGAAGGCAAGCTAAAATAGGCAAACTAAAATTATTATGAATGTCAAAATATTTAGTTTATTCTGCATGAATTTGTAAGGCTGTTGATGATATCTGACTGCTCAGGATTAGCAAAGCTGAAGCAGAGTCCATGTCACTGGAGGCAGTGTGCTTTTCTCTTTGCTTCTTTGTACCTTCATCTGCTTGTCCCATGTATTTCTTGCAGTCCCTAAGAACTTGGCTTTTCCAAGTGGGAAGGCTTTACCCTGTAGCCTGCATATAAATATATAAATACATTTATGGCAAAGTAATTTAAAAAGCTGCCTCGTTTGTGGAATGTTTATTGTAAGTGCTGAGACCTGTGGACTTCTCTCTGACTGCAGATGTGTATGCTTTCCTGAATTCTTGATTTATTCTGGTTGCTTTTTTTAGGCAGACCCTGTCATGGTTTTAAATGATGACAACACCATTGTAATCACCTCTAACAGGCTTTCTGAGACAGGAGCTCCGTTGCTGGAGCAGGGCATGATAGTGGGACAGCTTGCTCTTGCAGATGCACTCATTATTGGCAACTGCAACAACCAGGTAAAGGAAATTCTGGGCACCTGGGCTTGCATCTTTGGAGTCCCCCCCATGACATCCCTTCTGATCATACAACAGAGATTCCAAGAGGAGAATACTGAAATATTTTTATTGTGATGGTTGCATGGTAGCAGGAGGAAGAGGGTTCTCAGAAATAAGAGCTGAAAATGAAATGCTGGGTGTTAAACCTGTGTACCGGACCTCTTATTATTTATATTCAACATGTCAGTTAAATAGATACAATGAATTTTCATATACTGGATTATTTGTAACAATGTTGAAGCATGGGAGACCTCTAAGATACATCTAGAAAAAGCTTGACTTAAGATTTCATCATTTGACTCACTCCAGCTTGTTGCAACTTCAGTGGCATCAGGAAGAGGTTTTCAAAAGACATTCTAGATCCTGTTTTAGATGATAATGATAGTGAAGTTGTACAAATTTCATGACTTCTCTCTGAGTTCTTTTCAGGTAAGGAAGGGAGCTCTTTGTAAACTACACTTAATCTGTCTTTGTCAAATTTTATCTGAATTCATATTTCCCAGCCATTTCAGCACCTGATTTGTGCACATCCCAGAGAAGCCTGTAATTTGAAGCAGGGGTCTGCAGTGCAGTGGCTTGGCCTGGTAGATCAGTAACAAACAGACTTTGTCTTCTGTGAGCTCTCCTGGAAGTCATTCACAGCTCTTTAGAGATTCAAAGATGGCACTGACAGAGAATGACCCTGAGAGAGAATGGTCTCTCTGGTGTGCAGTGGAGTCTCTTAGCTGGGTAATTCCAGAGAAATTCTGTTTAATGTGTATCTGGCAGAATAAACTGTGTGACTCTCTTGCAGGTCAAGTTCAGTGAATTAACAATTGACATGTTCCGGATGCTGCAAGCCCTGGAGAGGGAACCCATGAACTTGGCATCACAAATGAACAAACCTGGAATGCAGGTGAGTTCCACTTCAGAAAAAAACCTGGCAACACATCTTAACTGGGATTTTTGGTTTGATTGATTGGTTTTAAGTAGTGTACTCCTTCAGTATTGATCTTGCTGTAGTGTGTAGTAGGAAATGCAGAATGGGCAGACCATTTGTGTGGGTAGTGTGTTGGAGATGAGCTTTCTAATAAACAGAAATTTAGAGGGTTGTGAAACTGTTTTGATAATGTCTGGTTGTTGGGGTTTTTTGAGAAGTATTTTGTTTTTTCTTTCTTTTAACAGGAGTCAACAGAGAAACCAGCCAGGCGGGAAAACCCCCATAAATACCTACTTTATAAACCAACTTTTAGCCAGCTATATACATTTTTAGCAGCATCATTTAAGGTTTGTGAAATCACTGAATTTATTTGTAATTAAAAAATATCTGGGACTGTTCGTGAGACTGAATGAAATGTGGATCTCCACTGATCTGGAGAAAAGAAAAATCTTAAGAGTACTCTTTAATTCCATAGCATGCCAAACACAAACCAAAATCAGGGAAGTGCATCAGGAGATTGTTGCTCTCAAGCACTGTATATTGAATTTCCAGTCCTGTATCCTATTGGAACTGTAACAAAGCTTCCTTTGTGATGGTTTGGGACTTGGGGTCTGCATGGATCTTGGCAGTTTGGGGTTCCATATCTTGGACAGATAGTAAAAGATCAGTGTGGAAGCAGATGCTGCTGGAGCTCTGATATGAGCCTAGAGGTTTGTGTGGAGAAGATCTCAGAAAATTACAGACATTTCATCAGGGGAGTGTTTTGTTCTCTTGGAAGGTGTGTATGTGGTGAGCAGGGCAAATCCATGTTCCAAGAGCAGAGTGGAGGGGAGCCAGAAGCAGTAGCACAGTTATAATGACAATGTGCTTATGAAGGTGATGATTCAGTATTAAAATAAACCTGTACCTTTCTTCCCCTGGCACTGGTGCCTTGTTTGCATTGCAGGAGCTGCCTGCCAACAGTGTGCTGCTGATTTACCTGTCTGCCACGGGCGTGTTCCCATCAGGTCGTTCGGATAGTGAAGGTACAATAAAGGAATGCTCCCTGTCATGAACAGGGCTTGAATTCTCTCTGTCTTCCAGGACAAGTGACCAAGAAAGATGTCACAAAGCTCCTTTTAAAAGACAAGTCAATTTCATTCTCCTGTCTACTTAGTAAGATAGCCTTTGTTTTCCACAAGCAATAATTAAATCTTTGTGTTTTAATTAGTGTGCATTAATCTGAGAACTTTTCAAAGGACACGTCCAGTTTCTGATGCATCTGAAGTATTAAAAGCCTCCCAGTGCTGAAGACCACATGGCTCAGCTGATGCATCAGCACAAAGTTCATAAAATGGCTCAGTGGCACTCTGTGATTCTTTGCAGTGCCTGGCACCAGGAGAAGGTGTGGCCAGGACATGGGTGGTGACAGGACTCGAGCAGCTGCAGGGACTGGTCTATTTGCACGCTCATTAACCTGACAATTCAAGCCCTTCTCATGATTTTTGACAATTCCCCTCACCTCACCCTCCTGTTCTTTTCAATCTAGCAGAATATTTGGATGCAGCTGCAATGTAAAAGCTGAAAACTGGTTGGCTGAAGTAAACATAGCCCAATGATCTCTTTATATAATTCAAGAAAAAAAAATCAAAATAACTTTCTAACATCCTAAATATTATTAAAACCTCATCTGTTTGAGACTTGCATTCCTTTATAAGATGCATGCTTTGTCCTCCCCAGTGCATGATTTATAGAGCTCTTAAAATGTTAAAAGAAAAAAATAAAAATCCCTGTCAGCTTTGGATGGTGGCAGTGATTTTTTAAAACACTTTTAACATTTTACTTCTTGCTGCAGCTTGGTGATAGGTCCTAACTGAAGTGTGTTCTCTGAAGCCTGTGGTATGTCCCCCTCTCTGCATGTGTTGTTTCAGCTTAAGACCTTGTGGCAGAGGCCTCCAGGCTCAGTCAGCTGAGGAGCTGCACAGGCAGAGTGCAGCCCTGCTCAATGAATCCATCACAACTGCATTCTTTTAATAAGGTGCTGTGCTCTGCACACACCTCTGCCTTATTAAAAGGGAGAGCAGCTGCAAGCTGCACTGTGCATGGCTGCAAGCCCTGTGTGTGCCAGACCATGTGAGGTGTTTGTAACAGTGCTGAATTAATGTTTGTTCTGTTCCTGATTTTGTATCCCCAAAGCTTCCCTTAAATGGAAAGGCGCCTTGTATCCAAACCTGAAAAAAATTGCATTTGGTGGCCAAATGTGGGTCAGCCAAGTCTGCAAATGTATGACAGAATGAGGAAACTCTCATACTTTATTTTATTAAAGTTAGTGACATTTCATACCCTTACCAATGGCAGAAATATTTCTTGGTATCTTGG
Source organism: Erithacus rubecula (assembly GCF_903797595.1). Classification (NCBI taxonomy): domain Eukaryota; kingdom Metazoa; phylum Chordata; class Aves; order Passeriformes; family Muscicapidae; genus Erithacus; species Erithacus rubecula. The sequence continues at coordinate 892,954 of NC_136673.1, read as the reverse complement.
ATTTGATATTTTTTTATAGTCATTGCTCTTGTCTTTGCACTCTATCAGACATTCAGGGATAGCTTAGTTTTGCAAATTTAGCAGAATATTCAGCTTATAGTGGGAACACATGTCCAGGGCATGTGCATGTGAAAATTGTGAATTCTCACTTTGAGATCTTGAAATAGAAGCCTTTGCTACAGATTTGAAATCTGGTTAAAGCTGTTTTGTCCCTTTGCTATTCTCCGAGTTCTCTCTTCTCCCCTTTGCAGTGTTAGAACTGCAAATGACAGTAGTATTTCTAGTATTTTTTATTCATTTAACCTTATTTTTTGATCAAATTCTGAATCTGGAATATGCAAACTCATACAGTAATTTTACAAAGGTGTGTCAGATGTGTGATGGGTTTTAATCTTTTTTCTCTATAGTGTAACAAGAGCCAATATTTGGATCATTTACATTAGTATTTGTGGGTAAATAGTGAATAATTAAATTAGAAGTTATGAAGTTGCATTCCTTGCTTATCTATTTGCTAGATACTGAAATTTCTAGAAAAGCATAAAAAAGAGCTGAAGTTAGTGAAGTCTCCACATTCCTCTCTCCCCTCCTTACAGCTGGGCTAGTTGAGATTCCCTTAGTGCTCTGGGATTTGTTGTTGCTTCCTCCCTTCCCTGTCTCCCTGAGTGTCTGCCAGGGTGGGTTGCCCCAGCTGATTTTGGTTCCTCTCCCTGCAGGTCCCTACGATTTTGGGGGCGTGCTGACCAACAGCAACCGCGACATCATCAACGGGGACGCGCTGCACAAGCGCAGCCAGTCCTACAAGGAGATGCACTGGTCAGTGTCCTGCTGCACCCCTGCACTTCTCAGGGGTGTGTCTTTCATGGGGAAAAATGCATCTACACCTCTGGAGTTCAGGCTCCTCGCTGCAGGACATCATAATGGGGCTTGGTTTGAGCACTTAGAAATGAATGCGCGGCTTTAATTGATTATTTAAACATTTCAGCCTTACTTATGTAAGTTAATAAAAGTTCTTAATTACTGGCAAGCTTCAGATCAGTGGTGGGTGACTTCTCAAGTAGTTGAATATCTCCTGAACTAGTAAGAAGTCCCCAGAGCCCATGTTATAGACAAGTATAGACAATAGTGCAGTTGCTCTCTGAGGATGAATCTGGGACTGGGGTGTGGAAAATCTGCATTTTATCTGGCTGTGGGCAACTGTGTGGCTGAGACAGCTGTGCAGCAGTGGTGGTGCTCTGAGGTGTCCCTTTCTCTCTGCAGCCTTCACCCTGGAGATCTCTACCCTTTCACCAGAAAGCCCCTGTTCATCATCGTGGATTCTTCCAACAGCGTCGCCTACAAGGTAAGGCCTTGGAGGCAGTTCCTCGTGTGGTAGGATACAGTGCCAACCCCTAGTTAGCTTACACTTCTAACAGGCTATTTTTTTAAACAGTTTGTATTCAGTCTTTCTTTTCTTTTGAGGTTGTGCATGCTAGTCAGGATCTGACCCTATGAATAGGAACAAGAAGGAGAAGCACATGAACAGCCGCTCATTGGAAAGTAATAAATCCTCCTGGAGGGAAAAAGGTTCAAGATTTCCAAGGTCTCTGGTGGGAGGTTTACTTTTGTTTTATACCAAAGACAAATCTCGGTGTGTGTGCATGGGGGTGGGAGATAACTAATGTGCTCTTCTTTTTTCCAGTCATCCAACATTCAGTTGCTTTTAAGCAACAGAAAGGAGTCAAAGCATTGAGCCTGATCTTATAAAACACGGGGTGTCTGTGTCTGAAAAGTGTCTGAACCAAGGAAGTAACAAGCCTCAAATTAGCATCCAGTGTCACTGTAGAGTGGTATTTGCTTGGACACTGAGCCTCCTTCCTAGGGTGCTCTGGACTTACAGTAGAATTGCTCCATGCCAAATCACCTCTGGGAATCTGCAGTTCGGGTAATACAGAAGCAGGCATTGCACTCGTGGTGGCCAGTTGAATCTGGAGAGCATTACACATGTATTTCATTCATGAATGGGGTAATAAGAATGTGCTATATCTGGGGAAAGTGCCACTTCTTCTGTGTTCCTCTTTATAGCTCCATTATGTGCAGTGAGGGGAGGGAACATCCACAGCTGCGTTTCGGAGGAGGAACAGGGACGTCTAGTGGCCAGAGGAACTTGTGCCTTGTTCAGTGTCCACAGGCTGTGCTGGTTGTTTTCAAGGCATGTGTTGGCCAAGGAGAGGTACTAAATCAGTGGTCAGTGTGATTCAGGATAACTCTGTATTGAGCCAGGGAATTCCTGCCAGACAGCCAAATAATGTCTGTCCTCTCTGTTGAGTGTTTGGTTTGTTGTAGTGTAATGTATCTCAGAGGGCTTTTTAAACACCACTTTAAGTTCACTGCACTGGTTTCAGAGTGAATCTGCTTTTTCTTGAATTTCCTTCCTCATTTAAATGGAAGGAAACAATTGGAATGATTTACTTGTTTTTCTGAGAAAGTGAGCATTTATTTCTTTATGCTCTTTCCTCACATTCATTCTGGTATAACATCAGGGGGTTTGGTTTTCTTTCAGGCTAAAATGGTGTGGCTTGTATTTGGTTTTTTTGGTTTGGTTTTGGTACTGCCTTCCTCTGTAATAGAATTGTTAAAAGATGTCAAGTGTATCAGCTCTGTAAGAGAGCAAGGGATTCCAGCTCTGAGCAGACTGGGGCTCTGTGTAGAGCTTAGAGCAAAGGACCTGTTTGGGGCAATGGATTTCCACATGTAGATTTGTAGGTCTTGTGAGAATAATGTCAAGTGTTTACAGTAGAATTTGCTTTTTGTATCATGTTTAAATTTGATAATTAAGTTTTCTTTAGATTTTGTGGGCACACAGTAGGCAACTCTCTAACCTCCACTGAGTTTCTTTGGCTTGTTCTGCAGTGAGCTGGCAGGGGTGTGAAACCCATCAGTCTGTTCAGCACAGCTGGTGGAGAACATCTAGCTCTGGAAAGAGCACAAAAATGTGCTTTTAAAGTATTTCAGGACAGGATTATAGAAGTGGCTGCTAGGAGCACTGACCCAGATCAGAACAGTGTGGGCAAAACTGTAAGGAACCTAAAAAGAAAAATGTTCAGCATTTCGGAAGTGACATTCACCTTCCCTATCTCTTGCCAATGAACATAGGCAGATGTGAGAGGACTGGTTTAGGTGACTTGTTTTGTTTTCCACTGAAGGTTCATGGCAGAGCTCTCAAGGTCAGTGTTTGCAGCCCTTGTGCACTCCTGCCTGTGGTTGTGCTGGGGTCCCAGAGTGCCCTGACAGAGCTGTGACTGTCCCCAGGGGCTGGGAGGTGTCTGGAGGCTCAAGTGCTGCCATGAACAAAGAGGTTCTGTGCAACCCTGTGAGGAATTGAAGTCAATACTGACTGTTCCATGTGGCTGCTCTGATCCTTCCTGGTAGGACAGGAGCTATCCTGACATTTAAATGTCACTGCCAGCAGTACCAGCAGGAACAGCAACTGCTCACACATCTTTTTCTGCAGCCTGTTCCTGCTCTCCTGCACGCATCCCCATCCTCTCCTCTTTCTGGAGGACTTAAATGGTGATGACTGAAAGTAAGTCCTGCCAGGAAGTGGCTTGCCAGTTTGTCAAATCAGCAGCACTTGAACAGCTTCCTCCCCTGTATATTTAGCTGAAAGTGGAAGATAACTGCAAATCGAGCACATCTACTGAAAGCCGTGATTTTTTTTTTTAACACTTCCATTTAAATATAGCTGTCTGTGTGTTCTTGAAGGTTACCACTGCATATGTGGATGAAATAATATTTTTAAATCAATACCTTCCTGTAGCTGTGGTTGTCTAGGATGATGGTGAAATGCAAAGTCTTCAAACCAAACCAAACCAAAACCTCCAGCCAGTGAGAAGGCAAGGCCTTTGTCAGTGGTGGGGTATAAATACTTAGCTTAGCAAAGTTTAAATGTGAAGTGATTTCTGGTGGAGATGATGGGCAGTCCTTTCTTGGAAGGAGATGTACATGACATGCATTGTAAAAATTAGCAGTACTTCTGTTGGAAAGCTGGAACACTGGAGTAAAAAAACAGACAATTTTGAAACAAAATGGGATTTATCCTTTTTGGGGTTGTCTGTGCCCTGAAGAGTAGGGGAATCCATATCCAGACCTCCTGTCAACATCTGGATTGCAGGGCAGTTTTATTTTCTTGGCTTAACCTGCTGGGACAGAGTGCAGAGTGCTGCCAGCCAGTGCCTGAGACCCAGGGGTGAGCCAGGGGTGCTCCTGGCTGTTGGACTGCAGGGCTGTGCTTGCTGTGGTCTCTGAGTGACACACAATTAATTAATTAAACATGTCATTCTGCCCATGGCACTGAGCACAGGAGTGACTGGAGAAGGTCAAACCCTGCCAGTGTGTGCAGTTCATACCAGCAGTGTCTGGGTGACTCCTGGAGTTTGAAATGTTTCTTTCACCAGTTCCTGGCCTGTTGTTACTGTCTGCAAGGGAGTTGTCTTTATTTCTTCCTTGGAGATCAAACTTTAGTATCCAGCATTATCAGTCTTCCCTGGGCTCCTAATGAACTGGAAGGGTTTTTAGCACTACTCAGCACTCTGTCAGAGATGGGCAATGTTTTATTTTGATTAGACTAGATTTCTGTCTCTAGTATTTAGCAGATTTAGATCAAATTAATTACGTAAAACTAATATAGCTGAAATATACTGCCTGGAAAGGAAAGTTCATTTGAATTATGCAGAGACCTAAAGGAATTAAAAAATTAATTTTTTGAGGATTGTGTACAAGCAAATACTTGTGATGTGTATAACCTACACTTGTAAACTGCAGTTTTAAGAATCTAATTTGCAGATGTGAGTGTGGCACTCATTTGCTCTGGAGGCAGGGTCTGAGTCTGTGCTCTGAAAGGATGCAGACAATCACATTTTCTACAGCTTTGCAAGCCTTCAGTTTTAAGAAAACTATTCTGGTGAGAGCTAATGAGGTTGTGTGCATGGTTTTTGGCTTTTTTCCTTTTGTGATAATTGTTTACCACCACACAGACACACAGTAGGACTATTACCAGGTACTGTGTGGTATGAAATGAGTGCTGTAAAATGAGGGTTCAGTACAGTGGATGTTAAGGTTGTGACATACTTGCTTTAAAGGAAACTTACTTTAAATCTTTTCTCTGGCCCTCCTGTTTCATCAGACATAGTTGCTCCTGCTAGAAAGAAAAGGGGAAAGAAATGCTTTTGACTGGGCAGTTCAGTTGGTGTTCAGGGAAAATGCTAATAAACTCAAATTACTCTCACTTTTACTTACAGAACACGATATTTTTTTTATTTTCAAGTAATGTGTTACTACTGAAAGCCATATTTCCATGAAATTAGTGTATGCCATCAGTAGCAAATGAGAGAATTGTAATTCCTTTAAAATGTAGTTGGTTATATTCCTTCTGTGCTGTGATCTCTGAGTAAGTGAACTTGTCAGGCTCATTGCCAATGCTGAGCTGTGTGAGGAGCATTAGTGTCTTCTGTCATTAATGTGATTTGTACCCTTGACTTGCTTAATATTCAAGGCAAGCAAAGTGACCATCAATACTTCAAAATTCTTATCTGTTACAGAATTTCACAAACTTATTTGGACAGCCATTGGTGTGCTTGCTTTCTCCAACAGCATATCCAAAAGCATTACAAGGTATGTGCAGTACTGCATTTCCCAACAAGCTGCAGTTGCCTCCTGTATCAAACAGAACTTGGGTTCTCAGGAAAGGACAGCTTTTCACTACTGTGTAACCCCTAAATCAGCCCCTGAAGCAGTATGATGAAGTTTAGCTGTTGTGTCTGGTAGATAATTGGTTCCAATGCTGATGACATTTCCACAGGTGGCTCCAGCAAGAGCTGGGAGCAAAGGCTGTCCTGCACAGACTGAGGAGGTGGCAGCCCAGCCAGGGGTGATGGTGGTTCACAGCTCTGGGCAGCTTTATGGCTCCCAGCAAGGGAGCAGAGTCAGTTCAGGTGTCTTGGTGTTAATGCACATCTCCAGCGAGCCATTTTGGCAGGCTCTGATCAGGTGTGCACAGGGGAAGGTGTAGCTGACACACAGGGCTGGCTCTTGTGACAGAATTCAGCGGGTGAGCGAGTTCCTTGTGTGCAGGGACACATTTCTGTTTCATGTGCCAAATGTATCCCTTTGTCTATTGGTTTCTTTCTCCTTTTAGATCAGTCTCAGCGGGGTAGCCTCTTCACACTCTTTCTGAACAATCCCTTGATGGCATTCCTGTTTGTGTCTGGGCTGTCGAGCATGCGCCGAGGGCTGTGGGAGAAGTGTCAGGATTACCTCAGGAAGATCAACCGGGACATTGCGCAGCTGCTGACCCACTCCCGCTCCATAGGTACGGCCTGGCAGCCCCTCCCAGCCCTGGGGGCTTGAGCCTTTCTAAACTCACCTCTCTTTGCCTTCTGCACAGATCAGTCCTTCCTGCAGTTTTTTGGGGATGAATTTCTTCGCTTGCTTCTCACAAGATTTATCTTCTGTTCGGCTACTATGAGGATGCACAAAATCTTCCGGGTATGCAGGGATGTCTGTGCCTTTGTGGGGGCTCCAGAGCTGTCCTGGCTCGGCTGGGAGGGTCCAAGGAAAGGTGACTGATGCTCACATGCTGTCCCTGCAGCTTGCACTGAGGCTGTGCCTTGTCTCTCCAAAGGCAGGAAGCCTTTGGCTTGCAGGAGCCTCAGTCCTGTAACACAGCAGGCACACTGCAGGTCAATTATGGCAACCTGGACAGCCTAGGCTGCTAGAAAAATTCCTCTGTAACTTAAGGTTATTATTTCTACACAACCAAAAAGGTATGGAATAAGAATAGAAGAGGAAGTGGGGAGGAGTGGGTCATTATTTCTGGAACATTTCCATGTGAATGGATTTTGAAAGGTCTTTGAAGTGTAAATGAATACACTAAATAGGAAGATGGTATTTTGCCTCCCTGTTGGTTAAAGCTGTGCCAACAGAGAAGTCTGCTCTGGATCTACACCATTTTATGTGAGTGTTGGCATACAGACAGCCTGCTCCATGTTAAACACTGCAGGGAAAAGTGGGACTGGAGCATTGAAAGGTGCAGCATTCAGTTGTGGAGCTGCAGACATCCAGCAGCTCTCTGAGCCTAAGGCAGCTACCTGAGCTGCTCTGATGCCAGGGAAAAGAAGAGGTGTGTGTTAGTGGGGAGGGATTTGCCCCCAGTGTCTTAGATACTTGTTTTAGGATGAGATGAATCTCCCACTGGAGATGCTTACATATCTGTAATTTCAAGAAATGAACTCCAGCCTACTAGGTAAGTACAGGTGAATATTTTTTGTCTCTTTTAGTGGTTTTATATTTTTTTCTGCAATGTCTCAGTAAACATGCCAGTAACTATTTGAGATGAACAGGCATTTGTATTGCCACTGTGACCATCTCTGAGTCAATGGAAAGAGCAAACTGAAAATTCTAGAATATTTTCTGTCTCTGTGCCATGCTGAATAGATTAGGGTGCAATTGGCCTTTTGCAGTCTTCTTCCTAGAGAGTGTGAAAGAAATGAGTGTCTGATTCTCTTTGTTTTCACTGTCATCTAGCAGGAGACTCGAAATTATCCTGAATCTTATCCTCAGCTGCCAAGAGATGAAACGGTGGAGAACCCTCACCTCCAAAAGCACATTTTGGAGCTGGCTTCCATACTGGATGTTAGGAATGTGTTCCTGGAAAACACACTCGATGACTATTAAAAGAAACTGTCTTACTGCAAAGGGGATTCCCTGGCCACAGATTTTGAATGGTGCAGTTTTATAATGTGAAAATCATAAAAGGAAGTACTTGATTTTATTTTTAAATTTAGGACCATTATTTTAAAAAGTAATAATAAACAGCTGTTAGTTGAGCTGTTCCATTCTGTATGGGGTCAATTTTATAAGCAGAAGTTTTCATGTCTTTTAAATGTTAAACTAAATAATCACTAGAGGCTTATTTCTGGTCTTGTGGCTGTCAACCACATTTCCAACAGCTGATCCTAAGCATAGAAGTATTGGTTACCTTTAGCCCATATTTGTGGAAATCCTTTATTTTTATACAATTTTAAGAAATTGGAAAGAAAAAAAAATCAACAGAAAAAAACCCAATATTTTATCCCCAAAGAGTTTGAATTTGAAACGATAAAGATGGAACCACACAGTGCAAACCAACAATAGCAATAACACAGATTCCTTCATAACAAATATATTTTTTCAGTCTTAGGCAAGTGAGGAGACAAAACTGTGGACAATTAAGTTGCATTTGGAGCAGTGCTTTGAAGTGAATTTGTAAAGATACTTCATGCTCCCTATAAGTTTGATGCAGCAGTTTTCTGTATGAACTGTGTTCTGCTGGCCAAGGACCTGGTTGGGCAGGTGGTCAACAGGTGAACAAACTGCAGACCCTGACAGTGAGCCCCCAGCTCTCCCTGCAATGTGGGGCACCCTGCCACAGGAGGAGGGGGCACTCTCCAGTTGGAGGTACTATTTAGAGATCCCAGCATTTCCAGCAGGTGTTACCCCTCCTGCTGTGTGTGGATGGAAAGTGTGGCTCCCTGGCAGGAGCTGGGGGGATCTCCCAGTCATTGCTGATGCTGCAGGGCTGTGCCAGCTGCTGTCACTCCTGTCTGACCCCTCTGTGCCACAGCCCCGTGCCCCAGCAGAGGTGCTGATGTTCCCCTTGCAGGTGAAGCCAGGTGGGAGCTGCTGTGAGCCCCTGGATGTTTGGCATGTCCCCCATGAGCCAGCCAGCCAGGAGCAGGGAGGGACTGTACCTGTGGCTCCCAGCCCAGAGCTCAGTGTGGGTGTCTGCAGGGGACAGTGGCCTTTGGGAAGGGGCTGGCTGGCTCATTTGGGACTGCACTGCCTGCCCTGCAGACCTGGAGGAGCTCTGGCAGCTCCTGGCAGTGCAGGGTGAGCAAAGGTGAGGGAATGGAGATATTTTATTAAATGGGAAAGCCAATTGTCACTGTTCCATGGGCTGCTAGAAGAGTGAGGGGACAAGTCCAGTCAGTGCTTTTTGTTGAACCCCACCAATGCCTCTGTGCTTAGGTGGAAACAGTGCAGAACTTGGTGACTGCTGTGGTGTGATGGCAATCCTGGGTGCAGATCACACTCAGGGTGTGATCTGCTCAGCCAGAACAGCACTGGTGGATCCATCCTGCTGAGGGAGCACAGTGTGGAACAGCAGGAACAGCTGCAGTGTAGCTGGGGAGTTTGCATGAAGGTTCTTTGTAGCTGGGCTGAAGCTTGCACCATCCATTCTTTATTTCCCAAGTGTACAAAATCCTGTGAATGCTTGTGTTTGTCCTAAGCAGTCTTGAAGCTGGTACATTGAGACCCCCCCCTTGGTGCTGCTCTTTGGACTCTGGCAGGACTTCATTTCCCAGGCTGTGGAGTCTGTTCTGAGGAGTGTGTGTTTGTGTGTGTGCATGTGTGTGCTCGGCGTTTGTGTGTGTATGTACAGCACACATACATCTACTGGCTGGTGTAAATTGTAAATATGTATATATGTATAGGTACTTGTATATGTATTAAAAAGAATGAACCACTACAATGTCTATATACAAAATTTATATATACACACATACACCATGTTGGGTGGATTCCAAAAGGTGCTGCAGATCATTTGTGGTTGTACTAAAGGTTATGGCTCTTCTGTCACTGTAATTTGCTGTTTGCAGGGACTTACCTTGGACCTTGAAGTAATTGATAACTGATCCCAGGTACAGGAGCCCTTAGTTAGCCAGGGGAATGGGTACCCCTGTATGTAATACAGTGATAAGATCCATGTATTTACTGTGAAGCTGATCCCTGCCTTTCTGCCTGGTAGGAGGCCCCCAGCTGCTGAAACGTGGGATTGTGTGTGGAGGCTAAAGATGCAGGAAGCCTTTAATGCAGCAGCAAGTGAGAGGCAGGTTATCTTGCTGTTCCTCTACCAGCAGTGTTCAGCTTGCATGGAAAAAGGGAATTGAGTTTTCCCCAGCTCACTGCCTTCCAACCAAATGCTTTTGCTTTGCTTTAGCTTTTGCTTTGATGAAGCTATTCTTATTTTGGTTCCATCTCTGTGGAAGAGAAAAGAGTATGCTGTTTCCAAGCAGAGGAGTGAGGATGATGATGATGATGATGCCACTCGTGGGCTGGTGAACCTCTGGGACATTGTGAAGTGACTGGGAAAGCCTTGGTGGTCCTCACCTTCCTTCAGCCAGGCTGAAGTGGGGAGTCCTTGCTTGTGACCTGAGAGGCTTCTACCATTTGCAGCCCTTCGAGGAAGTTGTGTTTGCTTTTTGCCAAGGTAGATCTCATCAGAGAAGAATGCACTTTTTAAAATACAAAACGCCCTGAAGAAGCTGGAATGTAGGAGGAGAATATAGGCCTTGAAAATTAGTTCAGAAGTTGAACTTAGCAGCAATGACTGTCCAAGTCAGAAATTAATTCTTGAGGTTCCTAATTCTCCTCTTACCTGCTGATCTTTGTTAGAAGGTCAAGTGCTGGGACGTTCAAAGATAAAGATTTTACTCCTGTTGTGTTGGGAGGAGTGTGGAATTGTACTGTGGAAGCAGAGGGCTCATACCCTCTGTCTGCTCTAGCTGTAGCTAGGATGAGTGTCTGGTCTTGGATTTTGAGCCAGCCCCTTCTTTCCCACCCAAAGAACTGCATTCAAGATGAAAATGTTGATATTTTCCCCTCCAAGTAAAAGCTTGTCTTGTTTAAACTAAGTCATTCTGAACTTGTGCTACTGTGTGCTCTGTGCTATGGTCGTGGGTGCCTCTCGGTGTATGCTTGTGTGTACTGAAGAAAACCTGGTTTCTGTATCTCGCAGTCCTCAGTGTGGAAGCCAAGCAAAGACTGAACCATTTTTAAGTGAGAAGAGAACAAATCCTTTTCTTCTCAGGCCTGATGCCTTCCCTCTTGTCTCGCTCTCCCTTTCTCCATGTATCTTTATTGCTTATATTAGCAGAGGAGACTTGCCAGCACCAGGCAATGCCAAATTAAAGGGGTAAATTCTGCATGTACTACATTGAGAGGACAAGGTGAACTGGGCCAGCTGTGTCCTTACAGGACTGCTCCTGCCTGCCTCCCTGCTCCTTGCATGTGGTGTCCTCAGATGAATCCTGCTCCCACTGTAGGTTTGTGCTCCTGCTCAAACTGGCTTTGGAACATCTTGCCAAAGTTACTGCTGTTGCCTTTTTTCCCCTCTTTGACTTCTTAAAATAACAGTGACAGGGCATTGCAGGGTTATGAGTCTTCAGTGCTCCCATTTTTAATTCCTCTTGGGATGTGATGTGTCGTTTTGTTTTGTGCACCAGCTAAATGGAGCACTAACTTCCATGAGCTGTGCAAACAGGACTTGCTCCCTGGAGTGCTTTCTTGAGAAGTTTCAGGACCTTTCTTTGAGTAATTCAGACAAAATAATGTCTGTCAAGTCATGACTGAATAACCCTCAAGACTGTTCCCCAGGGAGATTGCAGAGATGTCTTTAAAGGATCGTAGGAAACAGATGGGGCAACAGGAAATTTGGCTTCAATTAATCATCTTCAAAAGCTACAATTTGAGTAGCTCTGGTCAGCTTCTCCCCTAAGGATGGGATGGAAGTGCTGTTCACAGCCCATCCCTGGCATGAGTTAGGAAGCACCTCCCCTGCCTCGCTGCCTCCCGTGTCCTGTAACCATGCTGTGCTGCAAGTCTGCTCCTTCCCAAAGCTAAAAATCTTGGAATCTGTCTGAACAGCTGTTTCGTCTTGAGGTTTCTTTTGTAGAAGCTTTGCCTGTGTTTGATTCCTCAGTAACTGTCCGAGTGCAGCTCAGAGGCACAGCCTCGCTCAGTCCTGGTGCTGTTGGGAGCTGCTCTGTGCTGGCTGTGGCTGCTCTGGGGCTGAGGGAGCTCTGCAGGCACGAACAGTTACAGGAACAAGGGAGAAAATGTCATACAGAGAGCTGAAAACTGCTCTGTGTGCCTGGTAAGGTCAGACTGGACACAGCAGCTGGGGCAAAGCTCTCCAGAGCAGATTATACACTCCTGAAGGGGCTCTCTTACATTTGTAACATCAGACTTTAGAGCAATACTGTTCTGTGACCAAATGTATTCAGGTGCTTTGAAGATCAGTAGAGATCTGCTCAACAGAACAGAGGACACACGTAGCTGCTTTAGATTTAGGAGTGACAGCCACTTTTTGTTTTCCTGTCTAAACCATTACTATGCCAAGACTGAGGAGAGTTAGTTCAGGATTTCCGAATCTGACACTTTTTGGGGTTAAGGACTGTTTCTGAATTCTGCCCAGCTGCCAGATGCACGCACAGATGTTTTGTTGCTGGTTTCATTGCCGTTGGGAGCAGACCCCAGCACAGCTTGCTGGCCTGCAGGAGCCCCAGAGCAGAACAGATCTCACCAGCCCAGTCCCAGCAGCTGCTCCTTCCAGAATAAACCCTGCTGGGAGGCTCTGCCCCCCTGACTTCACAGATGGCTTTTGGCACGTGTTTATTGCCGTTCTGCCTTTGAACTGGTTTGTTGGGAGCAGGATTCTGCCTCATGCAGGCTGAAAAGCACAAGATGCTTCTGCCCTGGGCAAAGCCCAGCGAGAAGGATGAGGGGAGCGCAGGTGGGAGCGTTTGGCAGCGTTCTGGGAATGCAGAGGGACCGTGCCTCGGGCAGCCCAGCTGCCGAGCTGCGGGGAGAGTTTTGCCTCTCTGAGAATCGAATTATTTATTACCAAAAGTAATTTTATAGTGAATTGGTTTAAAGTTATTTTACAGCTGTGTGCCTGTATATCGTATTTTGGTAAAAACTGATATTTTCCTTAAAATATATAGAGATATATAAATAAACTTTTTTTGGAGCAAATGGACTTTTTTTGCAAGGGGTCTGTACTCGCCAAAGCAGCGTGCTGCCCGAAGCGCCTGTGCCGTGGTTCGGGGAGGGAAGGAGCGCGTTGGTGTTGCTGCTGGACACTGCGGGGAGAAGCGGAGCCGCGATGGAGCCGGCACCGCGTCCTGCTGCCACCGCCTCGCCAGCCTTGCCACAGACTTTGGAGCACATTTCCGTTCGCTTTTGTCCCCGCCCGGTGCTCGCGGTTATGCCGTGTCCGAGCCGTTCGCTGTCCCTGTCCCGGCCGCCCCGGCCCCGCCGGCGGACTGTGCTGTCAATAAACTGTGATAAACGCTCGCACCGAGCCGCATGCTCCGCTCCGGGCTGGGACTGCGGCTGGGAGGAGCGGGAGGGCCGCGGGCGGAGCGGGGCTGAGGGAGGGGCGAGGCTGAGGGAGGAGCGAGGCTGAGGGAGGAGCGGGGCTGAGGGAGGAGCGGGGCTGAGGGAGGAGCGGGGCTGAGGGAGGAGCGGGGCTGAGGGAGGAGCGGGGCTGAGGGAGGAGCGGGGCTGAGGGAGGAGCGGGGCTGAGGGAGGGACGGGGCTGAGGGAGGAGCGGGGCTGAGGGAGGAGCGGGACTGAGGGGAGGAGCGAGGCTGAGGGAGGAGCGGGGCTGAGGGAGGAGCGGGACTGAGGGGAGGAGCGAGGCTGAGGGAGGAGCGAGGCTGAGGGAGGAGCGAGGCTGAGGGAGGAGCGGGGCTGAGGGAGGAGCGGGGCTGAGGGCGGAGCGAGGCTGAGGGAGGAGCGGGGCTGAGGGAGGAGCGAGGCTGAGGGAGGGACGGGGCTGAGGGAGGGACGGGGCTGAGGGAGGAGCGAGGCTGAGGGAGGAGCGAGGCTGAGGGAGGAGCGAGGCTGAGGGAGGAGCGGGATCGGAGCTTGACCAGGGGCGGAGCGGGGCTGAGGGCGGAGCTGGTTCGGAGGGCGGAGCGGGATTGGAGGCGGAGCTGAGTAGGAGGGAGGAGCGGGACCGGAGGGCGGAGCGGGACCGGATTGAGGAGCGGGACTGGAGGCGGAGCTGAGTCAGAGGGCGGAGCGGGCCTGAGGGCGGAGCGGGACCGGATTGAGGAGCGGGACCGGAGGCGGAGCTGAGTCAGAGGGCGGAGCGGGCCTGAGGGCGGAGCGGGACCGGAGGGAGGAGCGGAACCAGCGGGAGGAGCGGAACCGGCGCCGCTTCCGCCCCGCGCGGCGCTTCCGGGTCGGCGGTGTCCGGAGAGGCGGCGGCGGCCGCGGGAGCCGCGGGGCCCGGCCGGGCATGGGCGGTGAGGAGCGAGGGGCCGGAGGAGCGGCAGAGCAGAGGGCGGCCGGGCCGGGGAGCGGCGGGGACAGGCCCTCGGTGCCTCGGGGCAGAGCAGCTCCGCGGGCCGGGCCGGGCCGGGCTGAGGGGACCCGCCCGCTCCCCGGGCCCCGGCCCGCCGCCGTTTGGGGCCGTTGGTTTGGGACTTTAACGGATTCTGCTCCGCGAGACCCCGTTTTTAACGTGTCGTAACAGATGTGATGTTAAAAGGTTTTCTGTTGCCTTTGAATGATGCATGCCGGTGGGATTTTTTAATGTGAGACCCGTTTCTGTTTGATTTGCAGGTAGTGCCAGGCCTCGAGGGCTTTAATGACACTAGAAATGCAATAAACCCCTGGATGAGGCTCAGAATCAAGTCTCAGCATTTGGGAGCTTTAGACAAGAGTGCCGGTGTGTTAAAGGCTTTCGGAAGCAGTGATCTCTCAGGGCAGTGCGATGTTTGCCAAACTGAAGAAGAAGATCGCAGAGGAGGCAGCGGTGGCCCCCAGGCCCGGGGCGGCCGCCCGCATCCCCAGGTCTGTCAGTAAGGAATCCATCACCTCTGTGGGAGCAGACTCCGGAGACGACTTTGTGAGTTACACCTGGCTTTGAAATCTCATTTCTCTCGTGGTTTTATTTTGGTTTTGCAGACAAGCATTTTAAGTCTAGCGTGTGATTTGAATATGTGCCGTGGTGTCTTTGTAAGTGTATCATTAGCTTGAGTGAACTTAAATACTGACTGTTTCAATACAAAACCTTGATAAACAGATATAAAATATTGAATAAAGCTGTAATTATGTGTAAGATACATGTGAGTAAAATTAATTACTGGAGCATAGAATCCTGGAATGGTTTGGGTTGGAGGTGACCTTTAAGCTCCATGGACAGGGACACCTTCCACCAGACCAGGTTGCTGCAAGTCCTGTCCCACCTGGCTTGGAACACTTCCAGGGACAGGACAGCCACAGCTTCTCTGTCATTAGAACAGCCACCTAGATGCTGGCCACTTTTCATTTTACCTCTTGACTTCTGGTACTCTTCCTGAGACATTATGTATGTTCACTGCTGAAAATGTGTGTAGTATTGTTGCACTAAAACTATTGCAATTCCTCTCTTTCATTGTAAAACATTGTTCAAACAAGTGGTATAACTGCAGGAGTGTATGGGTTAAATGCAACCCTGGAATGCTCTGGCACCTCTGCCCTGGATGGCTGGCTGTCACATTTTTGAAAGCCTGGATTAAGGCAGTGTCACCCCACTGCTGGAGCCAGCAGGACCCACTGCAGAGCCAGCAGCAAGTCTCTGTTTGCTGTCTGCAGAGTCAAGAAGTTATTTACACAGTTGAGCTAGAAATATTTTTTTTTTGAAGCTCAGCTGAAATTTCAGTTCTGTTAAGCAGGATGTTGGAGCTCTTAATGTTTAAACACATTTTATAATGGAAATATATTAGTCCTGTTTTTCTGAGATTTTTTTTTTCTTTAGCTCTTAGGAAATTCTCATGTAGAAATTCTGTTTACCATCTTGCAAGTTTATAGAACAGAAAACAAATAATGGCAGTGACTGAAGTCTTGAGTGGTTTTCAGAAAATCTTCAAGAATTAGTTGTTTTATCAATATTCATTTAACTGCTCTTGCTATTGATTTTTATGGAGCAGAAGCCACCAGAGGACTCATAAGTCATTTATGCAGCAGATTTTGTGTGGACAGATTGCTGCATCAGGGCTTCAGTGGGTTTATCCCACCTGAAAAGCACTACAGCTTCTTTTCTAATTACTTTGATTTTCATGGCTCTCTCCTTGACCTTTCCTGGAGCCTGATTTCCTCCCCCTCAGTCATTCCATTGCCCCATTTCCTCAGTGGCAGTTTGCACAAACAGTTCCCAGCCCCAGCTCCTTCCCAAGCTTTGTGCTTTGGGGAGCAAGCAGCCTGGCACTATTAAGCCCTTACTGGTTTTCTCCTTCAGCACTTTTTACACATTCTGCTGTGCTAGTACAATTTTCCCCTCTATGTGCAAAACAAGTGCTATTCCTAGGCAGGAGGGTGGTTATTATCCCAGACTTCATGTATGGCAGAATCACTTTTTCTGAATTTTGTAAGTTACAGGGTGTTGCTTTTCTCCTAAGGCTTCTGATGGAAGCAGCTCCAGAGAGGATCTTTCATCCCAGTTGTTGAGAAGAAATGAACAAATAAGAAAACTGGAGGTGAAGCTGTCTGGTATGTGCCCTGATTCTTATAAAACTTGTTACTTTGGGAAAAGTTTTCCTTTTCATTTACATGGTTTAATTTATTAAGAACTATGAGGTTGGGGTATTTTCAAAATTGATTTGTAGCAGCCCTGTTGATTGACAAGGGAGCATCCAGTATCATTAATTTTTTATGAAGGCAACTGGATTTTTGCTGATTTCAACAATACATTTATGTGATTCCTTGGAACAGCTTTCTGTCCCATGTTTCAAACAGCATCTGACTGGAACAACAAGCAAATGGATGCAATGGCCATGAATTAACCCTTCCTTGCACCCTCCATCTTTTCTGAATAGAGTTAAAGATATCACTGTTCTGGATGAAGTAAAAAGGGAGGGGCAATTGTTCATTCTCTGGTTCTGCTTTTGTCTGTGTGACTGACACCCCTGGGACAGGCCCTTCTGTTTGTGCCAACCCTGTGGACAGTACAGAACTATTTGCTTGTGTTCATTGTTGTGGTCACCCAAGTTTTCCTCAGCAGGAATGATTTTCTGATTGAGAAAATCATTATCATTTGCCACTCATCCTTTTTTCTTTTTTTTTTCTTTTTTTTTTTTTTTTTTTTTTTTTTTTTTTAAAAATTTTTTATTTTTGTGTTTCCCTAAAAATGTCCTTTCCCAATGTCTGTCCATTCCTGGTCTGTTCTTCTCCCTCCTCACACAAGATTATGCTGATCAGATCCGAAATCTGCAGAAGATGAAAGAGAAGCTTGAAAATGCATTAGAAAAGCATCAGGATTGTATGTATTTTTCTTTTTTTTTCCCTTTTTGTTCATTTAATTGAAAATTGCTGTGGTTGGAAGGAAAAAGGTTTGGTGTACAGGTGTGCTAATGATTTCTTTTCAAACTGTGCACCTCTGTACTGTGAACAGTTAGAACACAAGTTGTTACCTTATTTACAGCATAAAAAGCATCAGCAGCACATTGAACAAAGTTGTTATTATTATACTCCTTCAGCCAAATTTGGGGCTAACATGCAGAGAGACCTTTTGGAAACCCTCAGCTTTGTTGTAATCCAGCAAGGAGCAGTGTTCCTGTCTGCTGTTGGCTTTGGCTCTTGGCCAGTGTGCAAGCAGCGTGAGGGAATGAGTAGCACAGCACTAGTGCTACAGTCAAGAGGGGCTAATTGCTTGCAGAAGAATCTCTTTAAAGTTATAAATAACTTATAGAAAAGTGAGAAGCAGTTTGAAAAGAGGAGTTTTTAATATAGCTGGTGGTTCTCTGTTGATAGCCTCCATGAGGAAGTTTCAGGAGCAGAATGAAGCTCATCAGGCCAGTCGAGCCAAGATGGCAGAAGGAATGGCTTTGGCCTTGGGAAAAAAGGACAAGGTAAGAGGGCTTGAGCAGGACTTTTGACTCTCATCACCCTGATGTTTTAAAGAGGTGTTGCTATTAATTAAAATAATTGTTCAGCACTGTGTGTGAGCGTGCCAGCACTGAGGGAAGGAGGGAGCTGAGCTCAGTGCCAGGAATGGTGCAGGACCTGTCACTGCTCAGACTGTTCCAACTGGTTTTAACAAGAGCCCACAGAAGCTCCTAATGAAAGGTTAAGCTTGTGCTTGGATAAGATTCAATGGCAGTGGGCATGTTGTCACATTTCTTTTACTTCCATAAAACTATTATGTATTTGGGTAGCATAAATGATTCCTCAGCCTTTATCTATTCAAACACTGGCTGTTACTGTACTGCTCCTGATTATTTTTTTAATCATTACCAAAGCTTGGTATCTGCTAACACTACAAATTCTTTTTTTATTATTATTTTTTTTTAACCATAATTGCTGTCCTTGAAAGTCTACAAATGGATTTTGATATCTTTTTTCTCTTTTTTTTCTTTCTTGTTCAGGAGTGGATGGAAATACTTGCTCAAGTTGAAAAGGTAATTAACCTTGGATGTTTTTCTCAGGGAGTGTAGTGTGTCTCTGTGTGTATTTGCAAACCCATCCTGCACACTTCCAATTCTATCAGAGCTCGACTCTGTTCAGCCCTTTTCATTATTTGGTCTTTATTCAGTGGGAGAGGCCAATCATTTGCTTTTTGTTATCAGCCCAAATGCTTGGGGAGGTCCTTCTGGTTTTATTTTTCAGCAGGGAAGTAGAGAACAATGGGTTGTGATGGGAAAGTTGTCTTTCTGTAAGGTGGAACATTATCCATTTTTAAGAGTTCAGTTTAGATGGTCATTAGTGGCATTGTAATGAATTGAGATTTCTTTTTATGTTTTTTGAAGTGTGGTAATTTGCACTGTGACCTGAATCTGAAAGAATTTCTGTTTCTATGTGGAGCACCATCAGGAGCTCTACGGCTGCAATACAAGATTAATTTCCCAGAGTGTTTACCTAAACTTCTATTAACTTGATATGAGCATGCAGATATCCTTTGATTTCCTTTGCTTTTTTTCATTTATCAGGAAAAAAAAATGCTTCAAACACAGTTACAAGAGATGAGGGAGCAGAGTTTGAACCTTTTCCAAAAACGAGATGAAATCGATGAACTGGAGGGCTTTCAGCAGCAGGAAATTGCCAAAGTTAAACACATGGTAAGAACATTTTAAACATTTTATTTCCTAAAATTTTTACCAGGATATGAAGTCAGTGGTAGCCCAACATTCATTTTTTCAGCCTTTATGCTTGTACACAGCTTCGGTTGGTGTCAAAATCCTAACAGTAGGTACTGAACACAATATTCCATAGTTTATTATCTCACTTCATTCAGCCCACAAATAATAAAACAGGCACGTGCCAGTGAAAAGGTTTATCAGTGTGACTGGTCATCTGTAATGCCAAAGACAATCTTCTAATGTTCAGCTGTTGAAAAAGGAGGAGTGTCTGAGCAGAGCAGAGCAGGAGCTGGAGGCGCGCGCGCAGGAGCTGAGCCAGGCCAGGGCCGAGTCCTCGGGCCTGAGGAAGCATCTCCAGGAATTACAGCAGCAGCTCCTGCAGCTGGAGGCTCACAGGTATGGAGCTGAGCATTTCACAGGAGCAGTGCATGTGTTTCCCCTGTATTTTTACTTCATGCTCAGTTCTGTCTCTTTGGAAGAGTTTATATGTGTAGTGAGTTGACTGAATTTTTTCCTCTTCTATGGCTATGGGGATGTAAATGCCAAGCCAATGATAGTAATACTTTTAATGTAAATTATTTCCTTTTTTCATAGTTTGAATGCTTAACTGTCACTTTTTTTGGAAAATGTATAATCAAGCAGTGATTGATGATGGTGGCTGGTTTTAGGACAAGAAAATTTTGGTGATGCTTAGTCTGTTTTCATAAGCAGCAGAATTACCTGCTAAAGATTATTTTTCTGGAACAGTGTGTCACTTGTTTCTATTCTCTTTCTGTGAAGAGATGAACTAATGACAGCTGAGACAAATGCAGAAAATAAGATCACTGCTCTGGAGTTAAGAGAACAGGAGCTACAAACTGTCATTCAGCAGCTTTCTGTAGACTTGCAAAATGTAAGTTTGAGCCAAGTGAGATTTGATTCAAAGAGCTCCATGTCTGCAGAAGTTAGATTAGATATCAGTTATGTGGTGCTGGAAATTTAAGTTTCAAAGTAAGTAATTTCTCAAACTGTTTAGGCTCGAGTGGCTGGTTCTGGTTGTGAGAAGAGACTGGAAATGTTGCAAGCAGAGCATGAATCTCTGAAGGTGGAATATGAGCAAGAGAAGCAAAAGGTGAGGTGCTTTCAGATGCATCTGCTGTTGCTGGTGTGAAGGTGCACATTTGGATAGTGTACACCTTTGTGCAGTTGGAAGTTTGGTGTCTAGAAAGTGTTCCAGGATCATCTTGTCTTTTCAAATAGGACTTCCCTTTCTATTGGCATTTCCAAAAGTCAAACCACAAGAGATTAGCTGAAAGCTTCATTACAAAAAAGATTCTGTGATTTCTCATTCTCACAGATGACTTTTGAATTTACTGAGAGAGAGAAA
Organism: Erithacus rubecula; assembly: GCF_903797595.1. NCBI lineage: Eukaryota > Metazoa > Chordata > Aves > Passeriformes > Muscicapidae > Erithacus > Erithacus rubecula. Next base: position 872,665 of record NC_136673.1, on the reverse strand, counting down.
CTTACTGAAGAGCTGCAGGAAAAGGTGTCTTCCTTGGAAAAAAAGCTAGAAAGAAATCTCTCAGGAGATGAACATGTGCATGAGCTGCTCAAAGAGGTAATTACACAATTAAAGGCTGCTTGGAAGTACAATATTAGTGAGTTGTTTGTTTTGGGTTTTTTCAATCATACATTACATCTCACCCATGGAAAGAAAGCTGCTGATGTCACACAGTCACATTTGCACTGTCAGTGTGTTTTGGCACACTGTCTGTGCTGGGCAGAATGTGTGGGTGGCTACACTGAGCCTGCTTGTGTAGATCCTGCACAGATGTCTGTGTTGGCCTTTCTGCACTGTCTGTTTGGGCATGGCATCTGACTGCTTAGAAGGAAGAGAGCAGCTTTCTGGCATCCCCACAGAAGGTGGAACAATTTGGGAGTTTTTCTAATTCTTCCTTACAAGAACAGTGAATGATTTTCCTTGTTCTTTGGCAAGGCAGTGGGACAGGGAGGGGAGCTGTTTGCACATAGGTGTGCAAACAGAATGTTGTTTGCTGAAAACCTCAGCCTCAGACGTGCTAAACAACAGCTGAAAACAGAATCCAAGTTGTGGTTAATCCCCTTTCTCTCATTGCTTCTTGATCTCTTTCTCAAGCACTGATGCTCCTGTTCAGAATCAGCCTGGAACAATGTTTCCCCAGCTGGGTCTTTGGAAGGCAAGGGGATGTTTGCTTTTCCCTGGTCAGGGTGCCTACAATCACATCACCTCAATGTTGCTGTGACAAAAGGACTTGGCTTAGTAAACTCAAGGCAGTGTAAAGTCCATTTAGAGATACTAAAGCATCCTGCCTTTTTTTTTTTTTTTTTTACCTTATTAATGAAATAAAAAGGAAAATTTTAATTACCCCCCCCCCAAACTTATGTCTTTGTCCATCCTTCCTCACGTGCTTCACCTCAATGTTATGTTCAGAAAGCTGCTGTTGAGCAGAGGCTGGAGGAGAGCAGGCAGCAGGTGCTGGCAGAGAGGACACGGCACAGCGAGGCTGTGAGCCGCTTGGAAACACAGGTGAGCAGTTCTTCATTTCACCACAGTTTCCCACTCCTTTCTTCCCCTCTGCCCTATTCCTCCTGCTCCCCTTGCTGCACTCCCAGCCCAAGGTGAGACTGCACATTTAGCCATTGCTGGAGCAGTGCTGTGGTGAAGAATTTCTAAAACCAGCATGTGTCAAACAGGCAGCCTCTTTAATCTCTGTGGTTTCAGGGATTTAACATTTACCTTCCCCTTCTGGGTCACTCTGTATTATGCAAACTTTTTTTAGTAATGTAGATGCCAGTGGGTAAGGAATTTAATTCATGGTGTAATTTTAGAATAAAGAACTGGAAGCGAAACTACAGATTGCAACAGAAACACTGAAAAAGAGCAAAGAAGCAGCTGCTGACCAGGATCTGAAGATCCAGAAGCTGGTGAGTATCCTGCATGTTTCACTGACCAGTAACAGATCACTCTTCAGCATCCCCAGAGACAATCACTTCTCTGTTTTGTTATTCAAGTGTTTGTTTTCTTGCTGTTTGTCTCCTGAACTCTGGTCTGTAAGTAGATGACACTGCTGCCAAATGAATAATGGTCCTCAGTTTGAGAGTCTCTAATGGAATGACGTCTGATCTTGTTAGAATGATGTCAAAATACCATTTTATTAATATGGTTTTCTTTATTTATCTTAAGCAAACTGATCTACAGGATGAAAGAAATCAACTGCAGCAGCAGATTTTAAGTGAGAAACATCAGTATGATCAGAAAGTTACTGGGCTGGAGTCTCAGATTGCTGCTCTTGAAAAAGCATGGGAATTGGATAAAACAACAACTCAGCACAGGATTGTAAGTACAGAAAATGTCTGGTGGGTTCTGAGAGTCTTCACAACATGATTTTAACACTGCTTGTAGAACTTGCTTGTTCTCTGAATGTTATTCAGCACTCCTGGTATTATAATAGAAGATATCATACTTTGAGGAACTAAATATGAGCAAAGCATTAGATGTGTTTAATTGTTTAAGCAAAACATCAGAATAATTGTACTGTGTATTTAAACACTATTTTACAGAGCCAACTGGAAAAGGAAAATGAAAACCTCAAGGGAAGCAAAGAAGAGTATGAGAACTCTTTAAAACAACAAGAGTCAGAACTGAACAGGCTAAAGGTGAGGGCTGAACTGGGTCCTGGATTGCCTTGGGACAGAGCTGAGGCTGGGGAGCAGTAAACAGCACAGTGGGTTACTTTCAGTGCTTGAAGACCTGTTATGTTCAGGGTGCAGGTACCTGGAGCTGTAAATCATCTCAGGTACTCAGCAGAAATGTGTTTGAGAAGCATTATGAAGGGCTGGTCCTTTTCTGAACCAAAATGCTTGGGTCTGCCTAAATCAGGCAGAAATAATACATTCCCATATTGTCAGGGATGTGAAGAGCTTGGAAATCCTGCTAGCAATGGTGAATACAGAATAGTTCCACTCACAGTGTTCAAACCAAAATGTTAAAAACTTAAATTAGTTGGGTGTTTACAGTTTATCCAATTTTGACTGTAATTTTAGATGGTTGAAATTTTTTCCATAGCTACTCCTGGATGCACAGTTGGAATAAAGATCTGTTGTAGCAAGGAGCTACTTCTTTGTAATAGAGACTTCAAGCTGAAAGATCTTGTAAGCATTGGGTTTGTTTGGGTTCTTACATCAGTCCTGTGTTGCTATTGCATATACAGAGAGCAGCAGTCAGTAAAACAAACCTAACTCATTTGGAAATTGTAGTGTGTCTGAACACTGATAAATGTAGTCCTAATAGATTTGGGGTTAAATATGAGAGACTGACTTGATTTAGTTGTCTCACATAACCTCTCAATTTTTTTGGTTTGCAGAATGAGATGAGCAGCAGAGAAACTGTCAGTGTGGAAATTGCCAAAGCATTGGAAGAAACACGGAAACAGAGAGAGGAATTACAACAGCAGGTTGGTTAATGACTGTTTAAAATGTAGTTGAGATGTCCCAGCCTTTCAAAGAGCAGACTAGGTTTGGATTTCTTTATGCTAACATTCAGGACCATTGGTCAGAATCATATTCACATGTGAGACAGCAGTGGTTGTAAACCTGAGACTGTTTCAGAGCCCTGTAATCTGTGAGTTGCTGTCTCAGTGCACCAGCCATGGGCAGCCTCTGACATCTGGCAGCTTCTTTTAAAGAAACCTCTTTGTTCTGGAGAGTTCCTTTCAGTGCCTGTGTCACATCTGGGTTCCTCCAAAGCACAGCAGTTGTAAAATTGTACATTTCCTCATAGGGAGGAGCTTGTATCCAGTACCAAATGTCAGTTCTAGGTAGTCTTGTTTGGCTCTTGTTATATAAAAAATAGTGGTTAATGTGAGCTTATGTTTGCTTAAAATAAGAACTGTCAACTGAGCAAGTTTGACTGGAATTAGTCCCATTTTCTGGTTTCTTTATTCTTCTGGGACTGCTGTAGATCTGTGCTTGCTGGGCCAGATCTGTGTAGAAGAGGTTTAAGGCCATCTCCTGTTTTGCTCAGGGGCTTTTGCAGCTGCCACAGGCTGGCTGTGACAATCTGATGGTGGCACAGGAGCCAAGTGGGGTTTAGCTCTTCCAGTGGTAACTTCAGTGCTTGTTACTGAGGGCAGCATTGTGGAGGTGATGCCTGCTGAGCCTCTGAAGGGTGTTGGATCTTTCAACACCCTCTTCCTGTTTTATATCTTTAATTTCTTCTGTTCATTGTTTTTCTGCTTTGAAGGTTTCACATCTGAATGCCCTAATAAAGGAGAAAGACCAGCTGATTGCTGAGAAATGTAATCTGCTGCTAAAACAGAAGGAAGAACTGAACCAGCTCAGTCAAGGTTAGCCCAAATGTGTCTACTGTGTCCCAGACAACTTTAAGTACAGTCTCTAGTTCTGGCCTTGCCTGGTAGATTGCAATTTTACTAGATTTCTCTTCCATATTTAATCTCTTGGAATTTTCTAAATGGTTTATTGTTCACTAACAATTGGACAGTCTCTCTTGTCTTTCTGTCTCTCCCCTGGCTTTCTGTCTTCATGACAGAGGGAATGAATTAGAAACTCCCATCTGATGTGCAACTGTTACTAAGCAGGTCTCTCCTTTCCCAGACCATGCAGCTGCCTTGCAGCAGGTGCATCAGTTACAGTTGGACATAGAAGCAAGTCAGAGCCAAGCAGTGGAGAAAGAGGAAACAGCAAGAAAAGAAATTGATGAGCTGAAGCTGCAGGTACAGGAGTGCCTGTTGGCCAGAGAGCAAGAGAAAACTGTGAGTGCAGTTGCAAATTCATCCTGTCAGACTTCCTGGGAAAAGAGGGAGGTGTGCAGGAATCCCCCAGTGTGGACAGCCAAAAAGAAGTCTGGCTTTCTCCCTGGGGAGTGCTCTTGGGCTGCAAATACCATGATATCTCTCCACTTGACTGTTTATTTTTACAGGTTTTAGAACTGGAGGAGTCGACGAGGGCCTTGAACAACGAGCATTTCCCTTCTCCAGAAAACTCTGTGGTGGAACAGAATGGAGAGGTGGCAGCTGCAGATGTCATTCAACTTCAGAAGGATAACAGAGAGCTGGAACAGCAAATTGCTGAGAAAAACAAGGTGAACAGAAACAGCTGGTAGTCCTTCCCCTTTTAATTAGGAAGCCACATAATTGGTGCTGCCACCTTACAAGGACAGGCCTGTCCAGTTTGAATCCAGTACTCTGTGAGTAAATGCTTCTCTCTGGATTGCACAAGTATATACCAGCCATGAATAAAAACTGCAGCAAGAGCTGCATAAATCCTGATTTATTTTGGCAGAAAGATGCATAAATCATACTATTAACAGCTTTCCTGCAGAGCCTTTTTGTGTGAGTTCAGTTCAGTTGCATGATGCTGTCACATGAAAGCCCAGGTGTCCTGTCACATCCCTGCTGCTGTGTGCAGCTGGCAGGCCAAGGATTTCAGGTTGCTTCTTCACAGCTGTCAGTGTTGGTTAATTATTATTTCATTCAGTACTGGACACATCCAGTGTCATGGGTTTTTCCAGATACCTGGGGGCCCTGACAAGGAATATTGTGTTAAACTCTCCTTTGCTGTGCTTACAGATGATAAAGCAGCTTCAGCAAAGAATGGCAGAACTCAAGAAAACTCTCCAGAAAGAGCTGGTAAGGGTTGTGTGTTTTCAATCTCTTCAGATGGCACTTGCTGGCAGGTATTTGCACTGTCATTCCAAAAGCTTTACTGCTAACTCCCCTTTCATCCCTCTACAATGGTTTATCTCTCCAAGAAAAAAAAAATCTATTTTAGAAAAATTAACAGAGGTTTTAAAATTGTTATTTTTGCTCTGATGTTGAAAATTATTCTGAATAAAGTCCACATTTGAAAGGCTCAGAGCATGTTAGTAATAGGAGAAAATGACCAAGGGAAAGTTCCATGCTGGTTTGGGTCATGTACACAGAACAGTGACATCAACCAGCTCCTGTCCTGGAGTGGAGGGAGAGCTGAGGACACTTCCCTGCTGTGGCCCCATGAAGGATGAGGAGCTGTTGATGCCCAGTGTGGGTACAACCCTCTGTAGATACCCTGAAACCAACCCCTCCCAGTGTCAAGCTAACAGCATCTGCAATGTACTTCTCTTCTTCCTCTGTGGTTTGTTTGTTTGTTTGTTTTGTAGAAAATAAGGCCTGACAGTGAGGTACCTGAGCTACGTACAAATTCTGAAGTGCCTAATGCTTCTGTGACTGTCACCAACAACTCGGACCTGAACGACTCCAGGGAGATAAACTTTGAGTACCTTAAACATGTTGTGCTAAAGTTCATGTCCTGCAGGGAATCTGAGGTAAAGGTGCCACTTCTCTTGCTACACCTGTCTTTCTCTAGAAATTACCACCTGCCACCTCCTGAAGACACTTTATGCCAATTCCATAATTTTGCAATTAAAAAGTGTTCAGTGTGGGTAATAAAATAAAATAGCTGACAGCAATGTGTTTGGAAGTACAGACTACTATGAACTACATGAAAGGGAAATGTGAGTTTTTAGGAGGTAGTTACATCTGGGTGTTAGAGATCTGCAGCTACAAGAGATTCCCACTGCACTGCTCTGAAGAGCATATGGACTATGAAAGTAGAATGGCTGTACATTTAAGAAAGAGGAAAAAAACCAAGAAAACTATTAAATCACTTGCTATTGGTCTGTAAGAAGTAATTCCTTGTGCATTTGAAGTTCTTTCCTGTTCTCCACATGTTGTGTTAAAGTTAAAAAGTCATGCCAACAAAGCACTTAATTGCAAGTCAGTGGATAAGGTAAAAAAATAACTGTACAATTTTATGGTATCAAGCTGGTATAAATCACTTTTCAAAGCAGGGGCCAGGCTGCTTCTCTGCTCTGAATAACCAGGCTCCCCCTTGTCTTCTTTCTCCGAAACAATTGTCAAAGAACAGAAAGCCAGGAAACACAGAAGTAAGATACAGGCCATCCTAGTCCACTGAAACTGGGAATAATGGGAGGCTGCTGGTCTGCTGGAGTCTGTGACAGACCCACAGACCTCTGGGCTGCACCATAGTCCTGAGTGCAGAGCCCAAGAGCATCACAAGCAATACAACTCTGTGGTTTCTTTCAGGCATTCCATCTCATTAAAGCTGTGTCTGTGTTACTGAATTTTTCACAAGAGGAAGAAAACATGCTCAAAGAAACTCTGGAGTACAAGGTAAGAGTTCTGTGCCATATGTAGTCTCTAACTGGATTCCCAGGGGACAATGAAAATTCCTAGATGTTGAGAGATTAGGAAAAGTTCTTTTTTCCAAATGCTAGCTACAATAAATATAATTTATTATTAAAATGTTGATCACATGCATGCCAGGAATTGTCCATCCCAGTGAGGGAAATAGCAGCTTTCTGGTGCCCAGAGGAGTCAGAGCACAGCCTTGCCCAGTGCAATTGATCTGTGGGGAGAAGCTGGAAGCTCCTTGCCCACACAGAGTCAGTGTTTAACAGCAGGAACCTTATTCTGGCTTTGTCCTTTTGATATTGGGCTTAGACACCAAGATCTGTCTCCTTTCCATGGGCTAAGATCTGGATGGCCCTGGCTGTGTGGTGGTTAGGGAATGTTCAACAGCAAGTGCTGCATCCAGGTCCTGCATCAGCCCTACCCACACAGGGAGTTGGGATGTTCAGTCTGCAGATGAAGAGATTTCCTCACCATCTGGTTCAGGGAACACTGTAATGCTACACTGACTAAAGGCACCGTGTTTAGATGACTGTAGAGCTCTAATTTGAAATTATTTTAAAGGAATATATGTAAGTATAATCCTCAGTCATTTTCACCTGTGGGAAGTGGGTGCTGTTCCTTGCAGATTTGATTGTGTGAAGCTGCCTCCACTTCCCCAATCTGGAGTCTGCAGCATTCTGATGTATAAATAGGTCTCTCCATCAAATGCTGAGAACATGGCTGTGTCCCCTATTCTTTCCCATCTTGGAAGTGCACACCCTGTGTGATGTGTGTTGTGCTGTTGTGTCCTAGATGTCCTGGTTTGGCTCAAAGCCATCTCCCAAAGGCAGCATCCGGCCATCCATCTCGAGCCCAAGGACTCTGTGGCCTTAAGGGAACCTGAAGGTGGCAGGCAGTATCCAGGCACTTCTTTCTGTGAAAAGAAAGCTGAACACACTGCTCCAGGTGTGTCTTAATCACTGTCATTGCAGTATTTTGTACAAGAACTTCTGGCTCTGTTTACAAAACTAATACTGTGCAAGGAGACGTTTTCACTACAGACTGGAACAGCTCTGGGCTGGAGTCAGGGAGCACCTTGGTGTCTGTGATGGGAGCAGCTCCTTGTGCTCATCACTGCTGGGTTCCTGGCACCAGAGGGTTCTGAGGACCTTGCTGCCAGCAGGGCTGCCAGCTCAGTCTCTTGGGATGGTGATTCCAGCTGCTGTTCCAGCTGCTGGAGTCCAGTGACTCTGGGCACAGAAAAGCTGCTTGTCTGGCTGTGGGAAGCCAGCAATGAAAAACGTGTTGGCAAAACAGTGTTGAGAGTGGGATAGTTTGCAAAGCCTTTCACAGGACAGGAGCAGGAGCTTTAACCAAAAAAGAACTCTGCCTTGCCTTCTAATACTGACATAACTAATGGTTGGCATTTTTTCATATCACTGTGTAATTTAAGGTGCATTTATCCTGGCCTGCAGTCCTCAAGGCTGCACGTTGATTATTTAATTTGAGAGCACAACTTTAGAGTTGTCTGATTTTACTTTTCTTAAAGAAAAATAATATTTAAAATGGTCTTAATTATAGTACCTAATCCTCAGTCGCCTTTAAAACTAATCCATTAGCCTGTTTCATAGGTTGTTAGCAGTGGGAAAAGGGGTAGGAAACCATTTTAAAATTTTAAAACTGAGTTCCAGGTATTGTAAATCCACACTGAAAAATACCTTTTATTTAAGAAAAAATGAAAAATAAAAATCTAGTGACAAAGGGTGAAGAATGCTGGTACTAAACACTTGATTAATTTCTTTTCTTCCAAGTCTGCTAGCAACAAATCCTTGTAATCAGGATCTGCCTCTCTGGTTGTGGTTTTCTATGCTTCAAATACTGATGCTTAAAAACTGTTATGAATATGTTAACTGTGTCCTGACTATTATGGTAAAAGGAAATGCTGCTCATGAGGGGTTTGAGGGCAAAATTCCACTCTTAGTGAATGAATCATAGTTCCAGCAGCTTGTTTTCCTGATACAGTAAAGAAAGGGGACCAAGGTGGCACTTCCTCCCTGGAAGTACAATTTTACCCAGTTATTAACACTCCTGCAAAAGCTGCTTCCAAATGGGAAGCAGCATTAAATCTGACTTCTAAAAACTGAGACCTATTTCCAAAAGTCTACCCATGTATGGAGCTCAGTGAGCACACTGCAGTTCTGGGAATTCTCTTACAAGAAGTTCATACTTCTGTTAAATACAGTCAGGAAAATTCAAGCTTTGTGCAGTGGAGATGCAGAGGCTCCAGACCCTGCTGCTGTCCCAGGCAGCCCCACCCCAGACCCAGGTACTGCCAGGAGCTGGTACTGGGCACAGGTGATGCTCCTCAGCTTAGAGCCAGGTTGGATTTGTCTGAAGTTAAGAAAACCAACAGCATTTTTTGGTACACTAAATCTTGTCCCAGCAGTTTATAGCAACCAGATTCATGGCACTTCCAGACAAGATAGAGCATGGAAGGTTCAGCCCTGCTCTACTGTGAAAATAGACAATCAAAAAGTACATTTATTTCAATTGTTTCTCTGAGATACAGCAGGGTGGAATAACCCTGTTGGTTCTGGGAAGGTTTTATTCTCTGAGATCTTTTCTAATGTTCCCTTGTCCTGCTCTGTTTCTGTGGGACCAGGGGTCAGGATTCCCTCACTCCCACTTCTCCCTGCTGAATGCCTGTAGGGTTTGTGCTGATCCTGGCTTCAAAGGTTACTGCTGAACAGTAAGGAAAGCAGGACAGGCAGCCTGGAATGGAGTGACAAAGTAAAATCTTTGGTTATATATTCACTAACAACTTCAGTTTCAGATCCCAAAGCTCATACAGGATCAACTTACCATGAACTAGTTCTTAAGTGTTGAATTTTCATTAGGTATCAGAGCAAGACTGGTGTGTATACATGTATTAAAAAGCTAATGCACTTTCCCTTGTCTCAGAACAGTGGTTATACATAATCCTTTCTATCACCATTGGACTTCTTTCCTTCTATGCTGTAAATATGGATTGTATGATGAAACACTATGAAATTTGTGGTGCAATACATTTTGGATCAAACCCCTGATCTTGATTTCTTTCTTTTTATAGTTCTGGTTATCTCCCCTGGGATGCTATAGCTATTTAAAACTGACTTTTAAAGCATGACCCAAACCCCACCTTCGCCCAGGGTGAGGATGGGTGTGCCAGCTGTGCCACCAAGCCCACTCACATGGAGTTGTGCCACAATGAGGTGGCACTGCTGCTTCCAAAACCACCTCCCACCAGGAATAGCTGCTGCTACACTTTGAGCAGCTGATGGAAGGAGGACTGGTGGAGCTGGGGCTCCCCAAGCAGCTGCTCCTTGCTATCAAAGGGCAGGGAGCCCTGCCCAAGCCAGAGGCACGTGGGGACAGCCATGGATCCAGGAGTTGTGTCCTGCCTGGGCAAAGCCTGTGCCTGTCTGGTGTAGAGGACAGACTAATGCATAAATCACAAGCTCTGAACTATCTTCTCAACTTTCTAGTGTGGACAAGAATATAAAAATCAAACCCAGGCTGATTATGTGTTCTATTCACTGCATCTTACAAGTCTTGACTGGAACAGCTGAGCTTGGTCTCACTCTCTACATCCAGGTCAGCATTGGATTTGAGGACACATTCTCTAAGCAGCTGGAGTCAGGAGCAGTCCTACAAAGGTGGACACTGGGTTGGACTGGGTTATTGCAGGCCTGCTTTGGAGAAATGTCAGACTTTAACTTTAACTCACGTGATCCAAGAACTTTATTGATGCAGCAGGCACTTCACTTTACATTAACCCAAGCCCAGAGTCCAACATTCCTCAGCACAGGTTCAAAGCCACCACTCTGACAGCCCTTCTCCCACCCTCAGCTGCAGGATCTCAGCTGGACACAGCTACCTTGGGACTAAGCAGGACACACAGGAGCTTGTATCACCACACCTGGCTAAAGCAGCATCTGAAATACCTGTTCACTTACAGTAACAGGAGGCAGGAGTGTGCCTTCTCTCTGCCTGTTAGAGAAGGGAGCAGGAGAATGTCTTGGCTCCTATAGTGATAGTCGGAATATGCAGGAATACCTTTACTCTTCCCCCACCTTTAAGGATAAAAGCATTCCAAAAGGAGGTTACTGTAGGATTTCAGTAGATTGCAATCTCTAATAAAGATGGACCAGTGTAATTTCAGCTCATTCCTTCTTCTGAGTCCAAACCTGACCGTCACCTCTGTCCAAGTTAAGTCTTTACACAGTCTTTCTTGCTGTGAGAACTCTTATTATGGAGCCCAGGCCTCCTACTGCCAGTGCCTGTGGGAAAGGAGAGAGGTTACAGAGTCACCACATCCCACACAGAACAAACACTGAAGAGCCACAGAAGGGACTATGGCTCTTCTCCAAAATTAGAAACTGTCATTCTCCACAATCTAACCATCTTTTGGATCTCGAGGGCTCCAGTGCTGCATGTCACTGACAGAGCAGAATGTCTCACCTCCCCTATGCCTGAGGAGGAGGAGGGCTCACTTCAAGTTTCATTTGTGTCCCTCAATGTGAACAATGTTTCCTTCTGAAGTCTAGAAGGTGGAGGTGATTATGAAAAAACAAGCTGACTTCTGGAAATGGGGCATTTGCTTTGCAGCCCCAGGGGTGTGAGAGCAGTGTGAGACACAGCTCTGGGGAACACGACGGGACAAATGCAAACACCCACCTGGAGCAGGACTTGCAGGTGCTTCAGGCAGGTTCCTGAGCTACCAAACCTGCCACAGCCTCTTCCAGAGGACAGACTGGTACTACCACTGAGCTGACTCTGCTCTGAGCAAGCCACACATCCTACCAGTACTGTTGTAAAGCAGAACACCAGGCTTTAAACCCTGCCCAGCCTACTCTGACCTGCCTTGCTCCTTTCACAACAGAGAGGATGAGATGCCTTTCATGTCCCTACATGCTCTGAGTTCCAGTCAGGGTGGTGGTGTCACCTCCCACGCTGGGAGCACCACCCACGCTTACCTGAAAGCACCTCAGTGGAAACAACAGCAAAGAAAGAAAAGGAAAAAAACAAGCAGAAACATGTTCTTTGCTGTCCTGAGAAATTCCCTCTTCCCTTGTCAAGGCTTGGCAAAGCTGGTGACAGCAGCCAATAGCTGGAGTGACACTACATCAGCTTTATGTGCCACAGGAAAAAGCTCTGCACCTTGGGAAAATGACACCAGCACTCACAGCAGCTGCCCTGCACAGAGAGCTGCAGTATTCCCAGGGATCAGTTTTCCTAGGAGCACTGACAGCCAGGGCTTCAGCTAAAACCCCTGCAGTGGGGGAAGATTTCACTTGGGTTCCTGCCCGGGGGCAGTGGCACCCAGCAGCTGCTTCAGGGATGTGCCCTGACCCAGAACGTGCCTCATCCCATCACAGACAGGGAAGGAGGTTCCACAGTCAGCTGAACACATCCCACATTCCCTGTTTCACAACTGACATTCCACAGAAACACAAGAGCCCCTGCTGCTTCCCAGCGGAATCTTTGGAGACCTCAAAATCCTCTCCTGGGCAAAGCAGACGGGTTTGCTAAACCCTGTGACTCAGCTGATGCAAGGAGCTGAGGCAGCCTGAGCCCCTCAGCTCAGCCAGAGGAGGCTGCAGCTGCCCCATCCCTCTGGTCACATCTCCACTCCCACCCCTTCTCCTGCACACCCTGGGTGCCAAAGGCAGCAGAGACTTTCTCCAGCAGGGAGAACTCCCTGCCATAAGTCTCCTCTCCCCATAGCAGAGGGTAAGGTTTGAAATACAGGTAAAGGCTTTGTGAATGCAGGCTCAAAGAGACCAAAGGTAAAAGGAAATACTGGGCTCCTCAGGGATGAGGCCCTGCCATCACCTGCTTCTCCTCAGGGGCTCTCCTGAAACCACTGACCAGGACCCTGCTGAGCCAAGAGTGCCCCAGCACTTACCTTTTCATGCCACTGAAGTAATATTGCACTGCTGTTTTCTGATGGCTTTTCAAATCCTTTATAAATGTACTTCATTAACAAATCAACACCGTTTCTGTCTAAGGAGTTCACCGCTTGTTCTATTTCACTGCTTTTAAAAGATGTGAGGACTTTAAGCATCGTTCCCTGGGCCTGCTCCTGGGAAGACAAGGCAAAGAGAGAAATGTGAGGACAAGAACAGTTGGGAACGATCCCGAGACTCGTGTTTGGCAAGAGGCAGCCACGCTCCAGGCTGGGTTATTTCTGTAAGCGAGGTGAGCAGTTTTGGGGTGGAAGGAGGAAGAGTTAAACACACGGGGATCACTCATGCCAGCACAAGCTCATTAACCGCAGCGGCGCCGCTCAGATCAGTGCGGTGCCACTGTCACCGGGAGCGCCCCGGCCCCGGCCCGGTACCTTCACGGCCTGGCTCCTGCTGCTGCCCGGGGAGCTGCGGATGGCGGTGTGGAAGGCCCGGAGCGCCTCGCCTGTGCGGTGCGGGTCAAGGACTCAAACCGCGCCTGGAACCGCCCCGTGCTCACGGGCGGCTGCGGGACAGCCCCGGCACTGCCCCGGCCCCGGCACTGCCCCGACCCCGGCACTGCCCCGATCCCGGCACTGCCCCGACCCCGGCACTGCCCCGACCCCGGCACTGCCCCGACCCCGGCACTGCCCCTGCCCCGGCAGCTGTCCCCTGCCCCGCACTGCCCCCGACCCCGGCACTGCCCCTGCCCCGGCACTGCCCCTGTCCCCGGCAGCTGCCCCTGCCCCGGCGCTGCCCCTGCCCCCGGCACTGCCCCTGCCCCCGGCACTGCCCCTGCCCCGGCACTGCCCCTGCCCCGGCGCTGCCCCTGCCCCGGCGCTGCCCCTGCCCCGGCACTGCCCCTGCCCCGGCACTGCCCCCGGCCCGGCGCTGTCCCTGCCCCGGCACTGGTCCCTGCCCCGGCCTTGCCCCTGCCCCGGCACTGCCCCTGCCCCGGCGCTGCCCCTGCCCCGGCGCTGCCCCTGCCCCCGGCACTGCCCCTGCCCCCGGCACTGCCCCGGTCCCGGCGCTGTCCCTGCCCCTGCCCCGGCACTGCCCCTGCCCCGGCGCTGCCCCGGCCCCGGCGCTGTCCCTGCCCCGGCACTGCCCCTGCCCCCGGCGCTGCCCCTGCCCCCGGCGCTGCCCCTGCCCCGCGCTGTCCCGGCCCCGGCGCTGTCCCGGCCCAAAGGATATTGCCTGAGCAGCGCTTCCACCTCGGGGCTGGCATCGGGCTCGGCCGCCGCCGCCTCCTCGGGCTCCTCCACGAAGCGGTTCTCGTCGTACTGGTCGATGTCGAGGCGGCGGAACCGGGACGAGAGCGTGCTCCGCGCCATCGCCGCCGCCCGGCCGCGCCAGCGGAAACGGCGCCGGCCCGGCGGAACCGGAACCGGAACAGCGCGGCCGCCCCGCCCCGCCCCGCCCCGCCCGCGCGGGGGTCCCACACACACACACACACACACACACACAGGGGGTCAGTAAAAACACAACAGAGCCTGGAAAAAATCCGAACAATGACTTTAATGTACAAATCCCGTCGCTGCAGCAGGTGCGCGGGTTTCATCGGGATCCCGAGGAAAACGGAACAAACCGGGAACGGGAACAGCCCTTGGACCGCTTTATTGGGATCCACGTAACACTCGGAAAAGGCTGGCAGCACGGGCAGCCCCGGCCCCGCCGCACACCGGGCGCTGACTTTGCTGCTGAAATTTCTTAAAACTTACCAAAAACAAAAAGCTGAACGAGAGACGGGCCCGAGCGGCTCCCGGAGCGTGGTGTTAAAGGAATCGGTTCATCTAACCCAGGACTAGGCGAGGACTACATGCAGTAGTACAAATCTCAAGGACATATTACAAATACTCTGAAATTAATCTAGGGGAGGGGGGAAAAAATTGCTACAGACACCATAATACACAATAAATTTAGATAATTTAAAAATAAAAAAGGCAAGAGGCAGCATTTCAGCAGCAAAGTGCTCAATAAAAAGTTATATTGTAAAGGGGCAGGACAGGGAGAGGTGAGAGCAGGCGGGCGAGGGCTCAGAGGAAATAGGGCGTGGTTGTCCTGGGGGGAATGACACGCTCTGAGTCTGGAACTGCACGGAATAACTTTGGTTCTCTTGTATTTACATCTTTGAAGACCATGATGGAGGCGATGTTCCCGCAGCGGTAGCAGTAGTTGGGAGCTGACCATACCGTGACCAACTTCTCATCAAACATGAATTTGTATCCTTCATGGACCAGCTGGTGTGCTCTGCAGATCAGCTTCAGGTTGTTGATGTGAACAAACTGCAAGGGAAGGGGGAAGGTCAGTGTGTCCCACTGCCCACACAGCATCCTGCTCCTGGCCTGGCCCTGCACAGCAGCAGGGAGGACAGAGCAGGGGGTTTGGAGATCTGAGCAGTGAGAAACCCCTGTGAAATACACCTGAGCACTGAGGAACAGCATGAAATCCAGGCAGCAGGGCTGTGCTGTCCCCAGGCTCAACCCTTCCTGAAGGACAATGCAGGGCTGTTGTGATGTGGCCAGGTCAGAGCCTGGCAAGGCCGGTGTGTGGAGCCCTGAGGAGTCTGCTCAGTGCAAACACAACAAAATTAACTCAATAATTGCTTAAAAATGGTATTTTTCTCCCAGATCCTTAGGAAAGCATCCGACACAGAGCCCAGGGACACTAGTGAGTCTCACCACATCACACTTTTCAAAACCACGATGGGTATTAGTAGACCTGGCAGTTACATTTGTGCTTTTAAGTTCAAGTGCCTCATTTTTTTCAGCTGGCACAAGCAAAGCTTCCCCACCACCACTAGTTACGGCAGAGGTGTGACAGTGCCCTCAGTCCACTCAAACAGGGACACTGAGCTGAGCCCCTCAGTCCCCCATCCCCACTCGTGGGCTGTGTCCCTGAGCAGCAGCATTACCTCGTTGGTGACCTTGGCCCCGAAGAGCCAGCCCGCCCCCCGAGGGCTGATGGCCCACGTGTCCACGTCCTCGGGGTCCGACCACACCAGGTCGCAGAAGGCGCCTTTGTGAGGGATCTCCTGGTTCCGTTCGATGGTCCGGATCTGGTCGAGGGTCTTGATGTCTGGGGAGAGGCCCCCGTGCACACACAGGATCTGCTCGTCTATTAACTGCAGGGAAATGGGCACCCAACACTCAGCACTGCTGCCAGGGGAGCTGCACAGCTCAGCTCCCATCTGGACAGTGCTGCTGCTGTTGGCTGGTGCTGGCACTCACAGCTGCTATTGTCAGCATGTCAAAGACTTTGGTGCAGTATCTCCAGGCGTTGGCGTTCCCGTATTTGGTTTGGCACTCGTCTGTTGGAGACAATGGTTTTATTCCTCATGGATCACAGCAAAACAGGCAACACAGGCACAGCAAATGCTGAGAGCAGAACCTGCACACTCAGGTGTGTTCCACGAGCCCTGTGCTGGGTCCAGCACCAGCACGAGGGACTGAGCACCTCATGCTGTGCAACTGAACGTGACACCACGACACAAACACAAACCCCACGTGCCAGAGGGGAAGAGCAGCAAGATCTGCCTCAAACACACTCCAGCCCAGAAACACAATGTTAACACATGACAGCACTGGAGCCGTGTCCCACCCAGCCTGTGGAGAGCCCGGGTACCGTGGTCCTGGCAGAGGTTCCCAGGGCAGAGCTGCAGGTGTGGCACAGGCGGGACTCACCGTAGAACCCGTACACCTGGGTGATCTGCCTGCTCTCGTGGTTGCCTCGCAGCAGCGTGATACGGTCAGGCCACTTGGCTTTTAGTGCAAGGAGGTAGGTGAACGTCTCGAGACTGTAATACCCTCGGTCTACAAAGTCCCCCTGAGGGCAGAGAGCCGCACACGGAGCAACAGTCACCCGAGAGCGCAGTGACACCCGCCCCGAACCGCGCTGACACAAAGACACCCAGCGCCGGAGGGCAGCCGGGACCGGCCCGGCCCCTCGGAGTGTCAGCGCTGGGCCCCGCCGCTGCCCTGCCGGGACCCCGCGGCCCGGGCCGGGCAGGGCGCTCCGCCACACCGGGGCTCGGAACCGCGGCGATTCATTCCAGCCCCGAGCCCCGCTCAAACCGCGCCCCGCGCACCTACCATGAAGATGTAGTTGGTGTCGGGGACCTGCCCGCCGGTCCGGAACAGCTCGCACAGGTCATAGAACTGCGGGGGGAGAGAGGCGTGAGGGGCACCGGCACCGGCACCGGCTGCGGCCCGGGGCTGCACCGGGAGCGGCCGCGCCCGGCCTTACCTGCCCGTGGATGTCCCCGCAGACGGTGACGGGCGTAGAGACGGGCTGGACGTTGGACTCCTCCAGCAGCAGGTCACAGACATAGTCACAGAGGCGCTGCGGGAGAGAGCGAGGCGGGGTCGGGGTGAGCGCCGGGACCACCGGCACCGCCCGCTCCGGCCCGCCCGGCCCCGGCCCGCCCTCGCCGGTCCCGGCCCCGCCGCCGCGGCCGCACCTTGAGGTCGTTCTCAGGCAGGTACTTGCAGAGCCGCGCGATCTCCACGTACTTGTCCAGGTCCAGCGGCGCCATCTTGGCACGGGCTCGGTAGAAGCGGCCCCCCCGCCACTTCCGGGCGGCGGAGCGCGCCGCCGGCGCGGGCGGAAGCGCAGGGCACTTCCGGCGGCACTTCCGGCCGGGCCGGGCCGGGCAGCGGGCCCGCGATGGCGCCGCGGGCGCTGCCGCTGCTGCAGCCGGGACAGCGGCCGCGCCCGGGACAGTGGTGAGCGGGACGGGGGCGGCGGCGGCACGGCGGCGAGCGGCGCGGGGGTGATGGGCGGACAGCCACGAGTGGGGCGGGGGGACCGGCGGGACCCGCCTGAGCGCCGCCCTCGCCCCGCAGGTACCGGCTGAGCCCGCGCGGGGAGCGGCCCCGCGGCCGCGTGGGACTCGGCTGCCTCCTCCTGCCCGGCCGCGTCCTGCTGCTGGGCGGCGCCGACCCCGCCGGGGCCTTCGCGGACGCGCATTTCGTGGAGCTGGGTGAGGGCCGGGGCCGGGCGGGGCTGGAACCGGGGTCGGGAGCGGCGCCGGGTGCGATCGCCTGTCCCCTCCGCAGCCCCGCTCCGCTGGGTCCCCGCCGCCTGGCGCGGACTGAGGCCGCGCTACGAGCACGCCACGTTCCTGCCCGCCGCCGGCCCGCCGCGCCTCTGGGTGTTCGGCGGCGCCCAGCCCGCGGGGAACCGCAGCTGCGTCCAGGTGCTGGACCCCGGTGAGTGCCCCGGGCCCGCAGCGCCGCTGCCCTCGGGGCTCCCGCGTGGCTCCTGTTCCCAGCTTGGTGGTTGGCTAATTAAACGTCTTAACTAGAAACAGGAACGTGGGAGAGCCCTGCAGTGAGGGGGGTGCAGCCACAAGCTCGGACATTCCACACGTCCTCGGCGGCCATCGGGGCCCGTCTGTTCGTGTTCGGGGGTGGAGACAAGGGCGCGGAGCCGGTTAAAGACCAGCGGCTTCACGTGTTCGACACAGGTGCCTCCGCGGGCCGGGGGGAGCTTTGCCCTTGGGCTTTAGTCAGGGCCGGGGAAGGGTGAGCTCTGCTGGGAGATGGGTCCCACCGGATGGGTGGCTGTTCTCTTGACAGGCCCTTATGTTCGTGTGCTCCCTGGGAGTTCAGACCCCGTGGCTCGGATGGGAAGCCTTGGCAGGGCTATGGGGCTGCTGGTCTGTAGAATTTCCAGAGTTTTCTTCCTAATGCACACATGCTCCCAATTGTAGCCACCCTGACCTGGTCCCAGCCAGAGACTCACGGTGATCCCCCTTCTCCTCGGCACGGACACGCCGTGGTTGCAGTTGGGACCAAACTCTTCATCCATGGAGGGTTAGCTGGAGATGTTTTTTACAGTGACCTGTTCTGCATCGATACAAGTAAGTGTGGATGGAGGTACAGCAGGGCAGTACCTGTGTGCAATGTGCTTTGATTTGGGGGGGCATCTTTTTCTGAAATAATAGCTCTTAAATGCTTGAAATATTAGCCTTTGCTTGTCAGGTGTTTGGGGTTTGTATAATGCCTAAGCATGGATGTGCTGTTTTCCTGCACCAGATGACATGAGGTGGGTGAAGATCCCAGCCACTGGGGACGTCCCTGCAGGACGGGCCTCCCACTCCTCAGCAGTGTTCCAGGACCACTTGTACATTTTTGGTGGAATAGGTCCAGATGGGACACTGGATACTACATACAAGTATCACACAGGTGGGGAGCTGCTCTCAGGGGTGCCAGGGTGGATGCCAGGCAGCTGGGGAACAAGTTACCTGCTCTGGTCCTGGGCTTCCTCCTGGAGTTACACCACTGCAGGATTGAATGCTCTAAACTGTTTCAGTTAATGGTGTTGCTGTCTGGTGTGTGGTGGCTAAAGCTGTGACTGTGTTTTCACTGCAGGAAGGCAGCAGTGGACACTCCTGCAGTTTGAATCTCCCTTGCCCAGCGGGAGGCTGGACCATGCCATGTGTGTCATTCCCTGGCAGGCTGGGGCACACAGGGACACAGGAGGGACCCCAGCTGGGACACAGCCACCTCTGGCAGCAGGTGACAGAGCTGAGCCCCTCCAGCAGGTTGAGGGCTGTGCTGAAGACACCTTTGTCCATCTGCTGTTTGTTTTTGGGGGGATGGACACACAGGGGCAGATACACAGGGACTGCCTGGTCACCCTCATTGACTAGTGTCCCACAGCAGCAGCCTCCTCCTGTGGGGTTTATTCTGTCCCTTAAGCACATCCTTACCCTTGGGCAGCTGGCACGGTGCTGACACCCCTGAGGGACAGGGGCTCTGCCTGAGCATGGTCCTGCTGCAGCCCCAGCCCAGGGAACAGGGCAAGGGTGCTTCAAGGCACTGCTGGAGCTGGCAGAGACAAGGTCATTCTGGACTTAACTAATCCTATGGATTGGATAAGGATCAGTTAAATAAAGAGACCAAATTTCAATTATCCTCCTTTTTTTTAAGAATCTTTACTAGGTATAAACTGCTCTTCAGTCTTCAGAAAACTGTTCTGTTTCCTGAGAACTTTAATAAAGTTCTGAAATTTTAATACTGCAGAAAAACATAATTAAGCCAAACTCCTCCCTCACTGCTGGGCACCACCACCACTGTAGGCATTGGGTTCTGCTGGATAACCTTTCTCTCCCAGATCAATAAAGCTGCCCCTTCAGCAGTTACTCAGGCTTAATCCCCCCCTTCCTTATCAGGATCTGTTGTAAAACTGAAGAGAGGTCCAAGTCCACCTGCTCCCTTCAGAAACTGAGTCTCAAGCTCACTCCAAGGCAACAGAGGCTCAGCTCCTGCTTTCAAACCTCCCACTGTCCATGAGCCCGCCCATGAAAGGTGACCTTGAGAGGGTGAGCTGCACTCCATCCTTCTTTAGGGTTAATGCAGATCCTGACTGGAGCTGGGTAATGGAAATCACAGAACTAGAACAGAGTCCAGTGTAAATAACAAATTTATTGTGGTCACTCCAGGTAGAAAAGCTCTACACCAAGTTCACATGACCAAGTTGTTAAATAGAATGTTCCACTGCCAGTACTTCTACACCCACATTTACACTCCCACCCCGCTCCCCTCCCCAGACATCGAGCAACTGCTAACGAAAAGCAGGATACAGCCACGTCGGGCTAGCGGTTCCAGCTCCACTCACGAGTGAAGATTCAAAGTTACATTCCAAATTAAGAGTTCAATATTTTAAACAAGTGTTCCTGAGTCCAATATATACACACACCACATTCGGAGACGCCGGTATCTACAACTCATCCTTCTCTGCTGCCTCCTCCTCGCCGGGCGGGGGACCAGCGCTGCCGTACAGCTTGCTAACAATGGGCTGAACCACCTCCTCCAGCTCCTTCTTTTGTGCTTTGAAATCTTCTATGTCCCCATCCTGATGGCTTTCCAGCCACTCGATCTTTTCCTCCACTGCTTTCTCTATTGTTTCCTTGTCCTCAGAGGACAGCTTCCCACCCAGCTTCTCCTTGTCCCCGATCTGGTTCTTCAGGGAATAGGCGTAGCTCTCCAGCTCGTTGCGGGCATCGATGCGTTCCTTCAGCTTCTTGTCCTCCTCGGCGAACTTCTCGGCATCGTTGACCATCCTCTCGATCTCCTCCGGCGTCAGGCGGTTCTGGTCGTTGGTGATGGTGATCTTGTTCTTGTTGCCGGTGCCCTTGTCCTCGGCCGTGACGCGCAGGATCCCGTTCACGTCGATCTCAAAGGTCACCTCGATCTGGGGGACGCCGCGAGGGGCAGGAGGGATTCCCGTCAGGTCGAAGGTGCCCAGGAGATGGTTGTCCTTGGTGAGGGGACGCTCGCCTGCCAGAAACAGACACAGGGTTACTTTCTTTCCCAAAGTGTGACACAGTTCCATGAACTAAGTATCTACAGCCTTTGTGGCAATCCAGAACGAGTGAAAACCATAGAGCAGATTCCAGCTGTCACATAGGACACCACAGGTGACACCCACCTTCATAGACCTTGATGGTCACAGTTGGCTGGTTGTCAGAGGCTGTGGAGAAGATCTGAGACTTCTTTGTGGGAACAACAGTGTTTCTTGGGATCAGCTTGGTCATGACACCTCCAACAGTCTCAATGCCAAGAGTCAGGGGACAGACATCAAGCAACACCAAGTCACCTGGAACAGATCAAAGGCAAGACTGTGACACAACTTCCACACAAAACACAACACTGCAGACAGGATCCCATGCCTCAGGGGCACAGAACTCCAAGGACTGGAAAAGACCCAAGTCTGTCTGCATTTGCTTAACAGTGCATGTTGGGCACTGACGAGTCAACTCTCAGGTGGCAGTGAAGGTGCTGTTACCTGTATCCTGGTCCCCAGAGAGCACCCCGGCCTGGACAGCTGCCCCATAGGCCACAGCCTCGTCTGGGTTAATGCCACGAGAAGGCTCCTTCCCATTGAAGAACTCTTTAACGAGCTGCTGGATTTTGGGGATGCGAGTCGATCCACCCACCAGGACAATCTCATCAATATCAGACTTCTTCAGGTCAGAGTCTTCCAGAACTTTCTGAACAGGCTTCATAGTGGAACGGAACAGGTCCTGCAAAGGCAAAAACCCAAGGATTGAGAGACTGTATTCCCAGCATGCCCCATAGTGCAGCCCTGGGGGTACAAAGTGCAACCACTATGGAACAGAGATGCCAAACTGAGGCCCAGCCTCAGCAAGGCCCAGCTCCCTGGCAGGCAACAGCTGCCTGCTTACACAGAGTTATTTATACTCCAAAGTGCAATGTCACAGCATGAGATGCTGCACATTCCCAAGTCCCAATCCAGATCTGAGGCTGTGTAACTTTACCTTTCTAAACTTACCATGTTCAGCTCCTCAAACTTGGCTCGAGTGAGTGTCTCTGAAAAATCTTCCCCTTCAAAGAAGGACTCTATTTCAATCCTGGCCTGGTGCTGAGATGACAAAGCTCGCTTGGCCTTCTCCACCTCCCGCCTCAGCTTCTGCACAGCTCTGTTATCCTTCCTAACATCTTTGCCAGTTTTCTTCTTGTAGAGCTTGATGAAGTGCTCCATAACACGCTGGTCAAAGTCTTCTCCACCCAGGTGAGTGTCACCATTAGTAGCCACAACTTCAAAGACTCCATTGTCAATTGTGAGGAGGGACACATCGAAAGTTCCACCGCCCAGGTCGAACACAAGGATGTTCTTCTCTCCTTCTCTCTTGTCCAGTCCATAAGCAATGGCAGCAGCTGTCCTGTACAGGGAAGAGGCTGTCAGAGCTGGGGGTGCCAGCCCAGAGCTGCCCTGGGGCAGGACGGGGCGAGGCACTCACGGCTCGTTGATGATCCTCATCACGTTGAGCCCCGCGATGGTGCCGGCGTCCTTGGTGGCCTGGCGCTGGGCATCGTTGAAATAGGCTGGCACTGTGACAACAGCGTGGGTCACCTGGGCAGGGAGGGAGGACAGCCTTGTTACAGAAATGACACAAAAACAGTCTGCAAATAGTACCAGCCACTCTGAGCAGTGCTGGGAACAGGCAGCCCATCTCTAGAGATGAAGACCCAGCAGCAGCTTAGCCCATAAGGGGCTTGCAGCACTGACTGTGGTTTGGGATGGCAAGGTCAGTCCTGACTCAGCCTACCCTTTCTCCCATTTCTTACAGCTGCTAATTCAAGTTGTCATCACTGTTTTCCATGCACTTACTTTCTTCCCCAAGTAAGCCTCTGCTGTTTCCTTCATCTTTGTCAGGACCATTGCAGAAATTTCTTCAGGAGCAAATGTTTTTGTCTGTCCTCCTCCAACATCGACCTGAATATGGGGCTTGGCTTTCTTCTCAACCACCTGAGGCAACAAATGGATACTGTCCCATTCAACTATTCCAATTCTTTCCTGTGGTTCTCTCTCTCTGAACATCAAGCAAAACCTCTATGACAGGCATAACTTGAGTGCAGCTAACACCAGGAGCTGTTGTTCACACACCAACCCTCCTGGGGGGCACTGTGAGCAGATGCCCCTTCTGACCAGAACTGCATTTCCTCCCATCCATCCCCCCACCTGTGCACTGGGGGCCCACCTTGAAGGGCAGGTACTTGATGTCCTGCTGCACGGAGGGGTCGTTCCAAGTGCGGCCGATGAGCCGCTTGGCATCAAACACGGTGTTCTCCGGGTTGGATGTGAGCTGGTTCTTGGCAGCATCCCCGATCAGGCGCTCCCCCTCGGGGGTGAAGGCCACATAGGACGGTGTGATGCGGTTCCCCTGGTCATTGGCAATGATTTCCACGCGCCCGTTCTTGAAGACGCCCACGCTGGGGTTGGGGGGAGCGGAACGGTCAGGCGGGGCCGCGGCCTGCACACATCCCCCCGCCCTCCTTCTGCTCCTCCCTGCGCCCTCCCGGGCCCCGCAGCCGCTTCCCCGCGCCTCCCGTGGGCCCCCAGGCCCTGCCTCCCACAGGGGGCCCACGCACTGCCCCTCAGCCCGGCCGTCCCCCCGTACCAGGAGTAGGTGGTGCCCAGGTCGATGCCCACCACCGTGCCCACGTCCTCCTTCTTCTCCTCGTCGTCCGCCCAGACGGCGCCCAGCGCCAGCAGCGTCAGCAGCAGAAGCCTCATGCCGACCGCTCACCTGCGCCCACCTACCGAGAGCCGCCGGTTACACAACGGAGGCGCCACGTGCGTGGCCGCCCCCCCTCACCCTCCCCGCGCCGCAACCACCCTCACCGCGCCCGGCTCCCGCCGCGCGGAACGACCCCTGTCCCCGGCCGATCCTCCCGTGACCTCAACCGCCATCCCCCCCGCACCGGCCCAGCCCCGCGCGGCCCTTACCGCGCCCGGCCCTCACCGTGCAAGAACGCCGCGCCCCGATCGCCGCTGATCCGCCAGGCCGCGCCGCCCGCCCTTTTATACCCTCCGTTACCTCTTCGTGGAGCCTCTCCATTGGCCGCCGCGCCCTCGCTGGAGCCTCTCCATTGGCCGGCGGCGACCAAGCTGGCCTCCCGCGATTGGCGAGAGCCGCGCTACCGCTCCGTCGTGCCCGGCGCGCCCCCCTCGCGCCGCCCCATTGGTTCCACCCGCCGGCCGCGGCCACAGAGAAGCGTGAGCCAAGCGGAGCGTCCCCATTGGCTGGGCGGGACCAAGGCCGCGGGGTGGGGGAGGCACGTCTGGAAGTTTCCATGGTTACCGGCCGGGGGGGGGAATAACCCGCCGGTGGAGGGGGGGCGCCGCTGCTCCCGGGGGCACCGGGGGTACGGCCGGTACCGGGGCACTGCGGGAGGGAGGTGCGGGCAGGTGGGAGCCGGCCCGGCATCATGGCGGGACCATGCGGGGTCTCCGGGCAGAGCCCCGTCCCTCCCCGGCCGGGGATGAGGTGACACGTGTGTGCCCAGCGCCCCGAGGCGACACCGGGACCCGTCCCACCAGGAGGTCGCGAGGTCCCGCCATGTCGCGACACCAAGCCCCGCACGCACAAGCCGGGGCCGGGCGGAGCGAGGGCTGACGGCGCAGCGCAGCTCCGAGAGCGGCCCCGGCTCCGCCCGGTGCCGGCCCTCGCCCGGCCCCGCTCCCGCCGCCGGCCCCGGGACTACAAGTCCCAGGAGCGCCGGGGCCGCCTGCGCAGTGCCGCGCCCGCCCGGGCCGCAGCGGGAGCCGCCGGGGCGCTGGCCGGGTAGGGACGCGCTCGTATCCCGCGACAGCGCTCGGCTGCCTCCCCCGAGGAGGAGGAGGGAGCGGTGGGAGGAGGAGGAGGAGGAGGAAGGCCCGGGGCCTGACAAAACCCTTTGGTTTTTGCAGGGAAGCGAGAGGGAAGGCGGGCAGCCGAGGAGAGACGGAGCCGAGCAGGGTATGTCGGGTGGGTTTATCGC
This sequence comes from Erithacus rubecula, assembly GCF_903797595.1. Lineage (NCBI taxonomy): Eukaryota > Metazoa > Chordata > Aves > Passeriformes > Muscicapidae > Erithacus > Erithacus rubecula. The sequence continues at coordinate 847,679 of NC_136673.1, read as the reverse complement.
GATAGAGCGCCCGGGAGGCGGGGGGAGCGGCGCGGGGGCGGCAGAAGTTGCTGGCGCGGTTCGCCGGGGGTTCGGCCGTGCCCTGCTCCCGCTGCCCAGCCCGCCCCGGCTCCGGCACCGCGCGGGGACATTCGGAACCGGAGCCCCCGGCGGCGGGGCCCTGGCGCCTCCGGGAGCCGCTCGCTGCCGCGGCTCCTTGGCGGCTTTTGTGTCGTGCAGGTTTAAAACTTGAAACTTGACGAGTGCGGTGACTTCCCTTTTCGGTTACTCACAGAGCCCTAGCGCTGCAGAACTCGATCCAGGCAGTACCAGGCTGGTTTTTCTTGCAAAGTCATGATACCGCGCTCCTGAGAGCTGTGGGGATGGAGCTCTCGGAGCGAGCATGTGACACTACTCTTACTGATAGGTAAAGTGCTATTTTGGTGGCCGATGCACTTGACTCACGACTAGAACCTGCAATTGGAAGAGGATGGAGGGGAAGTGGCACGGGCAGTGTGTGAAATGTGAAATCCTCTGCAAAAGCAGCGGGATGGTGGCTTCGGGAAACACTTTTCAACTGCTGCTGCCGAGGAAGGTTCCAAAATATTTAAGATGTTCCCCACACGGGTTTTGATGTGAGATGGAGAATATACTCTCCTCAGTAGCAGCTGCTCTTCCTGGTGGATGAGAAGGGAGCTGCTGTCAGGAGAACGGGCTGGGAACAGGTTTGTTTTGTCAGTTTGAGCAGCTCCAAGTTCTGCACTTGTTCTGACTAAAAGTTTATTAGTGTGACCCTCACCTACAGGGAACTAACTCCATTTTCTAGCATCACAAGCATCTGGAATAAATTTTAGCCCGATTATGTGGTTTTTTTTTATTTTATGCAACATGGCAATGCCATAATAAATAATTTAGTAGCCAACTGATGCTGTGCTTTGCTGATGAGTTTATGGGGCACAAGAAACAAGGTGCTCCTTGCAGGTAGATGGACAATATGTCCAGGGCTGGCTGAGAGCAGCCTCTGGGCAGAAACAAACGTGAGGGATGAGTTCCTTATTAATGTCAATTAGACAGTGGACCTGCATTTTGTGTGTCACACAAATGACAGTGTGTTGGAGCTGGTGGGTGTTGTAACATGAGGGCTCAGCAGTGAACCCTAGGTCATGGTGAGCCATCCTACTGAAAAAAGAGCTCTTTTAGCTCAACTCGGGGAGACAGGCAGTTAGCTTGTGTAAAGAAATAAGGGTTGAATAAGGCTTGTGTAGAGAAATAAGGCTTGTGAGAGGCTACTATAAATACTATTGAGTAAAGAGGTTCATCAGGGCTGAGCTAGCTTTGGAGCCATTCAGGTTTGCTTAGGAGTTATTTTTCAGCAGGATGGAGTGACTTTGCCTTGCCCTGCCCTGCCTACCTTAGATGTGCCCAAACTTGCTCTGGGAGTTGAGTCTTGCATAGTGAGACTCAGGAGGAGCAAGTAACCCTGAGCAGGAGACACAAGAGGAGGAGGAAGGATCAGGTGTACCAGCAGTACTCACCACTTTATTTAATCTCTTTTCTGTCAGCTGAATCACAGGAATGTGCAACAGAGATGTGGCTTGTTCCTGTATGTCACTGAACAAACCCACAGACTTAGCAAGGTGGAGTTCAGCACCTGAAAATTCAATGTCATGTTTTCCAGGACCTTTAAGAGTGGGAAGCAATCCTGTGTTCATCAAAGGACAGAGTGCCTTGGGTTCTGAACAAATGTGTGCTGCCAGCAGGGCAAGGCATCTCAGATGCTGTCAGGTCATGCAGTCTTTGTTGTTGATATGTAGAGCATCATGAAGGGAAATTGTTTGAGTTGTTGAGCTAAGCTGCTCTTGCTGTGTCACAGTCACTTGTACGTTCCTGAGAAGTCTTGAAATAACTGACAGAAAATGGAAATGTTTTCATATCAACACAAAATTCCAAGATTGAAAAGTAATCTGCACGGTCTTAAATGTCTGTTGTTCCTTCAGCCACAGCAGGCTGTTGGATATTTAAATATCCTAAAGTGACTCCTCTATACAGCTGTGTACAGATATCTGCTATTCCAGGCATGTGCATGGTAGTCATAAACCAGGTTGTTGGATAATTACCACACCTTTTTGTTTATGAGCAGCTGATAAGGTAATCAGACAAACCAGTTGTGGAGCAGCAGAGGCTCTGCTCTGGAGCTGTTGTGTGTCACTGAGTGTTGGCTGTGGCCAAGGGCTGCAGAGTGAGCCTGCAGCCACTGTCCTTTTGTACTGTTGCAAGGGAAGAGGTTTTGGGGAGGAGCAGTGAGGTGTGTTAGTGGTACAATAGTTTCTTCTTTCAGGACAAGCTGTGTTGGCAATACCAGTGTCTGAAGAGAGGAGTAGCATGTGCATCTTGTCCAACTGGGTTTTTTGGGTTTTCTTCATGGAGCCTTGCTGAAGTGCATTGTGTGTTAAACTGCTGCTTTACATCTTTGGTGTTCTCAGGTGTCTGCCAGAGGTGAAGACAGAGTTGTGTGTGCTGTTGCTTGCTGTGCATGTGTGGCTTCAGAATACTTCATTTAAACTCTGGTGGAAGGCAGTGCTGAGGTGCTCCTCTCCACAGAGCTGGATCTCAGCTACAATCCTTGCAGTTGAGCCACTTGCACTCTTATGGAGGTCACCAAGCTGGGGAAGCTGCTGATCCCATTTCTTTGTACATAGGGTGGAAGCTGCTGTCATGCAGTTGTCTTCCTGTGGATTGACAGGAGAATCCTGTGGATTTTCACAGTCCTAGACAAAGCAGTGGTGCACAGTAACCTGCTGTGGCTCAGTTCTGGATCAATTCCCCTCTTGCTTTTGTTATTCCTGGTGCTCTGCAGCAGAGGCAGATAAGACACACACGTGGGTAGTGGCCAACTGATGGGATGTTATCAGGTAGTCACAGGACCAGTATATTTAGCAGCACAGATGCAGCTAAGGGTGTTCTTTGGAGCCTTGTTTTGGGCCTGGAGTTCAGAGAGGCAATTAGTTTAAAAGGAAAAATCAGAATGCACAGCAGTTGGCAACTTCCCCCAGCTTCCCAGGGCCTCAGTGTCTGTGGAAGGGCTGAGATGCTCTTCATGAGGAGGTTGTTCCTCTCCTGGGTGATCACCTCACTTTCCAAGTAAGGGTGAGGTTTCTGCTGCCAGTTTTTTTCAGGTGGCACCACAAATGGTACAATGCAGGAGTCTGACCCCTTTTTGCTGGACAGGTGGATTAATGCATGTGTAACAGGACTGTGGACTGTGGGGGAGTCTTGTTTGCTTCCTGAGTATTAACTTGGTATATTGATTTTGAATATTTCACTTTTTTTCATTGTCCCTAGCTCCAGAAAAGAGTACCAGCAATATAACTGCTGTTTTGATGATCATACCTCACCACAAAAAGTCTCTTGTTTCCAGGACACTGTTGTCTCATTTGCTGATGGGGCTTTTGAAGCTTGCTCTGACTTGTGGGCAGAGGAGGAAGGAACAGAGCATCTTCCTCAGAGGCTTCTGAGGGAGCTTTACCCATCCCTTATGCTGGAAACATCTTCTCTAATGGAAAAAAAAAAAAAAAAAACCCAAAAACCAAAACAGAAAAAGACCCTGAATGAAACTGAGACATCACTTATAAGTGTAGGAAACACCTCAGGAGCTGTTTAATCAGCTTCTCTACTCTTAAATGGGTTTGTAACCAGTGACACAAAAATAGAGACTTGGTTTGGAGTCTGGCAGAACAAAGGCCTAGGGCTGCAGGCAGAGGCAGCAGGCTGTTCATAGGGGTGCTCCCTGGGGCCTCCCCTTCCTTCCCAAACTTAGAAGCAAGAGATCCACCTGGACTGACTGTCCAGGAAAGTGAAGACTGTGGGTTGACACCTGAAAATGCCATCTAAAACTGCTCAGGTTTGATCAAATATGAGCAGCTCTTGAGCACAGCCCTGTAGTGGGAAGCTCTGAAAAGGCAGGAGGCAGCTCTGCAGCTCGTTTGTATGTGTTTTATGGATTCAACTTCTTTTTCTTGGCTGGTAGCAGTAGCTCACAGCCTAAAAACTGGTTACTACTGTGTTTGCAGCCAGTAGCAAATTTACTGCTGGGTTGTTTTTTTTCTGCAGGCTCTTAAATTCTGAGACTAAAAATAAATTTGTTGCAAGAAGTTGTTATTTGTTTCACAAAGAACTTTGGCAGTAACAGCAATGTTTCTTCTAATCATTTCTCTGAGACTGTCCTAGTTAAAAATATCTGAATTAGCACATCCTTCAAGTTCCTGTTGTAATCTAATTTTTGGATACATCAGCTGTAGCCTCTGGTTAGGGTTGCTTAGTTTGGTTTGGGGTCTTTTTGAGTTTGGGATTTCACACTTTCCTGTGTTTATTAGGAATGGCCTTTAAACCTTCAGGAGTAATGGAATTGCCATTTTTTAATGCATTGTGGCAGCTTCTCTGTTCATGTCTGCCTGGCTTCTGGTTGAGAGGTTAAAACTATAGATGAAAAGACTTAATTACACAAGGAGCAGTGATGGTTGTCAGTGCACCTGGTTGTCAGGCTGCAAAAACCCAACAAATGGGAAACCTGTGCCTAATTAGGGAGCTAATCTGTATTCTTCAGTGAGGATCACCTCTGCTCTGCTGAACAGTGAAATACAGATCTTTAAAACACTAGCAGGGGAGAGCACTGGGCCAGCACGTGGTATTCTAGCACATTATTTGTGGTTTCTCAAGCATGGTCTAAATGGGTTTGTGAAGCAGGGCTTGTCCAGAGTCACTGCAGGTTGTGGGAAGTGAGTTTTTATTTTGGCTGTAGTATTGCTTTGAAGGGCTCCTCACAAGAGCCCTCTGACATCTCCATTACTGATACACATGACAGGGATACTGTGATCTGTACAGATCATATCTGTATCAAACCCTTGTCCTTCCCAAATTAGCTGGTGTGGCTGTTAGTTGTGGTGGGCATTCCCTGCCCTGCTGGCCACCTGTGGGACAGGCAGGACTCATCCCCTCTGTGCTGGGGCTGTGCTGTGTGTGCCAGGGATGCTGTGCTGTGCCCTGTGTGTGCCAGGGGTGCTGGGCTGTGCTGTGTGTGCCAGGGGTGCTGTGCTGTCCCCTGTGCTGTGTGTTCAGGGGGGCTGTGCTGACCCCTGTGCTGTGCTGTGTGTTCAGGGATTCTGTGCTGACCCCAGCTGTGCTGTGTGTTCAGGGGTGCTGTGCTGACCCCAGCTGTGCTGTGTGTTCAGGGATTCTGTGCTGACCCCTGTGCTGTGCTGTGTGTTCAGGGGGGCTGTGCTGACCCCAGCTGCTCTCTGTGCAGGGCTGCTGTGCTGCCTGCTCTCTGCCCACCATGGTGAAGCTGGACATCCACACGCTGGCACACCACCTGAAGCAGGAGCGGCTGTACGTGACGGCGGAGAAGGCGCTGATCCAGCGGCTCAACGCCGACGTGCTGAAGACGGCGGAGCGGCTGTACCGCACGGCCTGGATCTCCAAGCAGCAGCGCATCAACCTCGACAGGCTCATCATCACCAGGTACTGCCCGCTGCCCCAGCTCTCACAGGGCTCTGCTGCCCTTTGCTGTGCTGGTCAGGAAAGTAGCGAGGTTATAAACCAAACCTCAGCTAGGGAATCTTGCACCGGTTACTCGTTGGATATTTAAGCGTTTTTTAAAAATACATTTGTTTGTTTTGCTACTATTCGTGAGAACCAACTCTCTAGAATTTGCAAATAATTTGTAACAACTCTCTGGATAGACTTTTTTCCTGTGTGGCAGCCTGGTTAATAGATAGGTCAGGTGGCATCTCTTAGCAAGTTTGTTTACTTAAGAGTTACTTAAACTGTTTCAATGTTTTTCTTTGAAGTGCTGAAGCTTCTCCTGCTGAATGTTGCCAGCACGCAAAAATCTTGGAGGACACACAGTTTGTGGATGGATACAAGCAGCTGGGGTTCCAGGAGACTGCTTATGGAGAATTCCTGAACAGGCTGAGGGAGAACCCAAGGCTTATTGCGTCCTGCCTGGTTGCTGGAGAGAAGCTCAACCAGGACAACACCCAGAGTGTCATTCACACAGTCTTCACCTCCATTTATGGCAACTGCATCATGCAGGAGGATGAGAGTTACCTGCTGCAGGTGCTGAGGTACCTGATTGAGTTTGAGCTGAAGGAAAGTGACAACCCCAGGCGGCTGCTGAGACGAGGCACCTGCGCCTTCAGCATCTTGTTCAAGCTTTTCTCTGAAGGACTCTTCTCTGCAAAACTTTTCCTCACTGCAACCTTACATGAGCCAATCATGCAGCTGCTGGTTGAAGATGAAGACCACCTGGAAACTGATGCAAACAAGTTAATTGAGAGATTTTCCCCAGTACAGCAGGAAAAGTTGTTTGGAGAGAAAGGCACAGAAAAGTTCAAGCAGAGAGTCCAAGAGATGGTTGACTCCAACGAGGCCAAGCTGGTGACCCTGGTCAACAAATTCATTGGCTATCTCAAACAGAACACGTACTGTTTCCCTCACAGCTTGAGGTGGATTGTGTCACAGATGTACAAAACCCTGTCGTGTGTGGACAGGCTGGAGGTTGGCGAGGTCAGAGCCATGTGCACAGATCTGCTCCTGGCCTGCTTCATCTGCCCTGCCATTGTCAACCCTGAGCAGTATGGCATCATCTCTGATGCTCCTATCAACGAGGTGGCAAGATTTAATCTGATGCAGGTATGATTCACAGTAAGGCAGTCTTCAAATATATATATATGTGGCATTTTTGTCCCCTCTAGAAGTGGTGCTGCTACAGTCAAAGTGAAGGTACTGTCTCTCCTACTTGGAAAATGGATGCTAACAAAATATTTAATTGTTGCTGAAAAGGCAGGCTCCAAAGTTTATCTGTTTGCTTAAAATACTGACTTGAAACAATTGACAGCATGTATTCCTGTATCCCTTAGGAGAGTTGCAAATATCCTGTGTAATTTTGAGGGATGGAAGCTGAGGCATAAAAGTGACTATAAGACAAATTCTGGAAAAAGAATGTTGTGCTGTTCTTGCTAATGCTAAATATTATACTGGGTATTGCAAAAAATAATGAAATACTTTGCTGAAAACCCCTTGTTGTCTGGCACTAGTGCCCAATGCTCTACTTGGAGCATTCCCCAGCCCTCATGACCAGTTTTTTGTCATTATGCAAACACTTGGACAATTTAATGAAATTACATAGAGAAGTCATCTGAAGGCATTGTCAACACTTGTCTGACTGAGGATGTTCCTCCACAAGAGAAACAAAACCTGCTTTTTACTGTTGTGTCCAAAGTGGGCAGGGAGTGATTCTCACAGTGCAGTCACTGGTGAGTTTTGCTCAGTGTGTCTCTAAAATCCAGCAGCAATCCTCTCCTGTGTCACTGCTCACGTGCTGCAGCAGAGCAGTTGGCAGCTCTTTAAATTGAGGCTTGTTTTGCAGTTGGAGATGAATAAGGGATATGTGCTCTGAAATGAGGGTTAGCCCTCCTGCTATTTTTCCTTAGTGAAATATATGCAGCCTTTGAAAATCTCTAGGTTTAGATGACCTAGATTCAACTCTCAATTCTGACGTATTGCAAAAACAAAACATGCTTTGTTCCTGGGAGGGGGAAGTATGGATGCTCACAGCCTACTGTGTGTGCACATTTTCTTGTTAAAGGCAATGACTGCTTTTTTTTCCTAAAGCTTCTTGCATTTTTTTCTTTCTTGAAAGCAAGCACAAATCGCTGTCCACTCAATCAGAAGTATTCCTTGGAGTATTAAATAAAAAAAGGATTTAGAATGGAGGAGGATTTTTGGAATTTTTTTATAATCAGGTCCATCATGGTTTCAAAGGCTTATTCTGTGTACTTCTTTTAAATTTCAGGTTGGGAGACTTCTGCAGCAGCTGGCAATGACAGGCTCTGAGGAGGGAGATCCACGTATGAAGAGCAACCTGGCTAAATTTGACAAAGTAAGAATCCAGGCTGAAAAGATCCAAGACTTGGTGAATACGTCATCATCCTTCTGCAGCCTCCTTTCTCAGACTTTGCAGAGGACTTACTATGTTTCATTTCCAAGTTACATGTAATGAAAAGCAGATTAAATCCTGCACAAAGCTGAGGAAAAAAGTCTTGAGTACTAGAATTAAGGTTTGGGGATTCTTGCTTCTGCTAATACTTCTTAAAAGAAAATATTTTGAAAAATTAAATGAAATGGTATTTTCAACTGAGCATGGTAAGTGTTGAAGGCCAGGTTGGACAGGGCTTTGAATAACCTGGTCTAGTGGAAAGTGTCCCTGCCCAAGACAGGAGGCTGGCACTGGTTGGTCTAAGGTTCTTGCAACCCAAAACAGTCTGTGATTCTGTGAAATACTGAGTTACTGTTTCAGCTGCACCTAGCAAAACACTTTGATCTGAAGACAACTTTACTATAATGTCTGTTTTAACACCAAGTATTTTGTTAGTGCAAGCAACTTCTCTTAATTTTTGCATAGTTTTGCTTTTTTAATTCAGCTTTTCCTGTTAATATGAATCATCCATAGCCATAGAGCAGTTACCTTCATGAGAGCAGCAGAGAAGCTGATGACCTTTGATAGCTGTTTAAAAACCTGTTGGCATCCTTGGTAACCTTGTATTCTTCCAGTTTGTGGTAATTCCAGTTGTTACAGTCACCACACAAAGCTACACATTTATTGTACAAGTAACATTTTCACTCAGATTAGAAAGTGATATTGTTGTTGCTTCCTTGTTTCATTTTCCAACTGTGCTCAGCAGATTCTTCAGGAAGGGCCAGTTTGTTGCCTTTTTTTCCCCTCTTAAATTGTAAGAGGACACTTAAGTAAGTAACACTTTAGAATGCAGGAAAGGAACCAAGGAAATGCTAAAAGTAACTGCACAGTTTCCTTGCTTGCTCTTCTGTGACCTTAAAATATTTGCCGTTTCATCCTTAGATTTTAGAAGTAGGAAGCGAAACTTGAGTTATTCTGTAAACTAGCTAACTGCTGCTGTAGTTTTCCCCCCAGGCTGTGGGAGTGAGTCTCACCCCTGTGTGCTGTCCCCCCTCAGAGCTGTGTTGCTGCTTTCCTGGACGTGGTGATCGACGGGCGCGCGGTGGAGACGCCGCCGCTCTCGGCCGTGAACCTGCTGGAGGGGCTGAGCCGCACCGTGGTGTACATGACCTACAGCCAGCTCACTGCCCTGGTAATGCCCCTGCTGCTGCTCAGGCAGTGCCAGCTGTGCCCTGCTCTGCCCACCTGGGCTGCTGCCTCTGCAGCTCTTACCAGAGCTACTGTCCCTCTTCAGGTTGGCTTCATGCGGAACGTGATGTCGAGCGATCAGCTTAAGGAGGATCGGATGGCTTTGGAAAACTTGCTGGCAAATCTACCCCAGAACAAGCCAGGGAAAAGCAGCAGCCTTGAGATGACTCCATACAACACCCCCCAGCTGTCTCCTGCAACTACTCCAGCTAACAAAAAAAATCGCCTGCCCATAGGTAAGGAGAGCGAGCGGAGTTCCTGCAGGGATTCTGACACCTTGGCCATTTCTGTGCCAGTTTCTCTGGGGTTACTCTTCACCTACACCTTCAGTTCCTGCTTTCTCTGTGTAGATGTTGAAGAATTTTCTTTAGCAGAGAAAATCAAGTAACTTCCTTAGTGTCTAATGCAAGTGTGGTGGATGACCTTCATCACTCCAGCTTGAACTGGAGAAAATTGCTGGTAGTCATAATGGTGGTGGTTGGCAGTGATAATAAAGGAAAGGTTTGAAGGTGGGAAACAGATCTAGAGAGAAAATGGCTTAGGAAAGTAGCAAGGTGGAAGCAGAGACATTTAATTAGTGGGATAAAATAAATTTAACATTTTTGTTAGAGAACAAATGGACAGGAGGGTGAACAAGCAGGAGCAGCACTTTTAGAGTATGTGCTGAGAACAGAAGGATTGTCCTTTCTCCATTCCTTGCCTGCTCTAATTGCTACTGTCACTATTCTGGAACATAATTTTAGCTTGGTCAGGTTTTGTTTTTTCAATAGGATTTATGAGTCTAGATCCTTTTTTTTTTATTAATAATATTTTATTTTAAAATAGGAAGCATGGTACTCTTTTTAAGTGTATATTTGTGTGAATATGACCACATGGGAAATTTTTGTTTGAGAGATTTGGTGTTGGTGTGTAAAAGGATGAAAGTATACAGAAGCCAATAAGTGGCAGAAAAACCCCAAAAACCTATCCACAAAACAAACCTGTCTCATGTTGGTTTAACTCTGCTTCTGAATGCTTCTGGTCTTACACCTCTAAAGTAGTGGCACTTTACAGCATTTATTTTATGGTATGAAATAGTTTTTGCTCAAAGTTTTTGTTTCTTTTGTTTCATTTTAATGCTTTCGGACTCCAGGACAGCAGTTGGCAGCGATTACTGCCTGGGATCCCTCTGCCACCAATCTGTCAGCTCACATAACTCTAGTAACCCCTTTTGGTGGGTAATGCCCTCTTTCCATTCTCTGTGAAACTTTGACTCCTGTCCCATAGCTCAGCATGCCTTTGGGCCACCCTGGCAATCAGTTCCCTCTGCAGATTTCTGCAGTATGTGATCTCACTTTGTGTACATGTGGGTTTTAAAAGCCCCTCTGTGTGATAATCAGAATTTGGCTGCCACTTCTGCACACTTGCCTTGTTTTCCTTGGGTCAAAATAAAGAAGTAATTGGTGTCATGCTGCCATTCTTAGAAACCTTAATTTTATGTGGGTGTTTTTACTTCTGTGGAGCCAAATGTGGGAATCTGAGTTGAAAAGAGGACTTAAGAGTGGCAAAGTAATCAGAATAAACCACCTGATGTTGTATTGTGTGTCTGGGCTTGAGACACCTCTTTGAATAAGATTTCCTACTTCTTAGCAGAAAAAGCCTTTTAAACAAATTAATTAAGAGTTTTAAATCACAGCAACGTAGACCTTTTGTTAGTAACAAACTTAATTTTTCTCATATAATGTATAAAAGGTCTTTCTGTGATTGGAACAGGCTGAATTGCTGTAGGCAAACACATCACAGTGTACCTTGTTTTTCTTCTCCACTTTTGTGTTGAAAGTTTCCTTCTTCATGGGGCAGTACTCAAGTTTAAGTACCAGTTCCATCTCTCAAAAGTTTGATTTTGAAAATTTATTTAGTGTATATTGCTAATTAAAACATTACAGTTCTATATTGCCATTGTATTGCCTTTTTTCCCTCTTTGAACAAGGAGGAAAAGCTTTCTAATGTGGATGTTTTGAAATGTTTTCTTAGCTACTCGAAGCAGAAGTAGATCAAACATGCTAATGGATCAGCATGGAGATCATGAAGGATCCTCCCAGGAGACTATTCCAGAAGTTCAGCCAGAAGAAGTGCTGGTGATTTCTTTGGGGACAGGTCCACAGATTACTCCAGGAATGATGTCAGAAAATGAGGTATCCAGAATCAGTGACATCTCAGATGTTTTGAACCATGCAGCCTTGGTCTTCTCTAATAGCACAGCAGAAAGGTTGCAAAGCTGAGTTTTGATAGGAAATCTGGAATGGAAATTAAAATCCTTACTGTGTTACCAGGCTTGGGGGTTGTAGCTTTCAAACTGGCTTTGTTAAGTGGGTTTTTTCCTTCACTGAAGAAACTAAAGAGCAAACCTGGGCTCTTGTTTCTGAGCATTAGGAAACTGCTGTGTCTCTGCATGCCCTGTCCTTTGGAGCCAGGGACACAGGTGAGTGGCAGAACTGGAGCACTGATCCTGCTGCTTTTGGCAGCTCATGAAAGGCACAGCTCAGGTTCTGTGAGGGCAGAGCTGAGCTCCCAGTGCCATCAGTGCCTGCAGACTGCTCCTAGGGCAGGGCTGGTGTTCCAGCCTTTTCTTTCTCCAGCTGAAGCACAGCTGCTGTTCCCAGCTTTGCTCCCTGCCTGGTGGCTGGGATTTTCTCCTGTGTGCTGCACTGCTCTGGGATGATGAGGGAGCTGTGGCTCTGTTATTATCAGGACATTCCTGATACCCATGGGGTGTTTCCTTGCATTCCCCCCAGACACTCTGACATGGGAGGTTGCTGTCCTTTTTCAAACACAATGTCAGAATTTTGATTGTTCCATTAACAATACAAAAACACATCTCCAATGTTTTAGTTGCTGTTTAATTATCTGAAAAAGAGATGATTTTAACAAAGTCTTGTTTCTTCCTCCCACCCTGCAGGTGTTAAATCTGCAGCTTGCAGATGGTGGGCAGGGAGATGTCCCCATCGACGAGAACAAACTCCATGGTAAACCTGACAAAACCTTGCGCTTTTCCCTCTGCAGTGATAATCTGGAAGGAATATCTGAAGGTGAAGGGCTGCTTAAGTCTTGAAGAAGTTTTGTTGCTCTGTTGTTTTTTCTTTTCCCCCCCTTAACTGTAAAAGGAAGGTGTGTTAAACACAGCATCAGTCTTTGCTGTTTTGGAGGCTGTGCTATTTCACTCTGAGAGCCTGTCTTCTTTCTTAGTTGTTCAGAGAGTACAGCCTGGAGCTAAATTTTGACCTACAAAGGCATAACTGAGTCTGAGAATTTGGAAGAAAAAGACTAAGTGTGTTTAATAAGAGAAAATAGACAGGTTTTGGGGTTTTTTTTAAACTTAAGTGTAGTACTAGTTATTAATCTAACTTAGCTCTAAACTTGAACTTCTCAGACTTAGTTTTCATCATGTTCTAATTAGCTGCTACATATCTCAGAACAGTTTCTGCACAACTCCTTTATATGAACCTCAGACATAACAAAGCACAGATGTCTGTGGGATGGAAGAGGTTCAAACACATCACTTTTGCATTATTTTGTATAACTTCCATAACTTCATTTTTGCTCTCTATTTCCTCAATATAAAACAAATTCGTGAGCAAGTAAATAAAGACAAAGACTTTATTGGCTTTCAAGTAACAGCTAAGTACAGTAATGATGAGATTCAATATTTTACGTTGGAACTGCTACTTCATTTCTTGTAATTTTTCTGGTGAGGTTTTGTATCCTGATTTATTAATTTTGAAGTGAAATGTGTTTTTCAGGCCCTTCCAATCGCTCCAACTCTGTGTCCTCTCTGGATCTGGAGGGGGAGTCGGTGTCGGAGCTGGGCGCCGGCCCCTCGGGCAGCAATGGTGTGGAGGCTCTGCAGCTGCTGGAGCACGAGCAAGGCAGGTGCCCATCCTCTCTTAAAAGTGCCTGAGCTGCTGCAGATGCTGAAGGCAAAACCTTTGTGGAAACAGCTTGCAAAATTGACTAATTCAAGGGAAGAAAAGTAGAAATGTTCCTTGTGCGATCGCTCTTGTATTTATTTGTGGTTTTGGTTTGGTTTGGGTTTCTACCCCCCCAAGAAATATTCTTTGCTGTTAGGAAGAGGAAATCACCTGGAATTTGGAGACTGAAGTCCTTTGTAGGAAGCTGCCTGTAAAGTTTTGCTTGATATCAAGCTCTTCCCTTCAGGAATAGGGTGATCAGGATTGGAGTAGGCTGGAAGTGTCTGGGTGATTTTCTGTTTAATGTTCATTTGTCAAACACTCAACAGGTTGCCTGGTGTCTGTGGTGTCTCCAGCCTGGAGATACTCAGAATATGACTGAACATGATGATGACCAGGGTAGGGGGTTTGGGCTGGAATGATCCCTGGAGGCCTCAGCTTTTCTGTGATCCTGTTCCTCTGCAGGGATTGTATCAGTGTCTTTGTAGCACTGCATTTCATTTATTTTCTCTGTCAATTTAGTTGATAGATTACCACATGTACTTCCAGATTTTGCCTCTTATGTCTCGAATGAGTTTTCAGTCAGCATTTCCTGAATGGTGTAATACTGCTTTACAGGCCTTCCTTTAACCCACTGCCTTACAGAATTAGGGGATTGTTTGTTTGGGATTTTTTTCCCTACTGTATTCTTACAGGTTTTCAATCTGAAGTAGTTGGAGGAGCCTTTCAGAAAACCAAGAGCTGTTTATTTTTCCACAGCCACCACTCAGGATAACCTGGATGACAAGCTCCGTAAGTTTGAAATCCGTGACATGATGGGTTTGACTGATGACAGAGACATTTCAGAAACTGTGAGTGAAACGTGGAGCACAGATGTCTTGGGAAGTGACTTCGACCCCAACATCGACGAGGACCGGCTGCAGGAGATTGCAGGTAACGGGTGTGCTCTGGGCAGGGCCTGTGCTGCTCTGGAGCCTGAGCTGCAGAGCCTTCCTCCTCCTCCTCCTCCTCCTCCTCCTCCTCCCCCCTTCCTCAACAGGGGCATTTCCACAGATTCAACTGGAGATTTGCTCTAGGAGGATTTTTGTGTGCATGACCTGGACTGTACTTAGTTACTTGTTTCTTTTCAACGTTGTGTTTCCTGATTGCTTTATTAAGGACACTTAGGATGTGTTCTTCCTTTTCTCTCTAGAGCTGACTGCCCAAGCCCAGCTCTAGCCACGTGCTCCGGCTTTACTTTTGCAGGTGCAGCTGCAGAGAACATGCTAGGCAGCTTGCTGTGTTTGCCAGGTTCAGGATCCGTGTTGCTTGATCCCTGCACAGGTTCAACCATATCAGAAACCACAAGTGAGGCGTGGAGTGTGGAAGTATTACCAAGTGATTCAGGTCAGAATCGGGCAGTTTTTGCTTATTTCTTTAGCATGATTCTAAGACTCTTCCAGAGGCATAGAATTCAAAACAACGGCCTCTTCCTCTTCCTCTTTCTTCAAGAAATTGCTGTCCTAGGGTTAAGTTAGTTTTTGTGAATACTTCCAGGATTAAAAGGACAGAATGCTCCTAGACAGAAAGAAGATGGAAAGCATTGGGAGAGATTTCTGTTACTTAAGACAGTCTTAAGGTCTGAAAGGGAAGAGAAGGGTTTGCAAAGCAAACTTGTGCTTGTTTTCCTTCCCTGTGGTAGGAGCTATCCAGGACCACGGTTTACTTTGGTTAGTGAAGATGTGACTGTATCCTGTTGTCTAAGAAATGCAACAATTAAAACAGTAAACACTCCTTAGCATGCCTGTGCAGACAGAGCATTGCTGTCTGTGCAGGCTCCTGCCTTCTGTACCAAAGGATACAAGAAAACTCTTGCTGAAGTGGTTGAATTGCCTTAAAACCTGAAACACTAAATCACCCCCCACTCCTTCCTTCTGCTGTGAATGTTGAGGGAGCATGGCATTGAGTAATGATACTTTCTCCTCTCCATTGTCTCCCTTTTGCAGAGGCTCCAGATTTAAAGCAGGAGGAGAGGCTGCAAGAGCTGGAGAGCTGCTCTGGGCTGGGGAGCACGTCTGATGACACAGATGTGAGGGAGGTCAGCTCCCGGCCCAGCACCCCCGGCCTGAGCGTGGTGTCAGGTGTGTGCTCTGCCCCTGCAGTGCTGCCCTGCCACAGCACCCCAGGGCTGCACTGCTCCATTTGTGTACCACTTCACTCACAAAGTAACTTCCTGCACTCGTGCTGGAGTTTTCAAAGCAGTGGTTCTTTGTTCACCTCACAGAAGAAATGAAAAGGCAGCAGAGAGGTGAATGCTCTGTGCTGCAGTAACAGTGGTTAGCAAAGGGGTGTTGCAATGGAAAAAACTCCAAACTTTCTTGCATTTAGTTTTATTATCATAACTTGGTTTATTTAAGTAAATAATAGCTCTAGTTCTTCATTTTCTGCAGAGTATGCAAGAGTGGTGTATCTTTCTAATGCCCCTTATCAGAATGTATTCATGGCTATATTCAGGTAACACCTGAAGATGCAGACCAGAAATAAACTGTTACTTTATGAGTATAAACTTCCATAGTGTCTGTAGGTGCTGCTGTGAGATAGATCTTGAATACTCACTGTCCACCAAACATTTTAAAAGCCTCAGGATTTTGCTTCCTTGCTCTTTGAACGAGTATTACAGATTCTTCTTTTGTTATGTGTAAGGTATTAGTGCAACATCTGAAGATATTCCTAACAAGATTGAGGATCTCAGGTCTGAATGTAGCTCTGACTTTGGAGGAAAGGATTCTGTAACAAGTCCTGACATGGATGAAACAGCCCATGGTAGGTTACTTATCTGGAATCTCTGATAAAAGCAAGTGACATTTATGGAATTCTTAAATTTTACAATTCTCCCAAATTTCAAAGTGCTGGTGACTTAGTTTAATATTCTCCTTATTTGCCAGTACTGTATTTGTTTGACAAAGAGGCTCCATTGCTTTGCAGTACTAGATCAAAGACCCCTAATTCAGTTTGATTACATTGACTGTCCTCTTGCATTTTGGATCTGGGCTGCCCTTAAAGAGTTCCTCATTTTTTGTGATGCAATTCTTTGATCATTTCAATGTACTACAGAGATCTTTCCATACAGAAGTATCTTTGCAAATACTTTGCAGTATAAATTTTGTAAACTCCTGTTGCTACAGTCTGCTTTTCCCATGTTTCTCATGTTGGAGGCAGTTTTGGTCCATCACTAACTTTGTTCTCTCTGTATTTCAGGAGCCAGTCAGTTGACATCTCCTCCTTCTCAGGCAGATTCTTTGCTTGCATTGTTTGACCCTCTGTCCTCAAGTGAGGGTGAGTTATGATCAGGATTGGAGTAGGCTGGAAGTGTCTGGGTGATTTTCTGTTTAATGTTCATTTGTCAAGCACTCAACAGGTTGCCTGGTGTCTGTGGTGTCTCCAGCCTGGAGATACTCAGAATATGACTGGACATGATGATGACCAGGGCAGGGGGTTTGGGCTGGAATGATCCCTGGAGGCCTCAGCTTTCCTGTGATCCTGTTCCTCTGCAGGGATTGTATCAGTGTCTTTGTAGCACTGCATTTCATTTATTTTCTCTGTCAATTTAGTTGATAGATTACCACGTATACTTCCAGATTTTGCCTCTTGAAGATTAATTTTATTTTAAAAATAGGCATTTTTGGCGCTTCTATGTTATTACCAGGTAATTTCCAATAATATTAAGAGAAACGTGTGTGTCTTCTCTGCTGCTTTTGAGCCCAGGTGTGTCAGCCGTAGTGCGGCCCAAGGTGCACTATGCCCGCCCGTCCCACCCGCCCCCCGACCCGCCCATCCTGGAGGGGGCGGTGGGAGGGGGCGAGGCGCGGCTGCCGAGCCTGGGCTGCCAGGCCGCGCTGCCCGCCGAGCTGGAGCTGCTCCGCCAGCGCCACTCGTACCCCGAGCGCCTGGTGCGCAGCCGGAGCTCCGACATCGTGTCCTCGGCCCGGAGACCCATGAGCGACCCCGGCTGGAACAGACGAGCCGCCAACGAGGAGCGGGAGCTGCCCGCGGCCGCCGGCAGCCCCGGGGCAGCGCTGGCCGCCGCCTCCCAGTCCTCATCTTCATCCCCCAGCAAGGACTCCTCCCGGGGAGACGTGAGCCTTTCCTCAGCACTTTGCTTTTGTCTCTCGTGCCCACTTTAACTGCACGGCTAACGGCAGAAAGGTGGAATTAAATCCAGGGAATTGCAACACACTCCTGTTACCCTTTGAATGTGGCCAGTAATGTTTTATAAGATGAAGCTGCAGGTGTTCAGAGTGGCTTAAATGGATCTGGCTTTTTTTAAATTTACTGGATTTGGTGGTACTTCAGAAACAGATTCATTGTAGTGTTAAATCGCTGCAGCAGACTGAAAATTAATTTTCTTGAAAACAGGAATAAGTTAAATTTAAGTTCTTTGTGGCTGTGGGTTTGCATTTGCAGAATGTCTTCTTTAGGAGAGATATTTCTGACTGAATCTGCTCTTTGTGCTCTGCTGTAGTTCTGGTTTTACAGTCAGTGTAGCAAAAGCTGATGTGAAGGAGAAATTTTCTCTTTACACTTGATTTGGTAAATGCTCAAATGTAGACTCTGCCCTTCTGCAGATTGAGGAACGGAAAGACAGTGATGATGAGAAGTCTGACAGGAACAAGCCCTGGTGGAGGAAACGTTTTGTGTCTGCCATGCCCAAAGGTAGGATCACGTCTGTCTGGCTTTGGTACTTCAGTCAGAGTTCACACTGCCTTTGTTACAGCTTTAGTCGCTTTTATGGGTAAAGTTTGAATAAATATGTAAATAAAAATGGGAACCTACCTCACTCCCTTGGCCAGTAGTTCCCTAGAGTGTGCTGTACCAGAAAGGCAAAACTTCTGCCTGACCTCATGTCTGTTAAATGTGGAGCTGGCTGCAGATGGTGGCTGTACAGTTCTGCTCTACCCCATGGATAAGCTTACGCTTTTATGGAAGTTGATTTGAGGAAAAATTTCTGCATTAGCCCCTTTCTTAAAGTTTCTGCTACTTAGCCATTATCTCAGAGTAGTCTTTGATGAAGTACCTTGCATTTTCAGCTCCTATTCCATTTAGGAAGAGAGAAAAACAAGAAAAAGACAAAGATGACATGGTGCCTGACAGATATGCAACGCTTCAAGGTGTGTGAATAACACCCTCATGGTAATTTCCTCTCAGAATGTGCCTCCTGGAGCTCCAGAGTGCCCACCAGGCAGCTATTGACAGACAGGGATGTGCTGCTGCAGTTCCTGTTCAGAACTGGCACTTTGAAAAAGAAAATGGATAAAGATTTCCTGCCTCAAAGACTGTTTTTAAGTTGTCACATGTCTGTCTGTGCATGTAGTGGGTTCTCAAGTCAAGCCCTCACTTTTCCCCCGCCCTCATTATAGAGCTGTTGTCCTTGTCACAGCTGAGCAGTGAGGATAGCTGTACACACAGTCCTCTAATAGTTACTTAAGTGTTAAATTAAACATGGTTTGAACCTGGCTGTTTCATTTTCTGTTTGCTTGATCCTTTCTAGAAGTCTTCAAGTATCCAAAGCCCTTTATGTATGCAGTATAAATGTGCTGAGGATCTGCTCAGGATCTGGCTTCATTTGTTCACTTGGATTGTATTGTTTGTTTTCTGGTTTGCTTCAGATTTTATTAATACATTTGAATTTGGGTTGTATAGAACATAAGCAGCTCTTTGTCTGATCTGGCAAAAAACGGAGTCCAAATGTGTAGGCTTAAGTTTTTGTGTTTGCTTTCAGTTGGCCCAGCACCAGGGTAACTCCTGTTGTTTTTTATGGTCCTTTCAGATGATCCCAGCCCAAGGCTCAGTGCTCAGGCACAAGCTGCTGAGGACATTCTGGACAAATATAGGAATGCAATCAAGAGAACAAGTCCCAGTGAAGGAGCCATAGTGAACTACGACAGTACAGGTGAGAGCCTGATATTTGTATCACCACCAACATAGTTTCTGCTCCTTAAAGATAAAAATGCTTCAGTATTCTAGACCAATCTTAGTATTAGCAGCTGAACAGTGTGAGCTCTGAACAAGGAATGTTTACTTAAATAATCTGTGGGACAGTCCCTCAGAGGTTGGGAATTAAATCAGTATTCCCAAGGACAGCTCTTCCATGCTGCCCTTGGAGCTGGTTGTTGATAGCACATCTCCTAGATTCCTTGTTTTGTTTTAAATGGCACTGAAGAAGTGCCTTCCAAAACTTTTGCAGTTTCTTCCTAGGAGCTTCTAGATTGTATGTTTTAATGTGCCTTTTTTCATATATCCAGAACAAACTGGTTCATTTGCTGTCTCCATTCTTTCGCTGACCTTAGAATAACGAGCAGAAAATTAGTCTGGTTTCTTCTTCTGACTCCTCTCTTGAGGTGTAATGTGTTTCTTGTTTCCACAGAGGCAATTGGGGATGGTGAGAGCATGCATGACTCCCCACGGGATGAGGCTTTGCAGAACATGTCTGCAGATGACCTGCCAGACTCTGCAAGTCAAGTAGCACAGCCACAAGGTTCTGCTTTTTCCTATAGGTAAAGAGACTGACAGGTTTCATCTTACCCACAAAGTAGAATTAAAAGCTGAAGTTGTGTGACTGGTTCCCACAAGAATCTTAATAAATAGTCGTTGTAAACTGTTATGTGCTTTTAGTTTTAAGCATCTCAAACTGTCGTATTTCCACTTATGGAGGAAGGATGTTGTAATCAGAGAGGACTGAGCAGTTCAGTGTTTAAGAAAATCCCTTTGAAAATGGTGCTGTATCAAAAGAATTGATTTTCTAAAGTCTTGACAAAGTTGTATATTAAAATGATGCTAAATAACTTCTAGGCAGTATTAAATAAAAAAGAAAGTAAAGACTTCTTATTGAAGAAGCAGACCTCACATCAACTGTGTTAAGATAATATTTTTCCTCTTTAAGGGATGCAAAGAAGAAATTGAGATTGGCTCTTTGTTCAGCAGATTCTGTCGCCCTCCCGATGCTGACCCATTCAACAAGGAATGGTCTCCCAGACCACACAGACCCTGAAGGTAAAGGCTCTTTGCACTGTGTGTCTCCTTGTCCCCATGTAATGGCAGTTGTACTGCTCCATTTATGGTCCCCTCTTTGCCATAAATATTGAGGGCACAGGCAGCCTTTTGCCCCCAGAATGTTTTCATTCTTACTCCACAGACAAACTGCCATCTCAGCCTGGTCTAAGATTTTTTTGTAATGAAGTATCACAGATACAGTGCAGGTAGAGCCTGAAGCTATAGAACAGACTCTCAAAATACATGTGCTGCTGGGAGTGGTGCTACTTCAGTGATTTACTGGGTCTTTATGTTGACTTAGTATAAATGTGCTGTGTTGTATCCTTTCATTCACTCTAGGTTTATTTGCAGACAGGTGAATGTATCACCTTGTCTGGTTCTGTTCACATTTCAGAATGGAGATAAAATAATGATATGGAAGCTTATCCTCTGGAAAATTCAAAAAGGCTTATTAAATTGTTCTAAAGTAACATTTATTGCCTAATGTACAGAAGTTATGTTTTAAACCGTCAATGTTTTTCTCTTATTCAAAACCACTTTATTTCCATCTTGCCTATGTTCCTTTTCCTTAATCCTTTTCCTTTGTTCTTTATTAGACAATGAAATTGTGTGCTTCTTGAAAGTCCAGCTGGCTGAAGCCATCAACCTGCAGGACAAGAACCTGATGGCGCAGCTGCAGGAGACGATGCGCTGCGTGAGCCGCTTCGACAACCGCACCTGCCGCAAGCTGCTGGCCTCCATTGCAGAGGACTACAGGTACCCCTGCAGTGCCCTCACCCCTGGGCCCCCACGTGCATCTGCTTATTCACCAGCAGCCTGGGGAGGTGCCTCTTGGTTTCAATTCTGCCAAACCTGCTTGCTGCATCTCTGCTTCCCCGCAAACGGGTGGGATTGCCTCACCCGTGTGGGGCAAACTTCCAAATTCAGGCTTTGTTTTGTTTTAAAAGCAGCAGGTGGAAGAGTCCTTTGCACTGGGACTCAGCAGTTTGTGAAGCTGTTAGCCTGTGTGTTTGTTGTGAATCTGATCAGAGCTCTTTGCTTTAGGAAAAGAGCTCCATACATTGCTTATTTAACCCGCTGCCGCCAAGGCCTGCAGACGACACAGGCGCACCTGGAGAGGCTCTTACAGAGAGTCCTGAGAGATAAGGAAGTGGCCAACAGATACTTCACAACAGTCTGTGTGAGGTTACTGCTGGAGAGCAAGGAAAAGAAAATAAGGGAGTTCATTCAGGGTAAGATTAATGCAAACCAAAGTTTTTTATATTCCTTTACTCAGTTTTTAGATGCTGACTTGGGTTAATGTTTTAAAGTATGTTTTTTGATCTGAGGAGTAGATTCCTAAAATGATTTTAATTTCACATGGTGAATTAATGGCTAAACAGAGAGATTGCTGAGACTTTGCAGTATGTTGTGGCAGCTAAGCTATGATAATTGTCTGGGTTTTTTATGGGCTGAGAGAATGAAGGTAATTTGATCTTACTTGGCCAAAAAAGTTATGCTAAAATCACATTATCTGCCCCATGACAGAAGCATGGGTACTATTAATTATTTTATATCTACTGACACATGATGAATATAGTTGCAGCATTCAGTTCTTAGTCCAGCACCTATGGCTGCCCTTAGAAGATATGGGCATTAGTAATAGTGTGAATCAAGTATATCAAAGATTCAAAAATATCACAGCATAAGAGATAGTGGCACCAGGAAACTCAAAAGAGCCACTTATACCAAACTGGTTCTATGTTCTCTGTACACATATCTGACTAAATGAAGTACATAAGGAGTTTGGAGTCAGTTCTTGCTCCTGGAGCATATAGTGCTGCACATTAAATGTGCCTGAAAAACCTGTCAGAAATAATAATTTTACTTTAGTGAACGTTCTCTTCCTCCTCCTCTTTTTTATCAGATTTCCAGAAGCTCACAGCAGCAGATGATAAAACAGCCCAAGTGGAGGATTTTCTGCAGTTCCTGTATGGGGCCATGGCTCAGGATGCCATATGGCAGAATGCCAGTGAGGAGCAGCTCCAGGATGCACAATTAGCCATAGAGCGCAGTGTGATGAATCGCATTTTCAAACTCGCCTTCTACCCTAATCAGGATGGAGATATTCTGCGTGACCAGTGAGTTAATGCAGTTCAAAGGACTTGTTTTCTCTTTTGCAGTTGGTGCAGTGGAATCTGTGCAGCCCTCCTGTGACAGATTTGTCTGAGTCAGCCACACAAATTCATGTTTTCGTTCAGAACATTTTGTAAAAGAACAAGGATGGGCTTTAGCAGCATGTGCAAATGTGTTTGCAACAAAACTGCTGGAATAGAAAAAAAGAGTTCTAAGTGTAGTGGTTTGGGATACAGACTGTCAGGTCTGCAAATGTGTGTACTGAGAGAATGATCAAAACCTGGTTCAGGACTGGTCCATTTTCTAGTTTCAGTCAGTATTTTCCATGCATTTGGGCTTCCTGTGGTTTAGAACAGATGCTGTTGGGATGCTCTGGAGGACACGGGGTTGTTCTTGGCTGTACAGAACAATCTTCTGCATCTTCACTGGCCTCGTGTTCATCACCTGTAGGGCCACATTCCTGAAGGTCTTAAGATCTTGTCATATCAAATATGAAACAAGTTTCCTCAGCTGGCTGGCTGCTGCTTACTTTTCACTCTTGTTTTTTGTGTTTCCAGGGTCCTTCATGAGCATATACAGAGGTTATCAAAAGTAGTGACTGCAAACCACAAGGCACTGCAGATACCTGAGGTAAAACTCTTTTCCTTTGCTTCTGTGTGCATATCGGGGTTTGGACTGGGATTGGGATGGGGAGAGGATTGTTCTGTTTTACACTTAGAAGGGTTGCTTCTATCCGTGACTGCTGAAATATCCTACAGGAAAAAGACACTGTAGCCAAAACACACTCCTCTGGGCAAACTAAGCCAGGGCTCACCATCCTCACAACCAAGGATTTCTTCCATATACATACTTAAATCTCCCTCTTTCAGTTTGAACTCACCTTAAAGCTTCCCATTTCTCCGAGCCTGTGTTCCCAGCAGCACTGTGTGCCCAGCAGGGGCTGGTGGCTGGTTTGGGCTGCTGGTTTGGGCTGCTGGTTTGGGCTGCTGGTTTGGGCTGCTGGTTTGGGCTGCTGATTTGGGCTGCTGGTTTGGCTGCTGATTTGGCTGCTGATTTGGCTGCTGATTTGGCTGCTGTTTGGCTGCTGATTTGGGCTGATTTGGCTGCTGATTTGGGCTGATTTGGCGGCTGATTTGGGCTGATTTGGCTGCTGATTTGGGCTGATTTGGCTGCTGATTTGGGCTGATTTGGGCTGATTTGGCTGCTGATTTGGGCTGATTTGGCTGCTGATTTGGGCTGATTTGGGCTGATTTGGCTGCTGATTTGGGCTGATTTGGCTGCTGATTTGGGCTGATTTGGCTGCTGTTTGGCTGCTGATTTGGGCTGATTTGGCTGCTGATTTGGGCTGATTTGGCTGCTGATTTGGGCTGATTTGGCTGCTGATTTGGCGGCTGATTTGGGCTGATTTGGCTGCTGATTTGGGCTGATTTGGGCTGATTTGGCTGCTGATTTGGGCTGATTTGGGCTGATTTGGCTGCTGATTTGGGCTGATTTGGCTGCTGATTTGGGCTGATTTGGCTGCTGATTTGGCGGCTGATTTGGGCTGATTTGGCTGCTGATTTGGCTGCTGATTTGGGCTGATTTGGGCTGATTTGGGCTGATTTGGCTGCTGATTTGGGCTGATTTGGCTGCTGATTTGGGCTGATTTGGCTGCTGATTTGGGCTGATTTGGCTGCTGATTTGGCGGCTGATTTGGGCTGATTTGGCTGCTGATTTGGGCTGATTTGGCTGCTGATTTGGCTGCTGATTTGGGCTGATTTGGGCTGATTTGGCTGCTGTTTGGCTGCTGTTGGCAGGTGTACCTGCGGGAGGCGCCCTGGCCGTCGGCGCAGTCCGAGATCCGCACCATCAGCGCCTACAAGACGCCGCGGGACAAGGTGCAGTGCATCCTGAGGATGTGCTCCACCATCATGAACCTGCTCAGCCTGGCCAACGAGGACTCCGTGCCCGGCGCCGACGATTTCGTTCCTGTTCTGGTCTTTGTCCTCATAAAGGTGAGATCTTTTGCACAGATCACAAACCCCAGTGAATTCTTGTCATTTAGGAGAGATTCTGCCTGTGGGTCATGGGGAGCTGGCCAGGCTCAAACCCAGGTCTGATTCAGCAGGGTTTGAATAGGAGTGTCAAAAATGTGGTCAGAGTTAAGGGTTTTGAATCCAAGCAAACTTTGTGTTTGGAACCAAGGAAATTGGGGTGCAGATGTTGTGTGTGGAGTAAAGTTTGTTTGAGGAATCCTCAGGACCAAGATCCAGACCAGGACTGCCTTGGGCTGTGTTGCTGTTTTGTTTTTTTTTTTGACATGAGTAGAGAATGGTCTGATGTGTAGATGCTGAAACAACAGGCTTTACATGTGTTGAGGTCCTGATGACCTTCACAGATCGTGCCAGTGATCTCCTTTTTGTCTTGGCCTGCTAGTCATTTTTCCTTGTTGGAAAAATGTTCCTCTCATCAAACCTGATGCCTTCTGAGTGTGTGAAGTGGGGCTGGTGAGGATAAAGAGTCCCTACCCTGCAGGCAGGTTACATCCTCTGTAGGATGGGGATCACTGCACAAAGGGAATTGTGTTTCTGTTCTGTACCTTGCCGTGTTTGTTGATGTGGAGCTTTGCAAACAAGCTGTGAGTGTCTCTCTCTTCTCCCACCCCAGGCAAACCCCCCTTGCCTGCTGTCCACTGTGCAGTACATCAGCAGTTTCTATGCCAACTGCTTGTCTGGGGAGGAGTCCTACTGGTGGATGCAGTTCACAGCAGCCGTGGAGTTCATCAAAACCATCGACGACCGCAAGTAGCTGGCACAGCAGAGGCAGACTGGGAGCAGGAGAAAGTTTCTAAGAATGTACAACAGCTGCAGAAGCTGAAGAAAAGACTTTCCTTGTAAAATACTGTACAGAACTGAGGCATTTTAAAACACACCTTTACTAATCTAATTAATTTAACAGATTTTCCTCTTCTCTTTGGGTTGCGTTTTTCTCCCCTCTAGATACTGGCACTGCAAAAGGGACCACAGTTTTCAGGTATTTTGGAATCTCAAAACATTCAGAAAATTCTTCATGCTTTCTCCACCACCCCTCTTCCTGAAATGTTCTTCACATGAGTAATTCACTTCATTTAATTTCTAACAGAAAACTGTAACAAGAGGAATCCAGGGCAGCCACGTAGTAAACTTTCTAGTTGAATACACCTTTTATTAAGAAAACACCAGCCACACTGAAAGTTTGTAGTAGCTGACATCAGTTATCAGTTATATTTCACCTAAATTTAAAATCTGAGAGGACAGTGTAAATATTATATAACTATATTTAATGCATTGCAAGTATCTTTGGACTTACTATCCTTTGAATAAACAAGCAAAAGCCTCTCTGACCTCTAACAGGTTGTGACATACCATGTTTTGGTGACAAAAGGACTTCCTCAAAAAGCTAAGATTTAAAAAGGGCAAACTGAACTATTTATTAAGATGTAATTAAGATGACTGAAATTTCTAAAACTGGAATTTATAATAGGGCTTATTAGCTAGCTGAACACTTCTTGGCTAGGGCATTAGGGTGTTACAGAGGTTTGGATATTTAGAGGAGAGGGACTGTAAGTTACAATAGAGAAGTCTAATATAAAAAGGAGAAATAAAATACCTTACTGTAATATTTTTTCTGAGCTATTGTGTATACTGTACAAACCCCAAACAGAGATCCTTAACAGAACCTTGGGCTGTAATATATATTTTGATTAGTGACATTAAATACATATGCCAGGGGGTTCAGTGAATGTTTTTACTAAATGTTCTTCATGTTGTCTGCTATGCAGCAGTGCAAGTTTTACTGTTCATAAAAAAAAAAATATTTTAAAATAATATAACACTGTTCTTTATGAAACATATCATGACATCAGTTCAGGGTGTTTTATAGATTTCTCACCCCGCCTTCCCCCTAAACTGACAGTTACCAATTTAAAGAGGTTTTTATGCACAACACCACATGGGTTTTTCATGAGTGAAGTGGTCTGGGGCATGGCCAGTGGGTGTTGGCTGTATATAAGCACTTGCTGCTCTTTTTCAGCTTCAGTACAGTGAAAAAGAGCAGTGAGCATTGAACTTTTTCATGTCAGTATTATTTCTTGCTCTTTCCAGAGTGTTCATTGCACTTCTGACAGAGGGATGTGGTAAGACTTGGTGTCTGTGAGTGGTAAAGAAAACAAAATCTTTCTCACATGCTTTTCAAAACATGATTGGTTCATTTTGTGTGTGTGCATTTTGACAATTAAAACCTGTAAGCAACTAGTACTTGGGAAAATCATGTGGTCAATTGGAATTAGAGCAATTTATGTAAAGTATTGAGTGCTTGATTTGGCTGTGCTACTTGTCAAGGCATAATCAGGAAACTTACTTTTTAGGGCTCTCAGATATAGCTCAATCTAGCAGTTTTGCCAAACTAATCCCAGGTGAGAAGGTGGGATGGGAACCTTTTCCTTTCCTTTATAGTCTTTCTCCTCTCTCAGAGACTCAGCTGTGTGGAGGAGCAATACTCAGTCAAAACAGAATTCTTCTGATCTGCCTTACTTGGTGTCTCAGTCTGTGTAGCATTGCAATATTCTGGTTATTTAGCCTTGATGGGTTTTTGGTGCTGAACATGTAACTCAATATTGCAAGCACAGCCCTGCAGCAAAGCACAAACATGCCCTTTAAGATATGGCCAGATCATATCAAAAAGCAATATAAATTCATTTCTATTGAAGTGTCCTGTAACATGTAATTATTACTTGAATATCTGAGATGTTAAGACTGATGTGTGAAAGTTCTGCAGTTTGGATGTTGGTTGAGGAGAGTATTTGTGGGATCCCTGGAGAAGGCACAAGGATGGGGTGATCACCCTGTGTTGCCTTTCTGTGCTGACCTGGCTCACAGGGTTTGCTCAGCACCACCAGGGCTTTCAGGTTCACTCTCCTTTATGGAAGGGCAAGAACCATTTCCTTTTATCACTTTTATCACTTGGTTTCTCTGCATAGAAAAATACTTAAAAGAACTGGAGTCTTTTTTAAAATGTTACTTAGTTATTTTAAAACCAGTAGGCGTTTCAGTGAGCCCCAGGTGAGCTGAGAGTTTTTGTAGCAAGATGGTCCATTGCTTCTTTTTTCCAGCCTATTCTGAAGGTCCTTTATATAGCCTTGATAGGTGTAGTTAGAGAATTAGGCTTTCCAAAGAATTAAAAACCTGCCTGTAATGTCCTTTTACTGTTTTCCCCGTGTCCCGTAATGTTTTGTTTTAAAATGCTAAATTCCGTGTCTAGGAAGTGATGTTGTTAGGTTTGATGTGCAATAGCAAAGGTGAAAAGACACTGCATAAAGGACCAAAAGTACCAGAACTGCTGCCAAAAGGTGCCAGCCACGGGCCTGTTGCTGAAATCTGGGTGCTCTCTGTGAATTAAACTGCTTCAGCCACTGGAGGAGGAGTGGAACATTTGGGCAGAGTGGAGCAGGGAAAGGTCCTTGGTGACAGGTCACAGTGGTGGCTTTCAGGCTTGGTCATTGTCTCAGCACTGATTGTTGGCACGTTGAACAATGGCATGTCTGTGCCTGGGAGTGTTCCAGAGGTGCTGGTTTCCTTTTTGGGTAGAGGAGGGAAGGGAAAGGGCTGAGGTTTTTGTCTCTAGGAGATTCCTTTGTGCTCCTAAGCGAGATTTCTCTTTAAACCTTTTTAAAATCCTCTTTAAGGAGAATCAGAATGTGTCTGGCCTATCAAGGATTTGAGTTTAAAAGTTTTTGTTTTGAAGATCTTTTACTACCAAATGCTGAATGTAACTGCCATAAACTTCAGGAAAAAAGCCACGAACACGATGCTGTTTCCTGTGGGTGAGACTGGTGAGCACAGTGTTGGTTTGTATTGCTTGAAAATGTTCTTGTTCCGTTAAGCCAAATTCTCACAGAGCTGGAGAACTCACTGCCATGGGAATAGGGTAGGAGAGGGGGCAGAGCTGCTGGCAGCAGAGCTGGGTGTTGGCACGAGGGAGTCAGTGTGCCTGGAGAGCTGGAGCAGCAGGAGGGCAGTGGGGATGGAGGGGAGGGTGCTCGTGTCTGGGTACAGCTGGGACGTGGTTGAGCCTGTACTACTTGAGAATTAACCTCTGCTGAGTTAGTAGTGTGTGTGTTCTGTACCTTTTAATTGTGCTTTACCTCTATTGAAAAGCTTTGTACTGCCTCTCCTCTTTGGTAAAGCCTTTATAAATCTAAATTAACGAGCTTGCACAATCTTGTATACAGGAACCCCATCTTGTCTCTTAACGTGATTATTAATGTATTATTCTGTAAAAACTGATTAAAAGGAGAGCAGTTTAACCGCCTGGCTTTGACGTTTCTGCCTTGTTCCAGTGCCACCAGCAGCTGTGCTGGGGATGGCACTGCAAGTGTGAGCAGCTTCCCACTAACTCTGTGTGGTTTTGTGTTGGGCACTGCTGTTCTGCTCCATCCTCACGCCTCACAGGGAAGGCACATTGGCAAAAAAGAACCAAAACCCAGTAGAGGGGAGAGGAAGCTCTGCTGCACTGACTGCTTAACAAAGAGCTCTTCAGTTATTTTGGATCTGCAGCTTGGCTGTTCTGGTAGCTTGAGAGGAGAGAAATGGCTCTGCCTGCAGGACTGTGCCTGTCCCTCTGCTGGCTGCTGTTTGATGCCTTGTTGAGAATGGTCAAGTCCAAAAGTATTGTGTTTGGCATGTTTTTTGTTAGGAGATGCTGGTTTTTGCTGATGAGACAGGAGGTTCCTCAGCTGCCCCGGGCGGGGCCGGGCGGTGGTCCCCGCAGTGTTATTGACCTTGATTCTCTCTCATTTGCATCCAGCATTTTTCATCCTCTGGAATATGGTGTTTGGGGACCTTTCCATCATTAAGTGGATTTACAGCAATTTCCTTATGTGTTTTCTCCAAGGGATTCTGTTATGAGAGGCACATTAAATCTCCATTAATACCTCATTATCCGACTGATAAGATTACCATGATAATGAGGCAGAAATTCTAATTGTTTCACTTCTTATTGTGCCTTTCATTAAATCATATACCTGGAAGTTGCTGTCAGAGTAGGAATCTCCAGCCTGCAGAGCTTGGGAGGTGACCTGGTGCTGTGCAGCCTGGTTCTGTCCCATGGCACTGGAGGGATCCTGGGGTGTGCTGCTCTTTTCTCCTGGGCTCCTGTTCCTCCTGCCACGGCCTCTCCTCCGTGGCCACGCTGCCACAAGGGCTTCCAGTGTCCCCGGGCCCTTGGCAGCCTGGGTTTGGAGCCTGTTCTTGTACAGACTGCTCCTGAGGGGTGTGCAGCCCCTGTCAGAGCTGTTACAGCCCATCAGGTCAATGATCCATGAACTAAAAAGTCTCCAAGAAAGAGCAATTATTGTCTATCATGTGTCAAAGGCGCCCGTATTGACCCCGATGGATGGAGCCATTATGGGCTGCTGAGGCAGCGATCCGTGGACGGGGTTCAGGGTCTGGACACAGCACAAGGTGAGGGCAGGGTGGCTGTGGGGAGGGGGCAGTGGGGACACTGCCAGCTGCTGTGTCCTGCCATGGGCAGCCTGGAGCCGGGCTGAGGTGGGGAATGGCTCTGCTGGGCCCAGGGCTGTCCCCAGCCCGAGTTCCTGGGTCTGGCTCTGCAGAGGAGCAGAGCATCATCCTGTACAAGGCTCGCCTGAGCAGGAGGAGAGTTCTCCAGCCCATAGACCTGGCATGTTCGGAGGGCAGCAGGCACCAGCACGGCAGACAAAGCCTGGTGGGTGCCAGCCAGGCAGTGCCACCCCAGCCCTGCTGTCCCTGCTGCCCTGAGAGGACACAGGGTGGCACTGCCCTGTGCTGGTGTCCTCTGTCTGTGTGGCAGTGTCACCTGTGGCAGAGCCAGAGCTGTGGTGTGGGTCCGGCGGGGAGTGGGCACTTCCCATCCTGCCCAACACTGTCCACTCTGTCCAGCACTGCCCACCCTGCCCATCCTGTCCTCCTTGCCCACCCTGCCCTCCTGCCCTCCCTGCCCAGCCCCACCAGCTGAACCAGGCTCAGCCACGGCGCCAGCAGAGTCGTTGGGCTGGGGTTAATCAACATTCATTCATGTTTCCAAGTGTAAATTGAGCATTTGTTTAATTATGTGTAAGCAGCAATACATTCTGGCCATTATCTAAATCACTATTTTATTTCCTGGATGTGGTTTCATAATGCTGGGTTTGTGCTCCAGCCTCTGCATCATTAACAGAGAAGAGTTAATGAATATAAAAGCGTAAAGGCTAATTACACTTTAATTTACAATCATGGTCTCATTTTGGGACCACATGAAATCTGTTTTGAAAACAATTAAAAAAAAAAAAAAAAAAAAGCCCAGTGAAGGCCTGGTGAGAGGAAGGGTTTTGGCACAAAGTGAGTGGTGCTGGTGGTCACCAGGCCTGGGGAGCTGTGGCTGGTGGGGCTGGGGCAGCCCAGGGGGGCTCCTCACTCTCCCCTTGGCCCCAGGGTGCTGAGCCAGGCTGGCAGAGGGACCCCAGGGCTCCTGTGCTGCTGTGGGGACAGTGCTGAGGGATGGAAATTGGAGCCCGAGCAGGAGCACAGTTCACTGCATGGAGACAAAGATTTATTGGGCTGCAGATGTTGAAGGCAGAATCCAGGGATAGTGCTGACTCCAGCACTCTGCAGTGTTTGCCATTGCTGGGACCCAGCTCTGTGTGTGCAGGTACCAGGGAGGGACGTGGCAGGGGGTGAATGTCTCTGCTCTGCTCCCCCAGGGGCTGGGCCAGGGCAGCTCCCTGCAGGCTGAGCCATCATCCTCAGCAGAGGCCACGGGTGCCCCAGAGCATCTGGGCAGTGTCACAGCTGATGCCAGGCCCAGGCCCAGGCAGGAGCTGGTCCCCCTGGCACAGGATTGCCTTTCTGGATCCAGCTGTGGCTACAGGTGGGACTCGGGGGTGGAGGTGTAGGCTGGGAGAGGAGCAGACCCAGAGCCTGTGCTCCCGTGCTATGCAATGGGTGAATTCCTGTTTGTGTTTCCTTTATCCTCATTCCCTCAGCACTGGGATCAAGGCTGTGTGCTGACACCAGGAGGGAGCAGTGGCCTCTGCACCTTCTCTGGGCTGGCTGCCTGCAGCCAGCAGAGGAAATAAATCTCCCTGAGAAAACCACTTTGCTCACACAATTCCAATCCAACGGGGCATCGTGGCATCGCTCACTTCTTGTTTTATTTAGCTGATAATTGTTTATGGGGCCAGTTGAGCCCTGTAGGAGCACAGTACCTTTACTGGCTGCTGTGGGGCTCGTGGGCACAGCACTGCCCAGCCCTGCAGGGCTCAGCTCAGGTGTGGCTGTGCTGGGACGTGTCCCTTGGGCTGATGCCCTGCAGAGGCACTGAAGTCCTTGTGGCTTTGCTCACCCTGCCTGTGCTGGAGGACAGGAGGTGTCCAGGTGTCTCTGGGGTGGCTCAAGGACATCTGCTCAGCAGGATTTACAGGGTTCAGCAGTCATGGGGCCAGGGGCTCTGTGGTGCCTCTCCTGCTGCTGGGTGTGCTGGGCTGGGCCAGGGGAGGCTCCTTCACCCAGGCACAGGCTCTGCTGTCCCCCTGTCCCTGTGGGCTCCCTGTGCTGGGAGCCCATCCCTGCTCCACTGCAGCCACCTGGGGACCCTCCCCTCCCTGTCCCTCTCCAGGCTATTGTGGGAGCTGTGCCTCAAAGCCTCGTGTGTCCCTCAGGTTTGTCACCCAGCTTGTCATTGGGCCACGTCACTAATGAACACATCCAGGGGCTGTGGTGCTAATTGAAAGTGCTCACAGCAGGAATTCCTGTGGGTTAGGCACAGTACCTGCACTAACAGGGATTTGGCTTTCAAAAATCCATGGCTGCTGAGGGCAGCAGAGGGGGGCAGCTGCAGTGGCACCACACAGGACAGACCTTCCTCACCCCCACCCTGGGCGATGCCAGGGCAGCTGAGGGCTCCAGGTACCTGGGGAGGTGTTGGCTCCCATGTTTTGTGTCTGGTGGGGGCTCAAGGCTCCCCCAGCAGTGGCACTGGTGGTCGCAGGGCTCAGCTCCCCTTGGATCAGTGCTGCTCGTGCAGGGCTCCCACCTTCCCTCTAATCCTTGTCATCCCAAATCCTATCAGCACTGATTTGATATTTACCTTCAAATTACAGATGAACATGTTGAACATCATCATCCAATGATGATTCCCCATTGACAACCACTTTTTGAGACCTGTCAGTCAGCCAATTCTTAATCCTTCTAATGTGAGCTCTATTGATATTATATACAGCTAATTTTTTAATCAAAACGTCATCTGCTATTAAATCAAATGCCGAACAGAAGCCAAAGCACACCACTGCTCCTCACTTACTTCTATTAGGTAAACTTCTAAATTCAAGGAATGAAACCAAATTTTTTGACAAGTCTTACTTCTCATCCAGCCGTGCTCCGGCTCTGGTTGCAGCCCCAATTTCTGCCACCTGCAGCTGTTCCAGCTCCTCAGCCTTTCCCAGGATGGACCCGACTGGAGGGGTGAGTGTGGCCAGAGGGGAGCGTGTCCTGCAGGTGGGAGGGGAGGGTGCCAGGGCAGAGCTGCTCCACATCCAGGCCACTTCACAGTTAAAGTCTGGGTGGGGAAATGGGAATTTTCCTCCTGTGCTGGATGCAGCCCCTGACCTGAAAATGTGGGCACAGCCTGGGCGGATGGGAGAGGAGCAGGAGCAGGAGCAAATGAGATATGACAGCCCAGGCTCTCCAATATGGTCACCAGCTGTCCGGCTGCTGGGGAGGCACAGCCCACACAGAGGCATTTGGGGAGGAGGGCAGGCAGGGCAGGGCAGGGCAGGGCTGGGCTGGATGTGCGGGCAGGCACACCCTGCCCACGCCAGGGCTGGGGTGGCACCTGCTCTGAGACCCCTGTGTGCCCCCAGAGCCACCCTGGATGGGGCTGGGGTGCAGTTGGGGAGGCTGTGCCACCGTGGCTGAGCTTTGGGGACCCCTGCCCAGAGCCAGGCTGCTGGCAAGGCCCCTGACCAGAGATCCCCTCCTGCTCTGGTCCAGCTCTGTCCCCTCCAGCTCAACCAACCCCTTGTAAATCTAAATTAATAAGGTTGCACAGCTACAGATACAGGATCGTGGGCTGTGTCTTGTCTTTGTCGATCAATGCTTTCTATCATCTCATAAAGCTGATTAAAAAGCAGAGCAGTTCATCTCACCAGGTTCCACATCCCAACATTATAAATTTGATATTCCGATTAATGACTGTCAGCACTGGCCGAGGACACGGAAGCTGGTCAGTGTTTGTAGTTTATAATTAATATTGGAGCACTGGAGCTTATATATAATATTGGAGCATTGCTGCAGAGGGCACCAAGGAGGAATTTGGGATGGTTAGGAATTTATTATCCCTAAAATGGCAAAGTGCAGGAGAAAGGCAGTTTGTGTGTCCAGCAGTGCCCGTGCCAGAGGGACTCAGAGTGACCAGTGTGACCTGTCACAGCCAACAGCTGCACACCTGTGTCCCCAGTGCTGCTGGGAGGGTCAGCCAGGGGGTCAGCTACAGCCCAGCCCTTCTGCTGTCCGTAGGGAAGCTGCAGTGAACAGATGTCTGTGCCCCAGCTCTGGACACGGGGCTGTCGGTCCCTCAGGCTAGGCACTGACCTGGTTGTGATGCCAGCTGCTTGGAGAGCCCGTGGATGGATGATGCTGCTCCTCCCTGGCTGGCAGCCCTGCCTGGTCCTGGCACAGGGCACAAACACCACCCGTGCATCCCACGGTCACTGCCTGGCCCAGCACAGCACATGTGGGGACTTTCTACAGAAATAAGGAGCTTGACCCCAAAAGAATGTCCTGAGCTGTTTCTCTGGGATAAAACCCCATAACTTGACCAGATCCCCAGGATCAGTCAGCCTCATGTCCTGGATCGGTGAGGTGCACGGGGGGTTGAGGGGGTCACTGTCCCTCCAGACAGGAGCAGGGGCAGGACAGAGACAGGGGTAGGGACAGGAAAGGGACAGGAAAAGGGACAGGAAAAGGGACAGGAAAAGGGACAGGCTGTGCTGTGCCGAGCCCGAGGCTGCGAGCGGCGGCCTCAAGGTGGCACCGTAAGAGTGGGAACAGAGCGGCAGAACAAAGGCACAGAGCTGAGACCCCAACACAGAGCTGAGAACACAACACAGAGACCCCAGCCCAGCTCAGATACCCCAAAACAGAGCTGAGAACACAGCACAGAGCTGAGAGCACAGCACAGAGACACCAACACAGAGCTGAGAGCACAGCTCAGATCTGAGAGCACAGCACAGAGACCCCAGCCCAGCTCAGAGACCCCAGCACAGAGCTGAGAACACAGCTCAGAGACCCCAGCCCAGCTCAGAGACCCCAGCACAGAGCTGAGAACACAGCACAGAGCCCCCAGCCCAGCTCAGAGCCTCAAGTCCCTGGACAGAACAGGAGGGTCCCGATGTCACCCGCAAAAAGCCCCGCGCTGGTGAGGAAAAGGGAAAACGGGGAAAACGGGGCCATGAGGGGCAGGATGGGGGTCCTGGCCCCCACACCCCGGGCAGCAGCAGCCTCAGGACCCTCACCCAGCCCGAGGATCTGCATGTCCCGGGGCCCGGCAGTCACACGGGGGACAGGGCTGGTGGTACGTGTCAAACACCCCGAGTCCCCAGGGATTTTGGGGTGATTCCCACATTTCCGTGTGTTTCTCCGGGCACGGGAAGGAGGATGCCGTGTGTGCTGTGGGGCTGGTGCCCGCTGGAGACGATGCCACGGACCCACCTTTGTGCCAGGTATGATGCTGGCATTCCCAGCTCCTCTCCCTCGTTCAGGGACAGGGATGCTGATCCTGAAACGCACCCCAAACCCCTGGAGGGTGTGTGGTGTCCCCCCGCCCGGCTCCCTCCCGCAGCGGTGCGGGGCTGGAGGCGCCTCCCGCTAATTGGAGTGTGCTGAGGAGGAACCCGCTCAGCTCTGCCTGCCGTGACATTAAGACCTAAACTTGCTGTAAAACCAAATGGATACGCACACCCACATCCACGAGGCTTTTAGTTCAGCAACAAGTGAATCCATCAAAGCCCAGCACCTAATTTAATAGCAATAATGAAAGGTGTGCGTCACTATTAATTTAAGCACTCCAACATTAGCCTTGCACTTAGAAACCAGCAAGGCAAAGCTATTTACAAATGAATGTACCAGGGCAATAAATTGAAAGGACTGGTCTGACCTGCGGTGGCGGCTTTCTTCATTTATACATAGATATATTTCTATAGATGCATTTATTCCCATCTCTTCAGAGAACTCTCCCTAATTAAGTTGAAGTGGCAGTGGAAGTGTGGCAGTAAGTGTGGAAAGAAGCTGCTGAAAACGTATTTAATTCATTATAAATAATCTTTGATACCGCGAGGTTGCATAAAGGTTTCAGTATCAGAGCAGGACAGCGAGGAAGGCCAAGGAGATCATCCGCAGCAGTGGGAGCCTCTGCATGCCCTGCTTTGACGTGCTGGTGCCAGGGAAGGGGGAGCAGGGCTGGCAGGAGCAGGGTGAGCCCCACGGACACGAGGGTAATGTATGTGAGGAGGGAGGTGTATGTCACCCACATTAGAGGAGTTTAATGTGCTCAGAGTCACATTATTGTACCCTTGCAGAATACATTATCTGTACGCTGCCTTTACAGGCTGTCACCTCGCAGAGAGGCTGCAGAGTTCCTGGAAACCATTATCAGCCTCTAATGATATTATCAGAATTGGAGCACTCGTGGCATGGCTGAGGATCCATCCCTGTGCCCCGGGAGCAGCGGGGCAGGGCTGTGGCTCCGTGGATGCTGCCCCTGCCCCTGGCCCATAGATCTGTGGAGGATCCCAGCCCATGGGGACAGTGCCCAGCTCACCCCGCTCCCTTTCCTGACCCCCAGCGCTGCTCTGCCCTCGCCCTGCCTGGTGGCACTACGGAAAAACAGAGTCGCCTTTTTCGGAGTGTAATCTCCAGCCTGCGACAAGGAGCCACGCAAACTGATAAATTGCAGATTAAACGAGTGCCACACTCCACTCCAGCCCTGGCTGTTAATTCCCCTGTTGTGCAATTCCCGGCTCTCAGGGCCTGTCAATTCCAGCTAATCGCAGGAGGCACTAAAACACTCTGCCCTGACAGCCCCGGATCGAGGCACCCCTGACTCCCGGCTCAGGTGGATTGCACGCATCACTTATGCACAAATCAGCAATATGCCAGCAGGGAGGAATTATGTCCGATGACAGCCCAGACATGAGGTACATATTGCAGAGCCGGCGAGCCCCAGCCGCCGTGACAGATTGCGCTGGTGCGGGAGCGGATCCGCCTGCACCGGCCCCGAGCGCACCCGGAGCCACCGGCACGGCGCCTGTGCTGCCGCAGCGGGGCTGGCCCTGTCCCCAGCCCTGTTCCCGTTATTGTCCACACCCGTCCCTGTCCCCGTCCCTGTCAGCGCCACCCCCGGGTTGCCCAAAGGAGCAAAGGGAAAAGAGGACAGAACGGGGCCAGAATGGAACCGTGGGTGTCCCAGTGTCCCCCCCAGGGTGAGGGGTGCCAAAACATCCCGCTGTGCCCAGCTGGGGTGGGCACCAGCCCGGCTCAGCCCAGCCCAGCTCTGCTGCAACATTTAACTTGTCGTAGTCTGTGATCCTGAAAAGCTGAAATTAATGACAGCCTTGCAGTTGCTCATTAATAATTGCTTCATTACTGTACGCAGTTGCAGCCTCCTGACAATAATGGGGTTTGCTGGTGTATTTCTAATTATCTGGCATTTCAGCTCCCTAATAGAGTCCCGGTGCTCCCTGACGAGACCTCGCTCTCCAGCAGGAGCCGAGCCCGGCCCGCTCAGCCCCGACCCCCGTGTGCTCCTCCAGCTGCAGCTGCGGGGCTGAGCACCCTGCTGAGGAACCGCGCAGCACCTGGGCCGCCAGGACCCTCCACGACCGGGCCGAGCCCTCCCGCATCCCCAGCGCACACCTGGAGCTCCTGCGGGGTCGGTTTGGCAGCGATGACATCGGGAGAGTGTTGGGAGAGCTCAGCAGGTAAGTGCCTGCGGCTGGCAGTGCTCAGCGTGGCCACACCACGGCTGTCCCCATGGCCACACCACATCCATCCCCATGGCCACACCACAGCTGTCCCCATGGCCACAATCTAGCTGTCCCCATGGCCACACCATGGCTGAACCCATGGCCACACCATGGCTGTCCCCATGGCCACAATCTAGCTGTCCCCATGGCCACACCATGGCTGAACCCATGGCCACACCACATTCATCCCCATGGCCACAATCTAGCTGTCCCCATGGCCACACCACATCCATCTCCATGGCCACACCATGGCTTTCTGTGTGGCCATGGCAGCCCCAGCAGTGGCATTGGCTGTGGCATTGGTGGTGGCAGTGACAGTGGCAGTGGCGGTGGCATTGGTGGTGGCAGTGACAGTGGCAGGGACTGTGGCAGTGTCCCCATGCTCACACCATGGAAATCACCACTCGTGCCCCATTCCAGCCCAGCCCTGCTCCCAGTCCATCACAGCACACGCGGCCCCCGCGCTCCCACCTGGGGAGGGGGCTCATTTGTAGTTAAAAATCTATTGTGACTTGTCAGAAAAATGAATAAATGGGCACATTATTTTTTCATTTTGGAGCTCAGCATCTGTTTGTCTAATCAAGAAAGAGAACTGGGAAAGTCAACCAGGGCTGACGCACACATTTTATTTAACTTTTCCTCTGTCAAAGGAGTTTAAATGTGTAATGAACAGGCCATGGTGATTTGAAATATAATCCCATTACTCTGATGAGATTACCCAGGCTGTGAGAGTTCACAAATCATGCTTAGGGTTTTTAGAGTGAACAACACCCTGTTGAGATTTTTTTTTCTCTTTTTGCATTTAAGCGGAGGTGTGTGGGGAGAATAAAACATGACAGTGCTTAACCCTTCATGGAGTGGAGCAGCAGCATGGGGCTGTGCCCAGGGCCTGCCCCAGTTCTCAGTGACCCTGAGATCTGCATGGTCACGGTAATGATGCCAGGGAGCAGCACCTGGCCAGGGCACACTCCTGCTGGCCCAGCTGGCCGTGTGCCCACTGTCCCTGTCCTCATCACTGTCCTTGTCCCACGCTGCACAGGGGTGGCTGGGCTGGGATGTGATTTAAGGAGCATTAATTTCAGCTGCTGCAGCAGCACCCAGTCCCACCCGCCACCACGGCAGCGCATTTCCCTGAATTCATGGGCCCATTACAAACATGTCTCCATAAATAACTGCCCCCATTAATCTCAGGGCTGCACCCATGGCTGTGTGATGGGTCTGCTTGTCCCAGTGCCAGGTCTCAGCCCTGCCTCAGGCCAGCTGCAAAACCCCTGGGCTGCGTCTGACTCCCACCAGCCCAAACCCAAAGGTGCCTCTGGCTGGAGCTGATGCTCTGGGAGCTCCTGGCACACCCCTGCAGAGCCCAGGGAGAGCACTGAGTGCTCTGGCCACGAGTGCCCTCAGTGTGCCCTGCTGGGGGAATTGTCCCTGTGTGCAGCACTGGTGGGCAGCAGGAGTCAGAGACAGCTGAGGAATCTCTGCTGCCTCCTGCGTGCGGCAGGCCAGAGCCAGGGCTGGAGGAACAGCTTGCCTTGCTGACCCAGTTCAGTGCCCATCTGACTCAATTACATCCACAGCTAGCAGGGAAAGACCAGCCTGTGGTGGCTCCGTGCTCAGCTGTGCACACACTGCGCTGATTTAACTCCTTCAGAAACCCGAGGAGCAGGAACGTCTGCTCTGGGGGAGGGATGCTCTGCTCCTGGGTGCTGCATCTCTCCAGGATTTAAGGAAGATTTCCTACGTGCCATGTATCAAACTGAATCTGATCTTTGGAAGCAAATTTGGTTTTTAACTGTCAGTGGCTCTTTTGGAGCAAATAAACTCACTTTGGGCTTGCTCCAGCCCTTGGAGCAGCCTCTGTCCATCCACCTCTGCCTGGTCCCAGGGACACCCACACTGATGAGAGGCTGTGAGCACAGCTGGTCTGGGCAAGGGACTGTGCCACAAATGTCACAGACAGCAGAGATGTTACCAGCTGAGATTTTTAGGCTCTGCTGAGAGCAAACCTGCACATGCTGAATTCCTGCTGATAATAAATACATGAGAGGGGGTGGCAACAGCACTATGGCCATGGAAACAGGAGATTGCTGCAGTTTCTGGTACCAAATAGGAAATTTTTCAGTTCACTTACAAAGAATTGAAACTGGGTGGCCAAAGAACATTCACAGAGCAACTTTAATGTTAAATATTTCACAGAGTCGGTTAAAAGAGTCATTTACATCGAAGGGGCTTTTCCCATTGTATCTGTGCTGCATTTGCACATAGAAAATATTAAAAAATTAATAGAATACTATAAAATAGCATTTCTCTCATTTTGCAGATATCATGGAAGACTGTACAGGGAGGGCAGGGCCAAGCCTTGAAACGCAGAACATGAACACAACAGGTGAGACCCAGACCCTCCCCTGCCCAGGGGCTGCTCCCACACGCTGTGTTAAGGCTCAGGAAGTTTTCTCTGTACAAAAGCAAGGTGGGAGGGTGGGCAGTGGCCCAGGGAGCTGCCCCCAGCCCCGTGGGGAGCCAGGGCAGTTCTGTGATAGTGGGGTGTGTGTGCAGAGCTCCAGTGACCTGGAGAGACAGAAGAAAGACACCTCTGGTGAATTCAACCAAAAACGCAGCTCCAGCTCCCAGCAATCCATTCCTGTGTTCCCTGATGTATTGAGGATGAACAAGGCCAAGATAGTTACAAATCCCAGTACAAAGTAGGTCTTAATTTTTATTGTTAAAGAATAATATAGAGAGAAAGTGAAGGCATTTCTCAGTCCCCAGGGAAGGTGCCCCAGAGGATGTGCCAGCGCCGGGCAGAAGGATTCTCCCCTCCACCTCCACGACATGGATTTCCAACCACTGTGCTGCCTTCAGCAAGGAACTTCCAATAAAGCATTTGCAAAGCTGAAAAGCACAGTTAAATAAAAATATTTTTGAACAAAACAAACACAAGAGACTCGGCTGTCTGGGTGCTCCCTCGCTAAGCGCTCCCCTGCCACGGCTGCTGCTCCTGGCTCACGGATGCCTCCTGCACTTCAGCAACAGAAGTGAAACCATCTGGGACTGCAGCCTCCCCCCAAAAGAACTGTGCATCATATGGACCTTGAAAAAGATTACATCTGTTTATTAATAGTAAAAATGGATACATTTGTCCTACATTTTGTTTTTAGAAATTTGATCATGTCACAAGCAATACCTGTGTGTACGTGGGTGGATTACAGATGTATATAATTTATTTTAACCAGGCTGTGAAATAATATGTAATCACATCTCTTCTTGTGATTGTACATAATACAGTAATTAAATGATGCCAGTCTACGTCATTCTCTTATTTCTAATCAAAGGAACCTGAAGTGTAACAGTCTTCTTTCCAGCTGATATGGCTCTTTATTTCTGTCACAGGGGAGATGTCCCATCATGGACGAGGGATGATCTTCCAGCCGTGAGAGACGGGATGGTTCTGATTCCTCACTGGCCATGGCTGCCCTGGGTGCAGGAGAGCACAGTCCTGGGTGCAGGAGCAGCACAGCCCTGGGTGCAGGAGCAGCACAGTCCCAGCAGCAGGAGCAGCACAGTCCTGGGTGCAGGAGCAGCACAGTCCCAGCAGCAGGAGCAGCACAGTCCTGGGTGCAGGAGCAGCACAGTCCCAGCAGCAGGAGCAGCACAGTCCTGGGTGCAGGAGCAGCACAGTCCCAGCAGCAGGAGCAGCACAGTCCCAGCAGCAGGAGCAGCACAGCCCTGGGTGCAGGAGCAGCACAGCCCTGGGTGCAGGAGCAGCACAGTCCCAGCAGCAGGAGCAGCACAGTCCTGGGTGCAGGAGCAGCACAGTCCCAGCAGCAGGAGCAGCACAGTCCTGGGTGCAGGAGCAGCACAGCCCTGGGTGCAGGAGCAGCACAGTCCCAGCAGCAGGAGCAGCACAGTCCTGGGTGCAGGAGCAGCACAGTCCCAGCAGCAGGAGCAGCACAGTCCTGGGTGCAGGAGCAGCACAGTCCCAGCTGCAGGAGCAGCACAGTCCTGGGTGCAGGAGCAGCACAGCCCTGGGTGCAGGAGCAGCACAGTCCTGGGTGCAGGAGCAGCACAGCCCTGGGTGCAGGAGCAGCACAGCCCTGGGTGCAGGAGCAGCACAGCCCTGGGTGCAGGAGCAGCACAGTCCCAGCTGCAGGAGCAGCACAGTCCTGGGTGCAGGAGCAGCACAGTCCCAGCTGCAGGAGCAGCACAGTCCTGGCTGCAGGAGCAGCACAGTCCCAGCAGCAGGAGCAGCACAGTCCTGGGTGCAGGAGCAGCACAGTCCCAGCTGCAGGAGCAGCACAGTCCCAGCAGCAGGAGCAGCACAGTCCCAGCTGCAGCACGGGCAGGGAGTGG
Source organism: Erithacus rubecula (assembly GCF_903797595.1). Lineage (NCBI taxonomy): Eukaryota > Metazoa > Chordata > Aves > Passeriformes > Muscicapidae > Erithacus > Erithacus rubecula. The sequence continues at coordinate 805,981 of NC_136673.1, read as the reverse complement.
CACATGGGCTCTCCTCGAGGCTTGGCCTCACTGCTGGCCTGACTTCTTCTCCTTCTGGAAGCTAAAGCTTGTTCTCCTGCTCAGTTTTCTTTGTTTCTGAGCAAAATAATCTGCTCTGGCTGTGCTTGCTCGTGACTCTAGAATATAGTTAACCTGCAAGACACAAGGGGGTGTTTATTGGCACTGCAGGGTGGGACCCCCACCCCACCCCTGAGCTGGGCTCTGCTGGAACTGGTCCCAGCAACCAGCAACCCAAGGATGGCAGAGAGAGCCCAGAGAGCCAGGAGAGCCCTGGCCTGTGTCCCTCATCCCATTTTGGGTCACCCAAAGCTCTGGGGAAGGCAGCGAGTGCAGACCCCCCAGTGCTGGGATAATCCAGTAATGAGCATCAATAAAGGACCTTATCAGCCTCAGGAAAAAGAATTCTTCCATCATGATGTTTGCACACTCAGCTAATCTCAGAGTTTCCCTGTGTTTTGGCACATTTTACTTGATGAAAGCATTTTAAAATGATATTTAACAAGCCTGCTACTCCCTAAATTTATTATCTTCAATGCTTTGTGATAATCTCAGAGATAATTTTAATGGAAGGTTAATGCAAGAATCAAAAAGATAAAAATGCCCTTTGGTCTGTCATTAGCTGGTTAATATGCTGTGGCTTAAAACTTGCACAATTTTATGCACTGTAGAGTGTTTCACTTTCATTGCATATTACAGCTTAAGGCATAAAAATATAGGGAATTTTCATGGTCAATAAAGTCTCAGTCCTTCTCACTTGATCATCTAAAAAGCCTAATTTGAAAAGTCTGATTTTTCTGCGCTCCCTAATGCTGATGGAATTGAAAACAAAACAGTGACTTGTGCATGAAACCAGAGAATGTTCTATATAAACAAGCTGCAACTCAGGAAAAAATTATTGCTCAATATTGAATATTCATGTTATTGACAGTAAACCTTTTTTTTTAGCCTTTGTTTATGATCAGTCTCAGGTGTGTGGAGACAGCACCCCTGGAAGTGCTCAAACCCCAAAGAGGAAATGAGGGTACTTAGGCAAAGGTTGACTTGATGATCTTGGAGGTCTTTTCCAACCTTAATGATTCTATGATTCCATGATTCTTAGTGTTTGGGATTGCAATAGCTAATCTAAGATAAAGTGAGAAGAAAAGGCCCAAAGCTCACAGAGCAGAAACCCCTCAGACACGCTGACCTGTGTAATGAACAAAAGTTATTTCATTGCACATCAGTTTAACAATCCTCTAAACTCCACCCAGCCAATAAAAGCAAACATAACAGATGGTTTGCCAAAATTACTGCTTTTGAATTTTGACTTGCTACAAAAGATAAACTCGTGGAAAATTCCATTCAATATTTCAAGGGTGTAACAAAAATTTGGTTCTCAAAGCAAGAGAATTTGTGTCTGTACAGAGCCCCAAGGAAAGCCAAGAGTCCTGAGAGGATCAGGGTGGAAAAGCCCCTGTGTGCTGTGTGGGGACACCAGAGTGTGCAGCAGAGGTGAGAGGGGCAGGAGCAATAAGATGTGGTCGTTTGCTATAAAATTCCACAGAAAATGGTGTTTTTATTCTACAAACAAGAACAAAAGGAAATGCTACACACAGACAGGCAGTGGCTGCGTGGCTGTTTGAAGGATGAGTAAAACAACAGGCATGGAGCAGCCATCCTGGCAGGTTAAACACACCCCAGTGGTCCCCAGGCACTGCACCCTCGTGTTTCCAGAGCCTTCTGAACACTCACATGTCTAACAAGTGGTAAAACACCAGGATTTTGGGTCACGTTAAAATTTAACACTCACCTTCAGTACAATTTCATTGACAGTAGCAGCATCTGATTCAAAGTAAAGGTGTTTGTAGTCATGATTGCTTAGATATGTAAGTTTAAATATTGCATGACCTGCAAAGATAAGAAAAAAACTGCTTAGAATATTCCTGTAAAGTTTGAGCAGAGCTCGTGTGCCTGACAGAAGAAAACCACAGATGGTGATCTCAGCTACCATCAGCACGACAGAAGGAAGCAATGAAATGCTGACAGGCTTCTCATGTCATTTCAATTTAAGGCAAGTGGTGGCTTACAGGAGCAGCTGAACTCCAGTCAATAAAGTTCCTTTTCCCATCACATCCCCACTGCAGGAAACGCAAAAATCCATCAAATGGCTGGTTAGCTGTGCTCAGCAGGGCTGGGCTGGACACAGCACACAGTGAGCCCCAAATCACCTCCCCAAACCTCCTACAGAACACAATGAGCCACAAATCACCTCCCCAAACCTCCTACAGAACACAATGAGCCCGAAATCACCTCCCCAGACCTCCTACAGCACACAATGAACCCCAAATCACCTCCCCAAACCTCCTATAGAACACAATGAACCCCAAATCACCTCCCCAAACCTCCTACAGCACACAGTGAGCCCCAAATCACCTCCCCAAACCTCCTACAGCACACAGTGAGCCCCAAATCACCTCCCCAAACCTCCTACAGCACACAGTGAGCCCCAAATCACCTCCCCAAACCTCCTACAGCACACAATGAACCCCAAATCACCTCCCCAAACCTCCTACAGAACACAGTGAGCCCCAAATCACCTCCCCACACCTCCTCCCAAAACACCACAGAGCCCAGCCAGCTGAGGGTGGTGATGGCACCTCAGGGATCACCCTTCCCACACCAAGGAAAATCACATTAAACTCCAGTTGTGACCTGCTAGCACCTTCCTGGTGCTCAGGGCTGTGTCCCCAGGCAGCTCCACGTGCTCTGAGTGCCACATTGTGCTGCCCTGGGACAGCCCTGGGCTCCAACACCACCAGGAGCCACTGAGACACAAAGGTCCAGCATGGAACACGAGGGAAGGCAGAACATCCTTCACTTGTGAGGATGCTGATGGCTTCAAAATTAAAATTAAATGCATCCCATACAAGGTACTTTTCCAACCGTTTTCTAATTTATTCAGTTCAACAGTCAAAGTTAGCAATCCATAAAGTAACAGCCACATTATTGTAAATCCAGGTCTTTCCTGCAGGAAAGCTAATTGGAAATCTTATTTACATTATCTAATTCTCCAGATTTCCAAAAAGTGACTGATATATGCTCAGATTGGTGGCCAGGAAATTTGAGATGCAAGTATTTTATTGTGGCATGTTAATTAAACACCATTATGATGCACTAATCTGGAATATAAATTCTGTATTGAAAAATTGGCTAATAATAATAATAAAAACCCAACCCTTTAAATCATTTGACAAATGATGCCTCAGTGGTACTAAAAATGCGGAATTCCAAGCTGGGAGCTCATCAGCATGTTAATGCATGCAGCTCTGCCTGGAACACAGCATCTTAATGATTCCAAAAGTGTCAGTGCACCACTCCTGGGGATGGGACCCAGCACAGCACAGCTCCCACCACCTTCCCTGGACACTGAACATTCCACACTGGCTAGCAGAAACAAAACTGGCACTAAACAGGGTCAGAGGACCCCAATGAGCTGCTGTATTTCAGGTTTTGGAAATCACTGGGTAATTCTTGCTGTGGATCAAGACAAAACCTCCTGAGGTGCTCCCTGGGAGCCCAGCCCAGCCTGGTGTCCCTTGGGCAGCATTCCTGCTCCCAGGGCACAGGGGCTGCTCTGGCTGCCAGCAGACCCTCAGCTGTGCAGAACACACAGCCCCATCCTGCTGGCACTGGTGAACCAGTGGAAAGAAGCCAAGGAGACTTTTTCCTTAGAAAGCCCCATTACAGCATCATGTTTATGGGCTCCAAGTCCACAACACTCTACTTACAGCATGAAATATGAGTGCACTGAAATCCTAACTGGCACTTTGCTCTGCTACTCTTCTAGCCAGATGGAATTTATGAATTGTGAGATTGATTTCCATTTCCAAGAGTGCTTAAATATGTGATGTACCTCTTTCCAATAGAGCACCACCCCTGACAATTGTGAGATCAATAGGAGCTTCCATGGTTTGATGTTTCTGTGTGAGAGGATCTGGTAACAAACAGCAGCAGCTCGAGTGGCTCCTGCTGCACGTGATGGGGGATTTAAACCCAAAGCAGAGGCTGCACAAGCAGCTGTTCCCATCCCTGTGCCTGGGTGTTTGCAGGGAACCTCAGTGCCCTGCAATCAGATTAATCAGCTGCACAACAGAAACCCCACGTTACTCCCAGCTACGTTTGTCTGTTAAAACAGGCACAGAGAGCAAACAGGAGCTCAGCTGCTGCCAACAGCTTCTGTCTCGGGGTGGGCACAGCCCAGGTGAGCTCAGCACAGCCAAGGGGGCCCGTGCCAATGGCCCTGGTGCCCCCCAGCCTGTGCCACAGCCCCAGAGCAGAGCAGCATCTCCCCTGTGCCCTCTGACCTCCCCAAGCCCAGCACTGATGGCTTCTGTGCATTACTCCTGCAGAGGAAGGCAGGATGCTAATTCACTGGGAATTCACCAAGGAGAGCTCATTTACTCCTCCAGCACCACATCTCACGTTCAGCTGCTCACCCATCTCCTGATTTTTAGCACCACTGCACTGCCAACGAGGCGAGGGAAGAGGCCCTGCAGCACTGCAGCTCCCAGCTCTGCTCCCCTTCTGGGGCTGCAGCTCCCCCTGCATCCTCCTGCTGCCCCCAGCCCCTTCTGCATCCTCCTGCTGCCCCCAGCCCCTCCTGCTGCCCCCCAGCCCCTCCTGCATCCTCCTGCTGCCCCCAGCCCCTCCTGCTGCCCCCAGCCCCTCCTGCTACCCCCCAGCCCCTCCTGCTGCCCCCCAGCCCCTCCTGCTGCCCCCCAGCCCCTCCTGCTGCCCCCATTTCTCCTGCATCCTCCAGGAAATCTTGTGCTAATTCCTGCAATCTTGGGAAAACATCCAAACCCGTGGTGGGCCCCACACAGCACCTGACACAGGTAAAAAAATAATCACTCTAATCTAAGTAATAAACTCCTTTTGTCAAAACCTAAAAAATACATATTTTTTTTGCCTGGAAAACAAAGAAATGAATTTGCACAAGAAAAGATAATTTTTTTTACTGAACCTGCCAAGACTAGAAAGATTTTCTTATTTCCCTTCCACCCCACAATTCACCCCTTACCCAAACTCTCTCTTTGCCAAGCCACTCTTTAAAAAGAATGTATGGAATTAAATCACTAATTAGATGGAGAATGAAAAGAATATTCATGAATTGGACAAAGCAGAAAACAAACAAACAGGACAAAGCAGAAAGCAAACAAACAAACACTGCAAATGCAAATTTATGTTAATTTTTCAATATACCTTATGATTGCTTTGTCATTACAGGGCCATAAGGCAGAAGTCAACAATTTAGAGTTATTAGTGGAATAAATAGCTGGAGAAGGACTCACTGAAGAACAAAGCACTTATGGACATTGTTTGACATCACTAATTCTCATTGCTTCAGAAACTGTGACCTCAACAGGCTCAAACCCTGAAATCTCTCCTCATGGGCCCAGAAAGGAAGCAATAGAATTAGAAATAAATAAAGTAAAAGGCAAGGAATGAGGATAATAAAATACACATCAGCAATACTTTTGTACAAGGACACATTTCCTTCAAACCCTGCAGGAGATGGGGCAGCCTCTGCTCTGCTCCCACTGCTGAATTTCACCCACAGCACTGGGGGGGCTCAGCTGCCTGAAATCCACGTGGGATACCCCAGGGATGGATGGAGCCAGGACCCTGAAGGGCCTACAGAGCTGCAGGAGTTGTGTTACCACCAAAAACACCCAACACCCTTCCTGACACCCTCTGGTAACAAATAAAACTCCACAGGGGATGTCACAAGCTGCAGCATGGCTGCAGCTGGATTATCCAGATGTGGCACTGACAGAAGGGGATGAGGAGCTGCCTGTACAGGTGGGGTTAATCCCATTTTATGCCAGGAACATTTATCCCAAAGGGGTGTCATTTAGAGGCACTGAGGGCAGCCAGTTCTGGATGAAATCCTCACCCCACTGACACCAGTGATGGGTTTGGGCTGCCCACCATGAACAGGGTGGATCTTCTCAAGCCAGGGCAGTACTAAAGTGGGAATAAATGAGAAGACTGTTAAGGATAAAAATAACAGCTGTGGTCCAGCTGGCTTGCCCCATTCTCTCAGGCAGCAGAATATTCCATGAACTCTTTTCCTCCAACCCTTTATGTTCCACTGTAGGCTTGTTACTCAGCACTGCTATTAGAGTGCCATGTGTCCAAATGTCCTGAAAACAGAGCTGCAATTAAAGTGCAGCACACACCCACTTCTGTGTCAAATTGTGGTAACTATTCACACATCTGGATTCTTTTCTCCCAAAGCCTTTTTTTTTTTCTTTAAGTTATTATCAGAGGCAGAACACTAATAAAGATTTTTGCAAAAACGCTGAAAATTGAGGTGCAACTTGAGGCTGCCCAAAACCTCTTTACCAGCAACCTTGTTTGGGGGGAAAAAGATAAATAAATGCAAGTGCAGTGTTTGCAGAGGGCAATGGGCTCCCCCAGTGGTGTGCAGCTCATCAATCAGGCATTGTCTGAGAGAGAGACCAGCCCTGTAAATGTCACATGCACTCAGGCCCAGCACAGGCAATCCAAACACACCCAGCAGTTTTAATTGGGCAGTGTAATTAAACTAAAAAACCCCAGCAGAATAGCTGTGACAGGATAGATGGAGACCCCCTTTAACAGGGCTGCAGCACGGGTCTGTAACAGGAGGAGGTGAGTGCTCCCGATTGTGCTCAGAGCTTTCATGGGGAGGTGCTGCAGGGGCTGCAGCTCACCAGAGCAGCAGGAGCTCCCTGGCTGCTCCTGCCCTGCCAGGGCCCTGGTGCCAGCCCCTGTCTGCAGGGACACTCCTGCTGAGTGCTGCCCTGGCCCAGCCTGGCACAGCCCTGGCCATCTGTGCACCCCTGCCACGGGTGGGCTCCTCCCTTCTGCTCCTCACCTGGTGTTCCTTCCACTCCAAACCTGAAGTTTGGGAACATTTTCTCTGCTGAACCTGTTTTTTACCTGTTTGTGATTAGTTTCCTACTGAAAAGGGATTTTGCCCTGTTACTTCTTGCTCTGCTGTGGGATATTTTGGGCACCGTTTGCAGAGCACACTCTGCCTCTGCTCTGGCCCCACTGCAGGCTCTGAGCAAACCTGCAACAGCTCTGTTTGAGCTCCCAGAGCAGCAGGAACCCAACACCTTCCCAACACTTCCTGGGTGTTTTCAGCCCTTCCACAACCCAAAAACAAATTCACTGAACTGGCATTACCCAAAGTGCATAACCGGGAGGAACTGGACGCTGAATTAAAACATCAAATACCTTTAGCTTTAAATGAAAACTACACAGAGGGGGTTCAGGCATGGCTCTGGCTATCACTTGCAGCCAGGGTGAATACTGCTGGAAAAGCTATTTTCGTGCAGATGTGGAATTCAATGGGAAAGACTGACTGGTGTAGCAACATCAATCAAACCGTCGGCTGGGCTGGCAGCTCCCGACAGCAAGGCAGGTTCAAAGGCCACGGGATAAAGAAAAAGCCAAGCTCTGGTTCAGCTCTAATATCTCCTCTCTGGAAGTCTCAGTGAGGTACCTGCCCCCCTTCTGCACTCGCAGCTTTCATTAATCTTCTTGCCATCTTTTTAACTAGTCATGCAGAACCGCTCGATAGCGAGACATATAATGGGGAGGCCCTGTGCCTATTACCAGGTTAACACTCTGTTAAGCCCCAGTGCAACAATGGAATCAGAATTTAAAGGAAATCTTCAGCTGCAGGGTGCAAAGCGGGCAATTAAATTAGAAACTGAAGTTACCCATGTACTCCATGACCTATGGACACCTTTGTTTAGACTTACCTTCATACCAAGGGTATTTTGACAAAGCAACTGAGATGTCTCTGCTTTATGAAAACAAAAAAAAAAAAAGGCAGATGGAGATTCACAGAGAATGTTGCTTCAGTGTTTCAAGCAAATGATCACATAAATCCAATTTCTGCAGCTGATGTAAAGCCCAGATGCCTGGGCAGGTTGTTGCTCAGGTTGGTGGCACAATGGGGAGCCCCAGCTCTGCACCCCCTCCCCAGCTCAGTGCCCTGCAGCCCTGGGCACCCACCACGGCCACTTGGGCCACAGAGCCTGCACATGGGCATGGCCAGTGACACTGAAGTTTCTCCCCTGTCCAAGTAATGTAAGAGACATTACCAGAATCAGATTTCCTTTAAATTACACTATTGCAAAGGGATATAATTGTATTAAACGTATTATGTTGCTTCCTTAAGACTTTATATTATGTACACTTAATTGAGATACAAAGCTCTTTTCAGCTATAAAAATGACAACTACTTTATTAAGGCTTAAATCTTATTTCTCCATGATAGGATGCTTCCTTTCAAGACTCCAAACATTCAGAATCTCTCGTGATAATCAGGCTGAACCTGATTTAAGGAAGATGTTCGTGCCCAGTGTTGTCAGGTTCTAATGGCATTGGAGCAAGCCAGCAGGGCCATTAACTCCCCCCTCAGTCTAAATCCAGGGAGTCTGATTTAATTTACAAATAAAACTTCAAATTCTGACCCAGGACTGCTACAAGGGCAAACAAAAACCATCAGCCATCCCTGCCTACAATCCCCCCACTAGCAGCAAATGAGATGCCAGAGCTTTCTGTTCTCATTTTCTGCCCTCACTGAAGGCAGCTCTGAGTTCTGTGAGCTCAGCCTGTCCAGAACAGCTCTGAGCTGTCTGTCAACACTCCCACCACGTCAGCTCGAAGCTGCTGAGTCCCTTCACACACACACAGGTGCCACTGAAGCTCCTCTGCACCAGCTCAGAGGGAAGCAAAGAACACGAGCACGAGACTCTGCACTGCACCCCTCTGCTGGCCCCAGCACCCACCTCCTCCCCAATGCCCCTTGCCCTTACTGAAAAGTAGGGTCACATTTGGAGCTGCTCCAAAGCCTTCACCTCTTCAGGGTCCCCAGAGCCCAGCCCAGCAGAGCAGAGCTCAGCAGAGCAGAGCTCAGCTGGGTCCAACCCCACCGAGGTGCCTGGGCAGGGAAAGCAGCCCCAAACCAGAGCCTGGCACAGCTCTTCTGAGCACTTCTGAAGGAGGAGATGGAGCATGTTTGTGTTACAAGAGATAAAAACATGAAAACAAAATATATTGCAGAACTCAAAGACCTTATCTGTACTCAGCCTCTCTTTGCAATAATTCATTCAAGAAAGATCCGGGAATAATTTTTGATGTAAACTCTGCTACAAACATACATCACTGTGCTGATAAAAATCACAGACAAAACTTGTGAAATACAGTGAGTTTCATTCCTTTATGCTACTAAAATAACTTTTTTCCATTTAAAATTCAAGAGATACTGATCTGCTGTTCAGTTCCCCAAAATGCATCATTCTGAGATGTCACACTAAAAGTCTTTTCTGCTGGCCTAAAATAATGACTTTTGGAACATCTTTAGTGAGTTGGGAAAAGGTCAGCAGTTTCAGCAGGAAGTATTTTCTCCTCTTGGAACTGTGCTGAACCATTATTTAGCAGGAGAAGTTTAAGATGTTCACACAAAAATGAGCAGATAAGTCCCTCAGTACTGTAATGGTTGCCTTGGTTGCAACCTGTCAGTGTCCTCTCCAAAGGAGAGCCCCATCCTGCAGGACCCTTTTATCCCCTCAGATGTTTGCATTTGCAGTGAAATGTGGGCACAAAGCAGAGGTGTGACAGGATTTACCAGCACAAGCTGCCCCTTGCACTGTACACAAAATCCTCACGTGTTTCAGACTGCCAGGTCATTGGGGAAGCTTCTCCTTGGGATTGTGCCTACCCAAGGACCATGAAATCTTGATGGAGAGACAGAAGACAATGACTAAACCAAGAACATGGAGTAGGAAGGGGTAATGAAGGGGAGAAGGATATAGTTCAATAATTGCTGATAAAATCTGTGGCAGCCATAAATTTACTCTTCCAAGAGAATTCAACAGATCATTACCTCTGTAAATATGTATCACATAATTCTCCCTCTCTGTCACCTTGCAGATAAGTACTTAATACCAGCATCTCACTACCCTGCAGAGGCACAAGTGCAATAAAATCCATCTGAGCTTTTGAACTGCAGTCACTTTTTGATAGTAGACAGTTCCATTTTGGCCCCACTGGGAGCCATTGCCCAATTCTCCCAGGGCCCATCCTGAGCTTTTTAAAGCAAATTTTCCAGATAGAGACTCTCATTACTCTACTGAGTACAACAAGCAGAAGCCTTTGCTTTTGAAGGACTCTACAAATGACCAGAGGCAGCTGACCTGTGGGTGATGACTGAGCTGGGACATCCAGCCTGTCCCCAGACCTGGCTGTCCCCACTGTCCTGGCTGGTCACACCACAGAACAGAATGCCCAGAGTGGCACCTTCAATCCCAGAGACCCTGCAGCCATGGCTGGGGCAAATTCAGACTGCCTGACACTTAGTGGACATCCGAGATCTTCAGTTGCACCAAAGACATTTAAAACCAGTCTGGAAGTTTAAAAGTGCCACAAAACTGTAATTCTGTTGAAACATGGATTTGCTGGCTGTGCTGCAGGGCTGGAGACAGCTGGGCAGAGCCAGTGTTCCCCTGGTGTGACAGTGGGCAAGAAACACTGAGTGATGCCATTAGCTGAGAGCAGCACCAAAGGACACTCGTAAAATGTGTGCCTGTTTATGCTGTGTTCTCTGTAACAGAATTGAGTCAGATTAAAAACATCCTGTAATGAATAAAATACACCTATAGAAAGAAAAGGACATGGTAGCAATAATTCTTTGGACATCGAGCACATCCAGGGAGGCAGAGAAGAGAGAACATAAATAAAAGGGACTACTCACTTGGGCTTTTTTCTTCCGCAAGGTCACAGGCACAGAGGAGCTCAGAATCGATTGAAATGGGTTTCTGCTTAATCCAAAACTTAGTGCTGGCCTTCTGATTAGTAACAGGGTCTATCTCTACCTTGTCTCCAGAAATACCTGAGATGAGAAAGAATAGAGAGCCACAAGAGTGATCTGTTTAACCGATTTCATATCAGCCGTTTGACACACTTTATAAATCTTAAATGGGCTGAAGGTATATTGCCCTTCTGGGCTTTCTGAAAGCAGGGCAGCTTTTGAAACCAGAAGCAAATGGTTATCAAACTGCATTGATAATCTGCATTTTATTCTCCTGCATAAGCATACCAAAAGGAAGAAATATCCCAGAAAAAATCCTTCTAAATGCATACAGAGCTCTTCTGGAAGCAGCAGCTACACGAGCTGTGAGATTTACAGGAGATAGTGCTGGTTTTGCAGTCACCAGTGCTCTGTGCAACAGACACTATCACCCCTGCCCCACTCCATCTGCTGAACAGCAGACATGGAACCTCAGAGAGTCAGAATGTGCTGAGCTGGAAGGGACCCACCAGGACCCCAAGTCCAACCCCAGCCCTGCACAGGACACCCCAACAATCCCCCCTGTGCCTGACAGCACTGCCCAAACAGCTCTGGAGCTCAGGATCATGCTGTGATCACCTTCCAGGGAAGCCTGTCCCAGAGCCCAGCCCTGCTCTGGTACCCAATCCTTCCCCTGACATCCAGTCTCAGTGTGCCCTCCCTCGAGCCCTGCCACGGGAGCAGAGATTGGCACCTGCCCCTCTGCCTCCCCTGGGAGGAGGCTCAAACCCACTGTGCCCTCTCAGCTCAGTCTCCTCTTGTCCAAACAAAGTGCCCTGCTCTGTTCCTCAGGAGCCTTCCCCCCTAAACCCTTCCCCACCCTCGTGGCACACTCTGGATGCTCTCTAATGCCTTAATGTCATTTTTACATTGTGCTGCCCAAAACTGCACACAGCACTCAAGGTGAGGCCTCACCACTGCAGAGGGCAAGGAGGATCCTGCTGGAAGCAGCTCAGGAGCTGAACACAGCTGAACAAACTTCCCAGGCAGCTTTTTACACCTGGGTGTGCAGAGCCTCAAAAACAAAGATGTGTCTCCAGTCATGAGTTACAGGGTGAAGCTCATGAGACATCAACAAGAGGAAGCAGTAGAGGAAAAAAGTATTTAAATATAATTTAACTCTTGCATCTCTGGGAAAAAAAAAAAAAAAAAAAAGCAGAAACCTCTCCTTCCTGAGGGTTCTGGCAAGGCAGGAGCCTGGGGGGTCTGGCTGCAGCCCCTGCCCCGAGACCAGGCCAGCCTTGCCCACCCTATGGGAACCCCACAAACCCAACAGTGTGCCCTGGCATTAAACACACCTCACATCAGAGAGATCACATTGCAATTAAGCATTGTATCAAGAGTCCAATTAACACCCAGGCTTCTGGAACTCAGTAATTTGAGTAGGCTGAGGCTGTATCTGGAGCCCATTTTGGTTTGTGATTTAATTTTGGACAGATTATGTAAAATCAGTGTTGGTATTTCACTGTAATGCTTCATTATTCCAAATGGTATTTGCTATAGTTTAAGGAAAATATGGAAGTTGATGATACAAAGTCCTATTTTCTCACTAGAAAAAAGTCAGGGGAAGTTCTAAAAATAAAGGTGCAAATTCTTCGTGTGTGCAGGCTGTTCCCCATCCCTTCCTCTAAGAGAATCACCCCTATAAATATCCTCCAAAAAATTTCACTGTTTGGTCCTGCAACTTCAGAATTCACAGTCAGTCAATACTGTTAATGCACCTTGTTAATTTGATAGGATTTGTCAGGTAACTCCACTGGAAAATTATATAAAACTGTTCCAGATGAACAGATGATAGTGACATGAATTAAAGTGATAGAACAATAGTGGAATATAAACCAGAAATGACACCCAAAGTGGCTGTTGATTTATTGCCATCCTGAGTTTGGTTCTGGGCTTCCATGTATATTAGTGCTACAAATCTGGGTCCATTTAGCAGCGAGATGCTCATACATACATCACCAGCTCCTGCTCCAAGCCAAGGTCACTCCCCATTGCATCAATCTTCTCAGCAGAGGCTACTTCACCATTTTGTAACCATCTCAGATGGAACAGACTTCCTCCTCTTTCATCTTTTTTTTTATCATGTAAAATACACTATAACTTCTATTATTTTTATCTGCAAATTGTTGCTGTATACTTCATCCATTATTTCTGTATCTCCACATCGCTGGCTCAAGCTCACCCCCATCCAGAGAGCACACTGACAAAGAATGTTGTCTTTTTTGTGTTATTGTTCTCACAATCTGGATGTGTTGAAACCTAAAATCAAAACACTATTCTCTCTGTGGCTTCTGCAGTCTCGCAGCACGAATCACTCACACTCAAAACCCAACTAAAAATGCTCCCTCTCTTATTTTTTAAATTAATTCATTTTGTCAAAAGGAATGTCACCAATGTATGGGTCCAGTAACAGTGTTCTGTTCTTGCTCCCTTTGCTGGGGTCTGCAATTGCCCCCTCTCCTTTCTGAAATATCTGCCAGCAGTTGCTTTCCCTGACAATATGCTCCTGTTAGCTCTGCTAATGTAACACACAAGTAAATGTGTCTTATTCCTCCATGACATGATAGAGCCTTTGTAAAATTGCTGAGAGTGCTGCTGTGTGTGCATTACCCTGTGATATGGGCTGAAACACAAACCCCAGACCTTAAACTGCCACCTTAAATGCAACAACCCCATCACTCAGATGTTTGGGCACTCCTCCCATGGCCATCCACACATCACCTTTTACTACACACAATCTACAGAAAATCAAATTTACTCCCATGTTTTTCATAAACCTTGTCTCAAATTCAATGATCAGGCCTCAAAAAGCTAAAACACTTCAAGAAGTGCAGCCCTCTCCTGCACAGCCTCTGATCTGCCAACAAGGAGCAAAGGAATGTCAGAGGATTCTCGGGGTCCTTGCTCTGCTATGGCTGCTACACAGAACTGATGGCACAAAAAGGCTGCAAAGAAAACTCTGTGTACATGGCCACCATCAAACTGCTGGAGAACAGCTCCCAGACCAGTCACTGACTGAAGACAAAAATCAGCCCCTGTTTTTTCCATTTCAGGGAGGAAGAAGCATCTGTCACTCACAGGTAACAGGTAACACTCCTCAGCCCAAACCCAAACAGCCTCAGTCCTTGTTTTACCAAGCCTGCTCTTTTAGTATCTTAAAAAATTCAGGAGAAACCCCAGCAACTTACTCAGACTTTGTTGAGAGATTTTTTTTTTTAAATTTGCCCAAGGTTTGTTGGGGGTTTTTTTGATTAAAAAAACCAAAAAAACCAAACCCCATTGTCAGTGCACTGCCATCAAAATCACACAAGTTCACAGATTGTTATAAAAGGGAAATTTTATGGTCCTTGCAGCACTGGGCAGGGTCAGCTCCTCCACTGCTGCACAAGTTAAGCCATTTGTTTCATTTAACAGCTCTTCTCCCTTAACCATTTATCTTTAGTGATCTGTCATGACCTTTTCAAGCTCTCATTTCTGACACTTCCCAGATACAGTGAGTCAAACTTCACTGGAAGCAAACTATCACACCCCAGAGTTTGCTCAAATGCAGCAAACATGCCCAGCACTGCCCTGCTCCAGCGCAGCAGATAAATCCTGCCTTAACTAGACAGCTCCAAATAAACCAAAAAAAGCCTCTTCTGTGAGAATTTTACAGACTTTTTTTTACACTACCCTTACATGTGCTTCAGGATGGAAGAATGAAGAGACTGGAGTGACCATAATACAGGAGTTAGTATAGTTTAACAATTCTGAATTCTACAGAATAAATGTATTTTGTAAACATTATGGCACTTAATATCTTACTGCTGAATCATTTCTTTATGGAAGTATTTTCAGGAATGTCACAGGTCACCTACCAATGCATCATTAATCAAATTTTCACAATTTAAACACAAAGATAAAAAGCCATTCAATCATTTTAAAACAGTAATGGGGCTTTTATAATTCAGGATTCTGTCAGCCTTTGGCCTTCAGGTTTTCAAAAGCATTCAGTGAGCCAATAAGGACAATATAAAACCTTTAGAGAATGCTCGTTTATTTTGTTCCACCTCAAATTTCCACTAGGTCGTTAAAAATCTTTCAGTCTCAGAAAAGGAAAAACCCAATAACTCCCAATTTTGCAAAGCCTCATTTAAAAATAACAAAACAGTTGGCAAGAAGCTTTCCATTAGGAAGCCTGGACTGAAAAAAAGAGACGAGGTCATTAAATAATGGCCTTTGCTCAGAGGCAACATGTGCAACTGATTGGGGATAATAAAAATACTGAAGCGTTTGCAACTGAAAGCAATATTTTTAACTGCTGAAATGCCAGCAGCACTTTCAAATGCTGCATGTCCCTGCTGCCCCAGGTGCCAATGGCTGCACAGAGCAGGTTGGGTGCAGCACAGATTTACTCAGAGCAAGTTGGTGAGCACAGATTTACTCAGAGCAGGTTGGGTGCAGCACAGATTTACTCAGAGCAGGTTGGTGAGCACAGATTTACCCAGAGCAGGTTGGGTGCAGCACAGATTTACTCAGAGCAAGTTGGTGAGCACAGATTTACTCAGAGCAGGTTGGGTGCAGCACAGATTTACTCAGAGCAGGTTGGTGAGCACAGATTTACCCAGAGCAGGTTGGGTGCAGCACAGGTTTACTCAGAGCAGGTTGGTGAGCACAGATTTACCCAGAACAGGTTGGTGAGCACAGATTTACCTAACTGCACGTCCGTGGTGAAGCGCAGCCGGTGGATCATGCTGACTTTGAAGGATTTGTAGTGGTGGCTGCTGAGCATGTCCTGCACCGTGGCAATGTCGATCTGGGGATCCTCCTCTGACACCTCTTCTCCTCTGGAACCTGCAAGACAAGGCCAGGCTGCTGGGGGGGAGGTTTGGCACAGGGTGTCACCTGGGGAGCTGCCTGGGGGACACTGAGTGCTCAGCTCTGGTCTGTGCAGGAGGAAATGCTCCCTCCAGCACCCCAGCCACTCACCAAGGCACTGAGGTGACAGTGACAGATGTTTGTGGCTGCATGAAGAGCAGCACACCATGCCAGGGGCCAGCACACGGCACAGGCAGCCCGGGACCACAGGTAGCCCAGGGGATGGGCAGGGGGGCCCTGCTGGCCACCCACTGCCTGTCACCCAGCCAGAGCTGCCCACAGCTCCACCCAGGGTGGCCCAGAGGTGTCTGTCCCCAGAGGTGCCACCCCTGATGGCAGCACTAGCCCAGATCTCCCCTGTGCCAGCAGCACCTGGGGCAGGCTGATGTGGAGCTGCACTTTATTTACTGATTAGTATTCTCATTACCACTGCAGGTACTGCCTTTATAAAAGGCAACAACTCATTAAGCCAAAATGCCAATTACTGAAAAAATATAACACACTTTAAAGATTTTTTACATTTTATGACGTTGGATTAACACCAATTTCAGCATTACTATAATGCGATATATAATTGCACAGAGTAATTTCCATGCCAGCTGCTAATAAAGCACCTCAGCTCAAAATGATCATTCAGATGCTGGTAGATAAAGTGGCATAAATATGTTTGGAAACTGATTTAGCTTCTTACAGGAGATCCTGAGGAATGACACGTTTTGTTTAATATCCTGGCTAATGTAGTCCTAAAAGCTGAACCAACTGCCAGTTCAGAGAACTAAATTTGCTGCAGGAGATTAATGAAAACTGCATTTTGCTGAAATTTTAATAATGGGAAGATGAGATGATGGAGTTTTAGCACAGATCTTAAAGCTCCAGCAAAGCAGGTACCAACTTGTCAGATTTTTCAGTATTAATTTTGCTTGAGACTTGTAACTGTTGGAGTGGCCTCAGCACAGCCCCACTGTGAGCATCTGCAGTTAAATGAGTCCAAAAGAACATGGAGAGCAAAAAGCAGGAGATTCCAGCTCCCAGACTTTCACCACAGCTTTCCCAGTGCTGCCCTTCTCACACACAGACCCTCCTTAGGGGAAGGGGGACACCAAAGGGTTAAGCTACAAATTGGGCTGTGCCATTGGACTTGAAAGGATTCCAAAAATCAAATTAAACAGTCTCCATGTGAATTTATGCAGAGCCATCTTAACACTGCAGCCACTCCATGCTCCAGAATGACAAGATAAATTGTAATGGCTCCTTCAGAGACATTACAATGCATTTTGTCACAGACCCCTGTGTTAATGTCTCTATACTATGGATTATCATAATGTATCATGTCAAACCCTCCTGCTGCACTACTCCAAAGATACACTGAGATATGTCAAACTTTTTGGTGCACTTAAAATCATCTGGAGAGGCAGTGGTGTGGCAGTGCCTGGCAGTGGGGCAGGAGGGTGGCAGTGGCACTGGACCCTGCCCCAGGCTGGACTCCAGGGGGGTGTCCCCTCAACCCTGTCCCCACTGTGGGGTCACCATGGCACCCTGTGCTGGGACATGGAGCAGAACTGACCCCTGCAGCTGCCCCTGGGCTGCCCACACAGCCCCCAGGACACACCTGGGGGAAACAGGCTGGGGTTGATCACTCAGCCCTATCTCATCACTGAAAATGCTGATTGCCAAAGGACACCAACACCACCAGACCCAGGAGCTGGAAGCAAGGCAGAGGCTAAACCAGAAGCCTCCTCCTCTGGGGACTCAGCTAAAGCAGGAGCCTCCTCTGACAGGGACCCTGCCAGCCCCAGAGCACAGATAAAAATGACACATTAGGAAAACCACAATGCTGAAATGTCACATGCAGCCCATTCCAGAGCAAGTGAACCTGTATTTCCTCTATAAAACAACAAAACACAAAGTTAACTGCACTGCAAAAATGTCCCTTATTACTTTAATGTACTAGAATATTGCTTAATGAAAGTTCTTAATTGCAATACAATTAATTACATACACAGAGTCCCCAATTACATTTTCCAATAAGACATTGGCTTTGCTATAGGTCTAAAGGCACTAAACCAATTTTAATATATTAAGACCAATTTCCCTTGAATACTAATTACTATCTAATGATAAAATGAGAAAGAGGAACTTTCCAGAACTAAGATGGCAAGAATAAAACTAAATTAGCCATGAACGGCTTCCTACCACACATAAAGGCATTTCACATTACAAAGTGCAGCTTTCAGTTTAAAGATAAATCTTTGTGCAAGTTAAAAGTTCTGCACACTGGAAGCAGTTTATTAGCTTGAATGCTATTAGTAAATGCTGGATGGAAAGGGGATTTCTCCATACATATTTCTTAATAATGGAAAGTTTTTGTTTCATTTAATACCCTGAAATATAAACTTTCTCTTTGCCCAAAGGAATGTGGCTGCTCTTCTCTCAGCAGATGCTTGGCATCATCCATATATATATTTATAAATGACTATGAGGCTATGAAGAGCACATTTACAAGTAATAGCTGTTACAACAGTTTTTTTCTGACTGGCATATCAAAGCTAAAAGTATTTCAAATCAAGACAGAATGCACAAAGTGAATATTTCAGTTTGCTGATAGGATTGTCAAGCCATTATTTTATTAATAGTGCAAAACTGTCAATATTTCTATTTTAATGTCACGCCAAAAGATTGCTCCTAAGCACCCCAAGATGCATTTTCTGCCTGTGCAGGGGGAGCCAGGCTCTGGCAGGGATGGGCACTGAAATCAGCTGCTCTGTCCCTGAGCCCCTCTGAGCACTTACAAACTTCCAACACATTTACTCTCTGAGTAGTGGTGACCTGAACCCAGGCACCCATGGGAGCAAAGACCTGCAGGAGACACAGGCCTGGATTCCTCCATAGATGATGAAAATACATTGAAAATGCAGTATCTACAGTATTCTTTTAATTACAGAGCCTGGGTTTAAAAAAAAATGTTATTTTAAATCACAAGCAAAACCCATGGAAGCATGACTAGTGTGCATCATTTCATAAATTAAAAATCAATACAAAAATAATAGGTGGGATGCAGACGTCGGGAATTCTGGCTTGTGGAAGAGCACAACTCGATTAGTGGGGTCAGAACTGCTCCATTTCCTCAGCACAGCCCCCCTGCTCCCTCTTGCCAAGGTCTCTCCTACAGTTTCTCAGAACCATTTCATGAAGAAATGAACATGGAGCACCAGGAATATTTTGGGAGCAAGGCTGCCCTTAGGCAGAGCAGCAAAGCTGTGAGTGTTAATCAGGATTGTTAATCAGCAGGATTGATCCCAGCAGCACTGGGAGCTCCTGCTGCTGTGCCTCACTTCTCACTGCTGCATCTGGGGATGCTCTGGGGATGCTCTGCTGCTGCTCTGGTTTAACCTTTCAGTTAAAAACTCCAATACTTGAAGCAGCTCCTACTATGGCTGAGAACAGGGCTGGGACTGGTTTTACTCATTAGTACAAGCAACATTTTTACACAAAATGAAATGAAAGAACACCAAACCTGAGAGTGTGGCTGTTGTAAAGAATGAAGAATGGACCAAAATGCCACGGGGAACAAACACAAATCAATGTTAAATGTCTTTTTTTAAAGTTTCATGTATTGTTTCATGTAAAGAAATAAATCAGGAAATAAATATTAGAATCATTAAAACAGTAATAGAATAAAAATATTTGAGCAGAGCTGGAGAGAAGATTATTTGTCTGGCACTTCAGAAATCATCAAACTGCTCTAGTTATTTCTGCATGGCTAATTTCCTTAAATTGTGTTAGAAAGCCCCAGAGCCTCTGACAGGCACAGTGACAGGGCACAACACCCTGCAGACCAAGCCCTCGACTCACTGAGCAGTGTCTGCACCAGACAGGTTCATATTTCGTGTTGTTCAGGGCTGGTCATAACTTCACAGAGCAGAGTTTAACAGCAAAAGATTAATCATGAAGTGATAAACAGGATGCAGACTATTTACTAAAGGTATGAAATCCATCATTTCCCTCTGGAATATTGTTTTGGCACCATGGAGAAGTGCCTCAGGACAGAGAGTCTCGTCAAAATGTACTTGCCCAGACAGTACAGCTTGTGTTCCAAAATACATAACTTATGTGAGTTTAAGCAGTTTACAAGAGCAAAAGTGAAAAGGGGAAACATACTGTTCTCCCGGACAAGGCAGAATTCCAAAGTGCTCTGGCTCTCCAAGGTACAGTCTAAATCTACTGGGACATTAGGTTCACTCTGCTTCTCCAGCCGATACTGAGGACCTGAAACATAAAGTAACTTGTGAAATCATCTGTTTTCTAACAAAGTGATGGCTTAGCACGTTCAACTAGCACAGGAGCACAGCAGGTGGTGTTGATGTCTCAGAGCCAAAGGAAGAGCTGGAGGATGCTGTGGGAGGAAACAAACATTCCCAGTGTGCTGAGCTGTCCCAGCATGACCTGACAAACCCCTGCCCAGCTGTCCCAGGCTGCTCCTCCAGCAGGTGAGGCTGCAGCAAATCCCCTGTGCTGTGCCAGCACAGCCTGGCTGTGCAGCCAGGGCCATTTCTGGGCACCTTTCCTGGGTGAAGAATCCCCTGGGTTTGCTCCCTGCTACCTGCACAGAGCACTGGAAATAGCTGGGAGGGAAATCAGCCCTTCCTTAGGAACTGCATCACACAGAGGGACAGATGCTGCTGCTTTGAATGAATTATTTTCACATTTTAACAGTAGATCTTGAAGGTTTGGCTGCCAACTTCTTTATTCCCCAACCAAATCCCCAAAGTAAGGACAATACCACTTAAAAAGCTATTTTACAAATACAGAAAATGCACCAAAAATTGTATTTCTAAAAACCAGGCCATTTAAAAAAATCTTTTAGTTGAATGGATCCTTATCTACATGCCTTAACTGGAAGAAAACCAGGACACTCTGATCCAATTCCAGGTGAAGCCCCATGAGGCAGCTCCAGCCCTGCTGTCCTGACAGTGCTGGGCTGGGGGGAGACCCAAATGCACCAAATTCCAGGTGGGACCTGAAGAAGAAAAGCTCCTTCCAAGGCAGGAGCTGGTGGGGCCAACACCCTCCTGTCCTCACTTCACACCTAGAGCTGAAGTGCACACCAAGGTCTCTGCTGTACATTTTCAATATAATCCAGTAAAATAACCTGAAGAGATACCTGAAAAATCTAAAGTGATTCAAAGTCCCTTTAACCAGGTCTCAAAGTAACAAAAAACCTAGAACTGAAATAACAAAATCGATTTCCTCTTCACCAGTACTTAAAAGATTTCTGACTGTTTGCTGACTTTGAATTACGAGCATATATGATGAAATATTTAAAATATATAAAAAAGTTAAGTCTTTCAGCCTCAGATGGCATGCCTAAGGAATGGAATTTGTTAGCCAATTAATTTTAAATTTACTACAGCAGAATTTCAATTACAGCTCCTCATTCCATGCCACGTGAGGCACTCACTGCTCGTTCCCTCCCCGTTATGGACACTCCTGATTCCCAGTGCCACTCAGAGCAGAAGCAGTGCCAGGATTTTTGGGGGACACAGGGGGAGCCCCAGCAGCTCCCACCCTGCCCAGCACAAGCAGTGATGGCACCAGGAGCTGCCAAAGCATCTGCAGTGCAAACCAGGCAGCACAAAGAGAGGCCAGCAGACCCAGCACCACCACTGCTCCTCTCCCAGCTACTGGAAATGTGATTAGCAATTTAAATTTAAAATAAATTAGATCAACAGAGGCCTGCTTGTTAGGCAGAAGCAAAATATACTGAATTGAAACAAATCTCAAAGCAGTAAATCAATTTGGATTTAAAGTCTGCTGTAGGTTTCAAAACAGGACCAGTGACAGCAAAAGCCAATGGCTTTGTCTGTTCATCCCAAGCAGCTTCCAGAGATTCCCAAGCTCCAAGGGAACTGCTGCTCCCACATCTGTGCTGCTGGTACCCAGCCCCAAACCCTGTTCAGAGGGGGCAAACCCTGGAAGGGTTAAATGCAGCAGGGCTCACCCTCCCTCTGTGTGGATCCACCTCAAAGAACATCACCCACATCAGGAACAATCCCCAGGCTGCTGAACCCTGACCAGGGATCACATCCCTGCACATCCTGCAGTGCACAGGATCATTTTTATCTGGAACACCTTGAGAACTCCATGATCAGGTGAATTGTTTTACCCAGTTTGTGTCAAGCCTGTATTAACTCTGCTAATAAAGCAGAGAAATGGAGCTCCAGAGCAGGAACCAGGTCAACATGCCTTATGGATAACTCCTTAAAAGCAGAAAATACTGAGAAATTTTTAAAAAAGTAAATACTGAGAAATGGAAAAAAAATGTGCAAATGGATTTTCAGAGAGTATCTGCTCCTCAATTATGCTTTAAATATCTGTCCACATTTACATGACCTCTGCTTCCCAACAGATGAAGAACGTTAGGCTGAGTCTGTGGAGGAGTTTTACTATCAGGCTTCTCTCACAAGTTCAAATGATGTCACTGTAGTAGGAATATTGGATAATTTAATGGTCTCCTAATGGAATCCTGCTCTGTGAATTTCAACAAATTTTCAAGTGGCAATACCAAAGATGGATTTTATGGATTTCTGTAATCTCATGCAAATGCTCAATGCAGTAGTAAAATAACCCTTTAAAATCCTGGCACAGACTGCCCTGGGCAGTGTCCCAAGCCAAGTTTTCCTGCTGAAGGGAGCTCCCACCCCTCCTGGGGCTGATCCACAACCTCCCTCCCATGGAAATCCTGTCCCACCACCCCCACCATGGGCTCTGTGCACAGACCCCACTTGGCCATTCCTAAACACCCCTTTAGAGACAGGAATGCTCACCAGGAATTAAAAACCCAACATGCCCCAAGACCCACAGCTTCCCTATGAGCACACAGAGGTGCCTGGGAAGAATCCCACCCTGTAATCAAATTAAGGGACCCCTTTCAGAAGGGAATGGCCACCCCAATACCAACAAACCAATTCTGTTCCCACTTAAGCTGCAAAGCTTTCAGAAAGGGCTTTTGAAAGCACGACCCATCAGTTCTAATTTTTAAAACTTATCCTTTCAGTCAAGACTAGAAAAAGGCCCATTCCAACTTTTATCTCCACTACAAAGTGCTGTTATCTTGGGCTGTTGTCAGGAGCTCTCTCTCTCTTTCTGCTGACAAGCAGAGACTAGAGAGATAAGATTGGGAACGAATCTCACTTCTCTGAGTAAATAAATAATCAATACTCATCTAAATGTAAATGAGAAAGTATCCCCCTCTGATAACAGGCCTCTTATCAAACAGCCAATTTTCTGCAGACATTTGGCCTCAACCAAATCACCATCATTCAGCCCCAGCCTAATGGCTAAAAATCGTAACTAAATTGAACCGATCACCAGAGATCAACTAAGTTCACGCCATGGCTACCACGGGTTCAAATGTTTGGAATGCAATTTTTCCCCCATTAACTTTCAATAGCAATGAAGAATGCCACGGTCAGGGGTGAATCTGCACAATAAACAATACTAACACTGCAACAGGGAACCAGGCTTTAAACAAAACCCCAACCTAACCCTCTCCCTCTCCAAACTAGTTACTAGGGTGAAATAAGGATTATAGAAAGAATATTTAATGTTTGTGGAGTGGTCAAACCTAAACAAAAAAAAAAAGAATAGTATCAACAAGAATCTGAAATTGTTGAAAACGGAGGCTGTATTTTATAGCATTAGTCTGTGCAACAAAACACATCCCTATGCCTGTGGATCCCTCTCTTCACCTCCAAGAGCTCCCAGAATTCTCACCAACACCCCAGTTCCACCTGGGCTATATCAGCTGTTCCTGTTCCCTTTACAGTCTGTGCATTTGTCCAAAACACTTCTGAATTTCCCATTTTCATGACTTTTACCTCCTGAATTCATTACACTGCATGAGGAAAACCATTCCTTTTGTTGCAATGAGCCATTTCCACCCCAATGTTTGGGGTGAGCAGCTCCTGTCTCTGAACTACCAGGCTAAAACCATCCCAATTCACTGTCCCCACCACCTGCACTGCACAGACACCCCTTGTACCCAGTGGTGCCTTTTCCACACCACAAAAACCCTTCCCTCCTCAGCATCTGCTCCTCAATTCATGTGCCTGATCCATTTCCACACTCATCCCTTTCTGCATCTCTTCACTTCTCTTTTTTGAGACAAAACACAGCAATTAAGACATGGGTATGCTGGGATTTATGGGCTCAGTTCCTGATGTTCCATTTGTCTTTCTGCCTGCTCCTACCTGCAGCTGAAGTGTTCAGATGTGGTGATGGTGGATACTTTTCCTGACTGATGGAAGGTAATTAGAGCCCATCATTGTACACATATAGTTACAGTTGCTTTTCACCGTGTATATTATTTTGTGCTCATTGACACTGAATTCCCTCTCTCGTTTTATTGTCCTGTCACTCAGCACTGTGGATACCTCTGCAGTGCTTCACAGACAGCTTTTATTTGCACTATTCTTACCTCTTTTGTATCAACAGCACATTTTGTCACATCAGCACTCACATCCTTCCCATGCCCCACATTAATGAACAATGCAGGTTCCACCAGTTCCACCGGAGCTCCACCAGTAACCTAGTTACTAATCACCCAGGGCCATTATTCCTATTCTTTGTTTCCTGTCTTTTAATCAATTATTAATCCATGTGAGGATCCTCCTTCTCATCCTGTGACAGCTTAATTGCTTTATGAGCCTTTGTCAAATCTTTTTTGGGACTCTGAGCAAGTCATGGGAAGCCCCCACCCCACTGAGCTGGTCTCTGGTCCCTCAGCCTGCTCTGCCAAAGCCATGCCCACCTTTGCCCCCTGTGCTGCATTTGTGCTCAGGTGCCATCATTAATTCTGCTCTTTGCTAGGGGTTCCTGTTACCATTTCACAGTTTGACAAAGCCCAGGCAAACCTGCCTGTTCTTGAACTCCTTCCACAAACCCCTGGCATGGCCCCCAGCCCAGAGCAGCTGCTGTGAGCACACACAAGGTGGTGTTAATGGTGCAGCATCTTCATCTGACCTGCAGCACAGCTTGGGCACTGCTCACAGGGCTCTGCAGGAATCACAGGATGGATCAGCACACAGGGAATCCTCCCCAGACCCTTCCCCTGCCATGGCAGGGACACCCTCCACTGTCCCAGGCTGCTCCAACCCAGCCTTGGATCCAGGGGCAGCCACTGCTGCTCTGGGCAAAGGAAATAACAGAGCAAAAGACAAAATAACAAAGGAAAAAAATCAGAAATGTGGACAGTTAGTCAGCCACAGCCCAACAGCCACAGTGACAGATGCTGGGCAGGAGGGAACAAGCAAAAGGGAACTGAGCAGTGTCCACAGGCAGAAGGCGGCAGAGCAGTCAAAAAACCCCTGTTGATAAACACTTAACACTGATGTCTGTGGGACTTTCCATTTCAAGTCCCTCCCTTCACAAGGATTTGTGATTTATTGCTTTGCTGCTCCATCCCTGGGCTTTGAAAGCGTGATTCTGCTCGAGTTTAAACTATATTTATATTTATTTTTTTGTTATCGCTTTTTTATTATTGCTATAGAAAATATTTGCTGGAAATATGTTGCAGCTATTACAAGGTCATAAAAAAGAGGAGATTTATGTATTTCTATCATTTCAAATAGTCTGTCAGAAAGTATCAGTCGTGCTAAGTGTAAGACTGCTGGATTCCAGTGCTCCCTCTGCCAGCACATGGGCAGCAGATGGAGGAATTAAAATAGCTCAGTGTGGAGCTCCTTGGGTGCTGGCTGGGAGGAGAGAAATTGAGGCAGCTCCTCGTCCCTCTGGCAGGCCTGGGAGGACCCTGGATCCCCAGGGATGCTGGACATGGCCCTGGGCCAGGGGATGAGCACTGGACCACAACAAAAGGGGCAGAGGGAGGAGCAGGACCGGTCCAGAGGGGAGCAGCGAGAGGGCTCAGGCCTCCTCCTGCAGGAGCTTCCCCAGAACATGACAGAAGGGGCAGGATTCCATTGTGTGCTTGGCAATGACAATAAAACAACAGAAAATATGTAAACAGTGTGAGAGGAGCTGGCTGCAGAGCAGAATGTTTACATCTCCAAACCAATGCTGCGAGGACGCCTTAAATCTGTTTATCCGCTAAAAATCCCCAAAGCCCCTCAACACCTCTGAAGTGGAATAAAGATTTTATCATTACAAATGCAAATACTGGTTAATAAATAAAGATATTTAAATAGTGAAAACAAACTTTTAACATTACACACAAGCACGAGAGGTTTTTTTTAGCCCAATCTGTTTTTCCTTAACTCGCACTGTTGTGACATTACCGAATTTTACACACAGTTATCTGCTGCTCTCCACAGAAATACAGATGGTTTTTGTAGAAATAAACAGTCATTTATATGAAACAATTGTAAAATAGTTTATGGAAACCAGTGGTGTAATGCATTCAAATAAATGCCAGGCCTGGTTGATGGAGAGCCAAGGTGTTAAATCACACTGCTCAGGAATTCAGCTGTGGGAAACAGATAGTAAATCCAGAGTGACAGAATTTCCAGTGATGGCAAAGGTTTCTGACATCTAGTCCAGTACACAAAAACTACAGCAGTTCAAACCTATTTTACTTAACACTACCTTGACAGCCAGTGAAATTAAAGAATTTAGTCAAAAGGCCCTTAAAAAGAAACAAACACTTCATTTCTGGATTGCTTTTCTGGGGAACAGCAAATGTGCAGCACGGCCAGCAGCAACCTGGGCTGTGCACAGCATCAACTGAAGGGTTTTACTCTGCTGCTACCTTTCTGCATTAGCAGTATGCAGCTCTAAATAAAGCTGAGACAAAATCATCATGTTTGATCTATAATGCAAAGCACCTACAGCAGAAAGCCAATATACAGATTTTATTTTAAACTCACAGCTCTGGGAGGTGCCCAGTTCTCATTGCCCAGAATTGTCCCCAAGGGGCTGTGCTGGGGCCAGCCCAGATGGACATTCCTGACTGGCCTGGGCTACCAAGTGACAAAGGTGCTTTTCCCTGGCTAGGAAAGCACCAGAGATTGTTCTGCAGTTTGGGGCAGCACAGTGCACTCAAGGGTTCATGGAATCAGAGCAGGGAGGAGCTGGTCCCATGAAGGTACCAGGGACCAGCACAGCCTCTGCTCATCTCAGAGGGTGAAACAAACACCAAAATCTCAGCCAGACAAACACTGAGCTGCACAGTTTAAAATGCCACATAAATTACAGCATTATTACCAATCCAGAGGAACCAGTAACCACATTAATTCAATACCAACAGATCCAAAATAAACCCCATTCAATATTTCACTTTAGTTTTGGAGGCTGGGCATGAAAAATTCTTCTCACTCATCCAGGCTGATACCCAGCCCAAGGCACAGGGCTAACAAGCCATTGCTGCTCTGACAATTCACAAACTTTATTCCCAACGAGCTGTTCCAGGACCAGCATCCCTGTCCCTGTCCCCAGGCTCTGCTCAGCATCAACAGGCTGAGGAGAGAGAAAGGGTGTGTGGAATAAATCATAAATCACAAATCATCAATCATCCCTGCTGCAGAGCAGAGCCCAGGCTGAGGCAGAGGAAATCATTCCCAGCAGTTCCATTGCCCCTCTCTGCCCTGCTCACCCACCCTGCTATGGGGAACACCCTAAAAACCTGCAGTGAGCCCTTCTCCCCTTCCCAGATCAGCCCTGGCTGGGAGAGGGGATGGGAGCCAAGCCCAGCTCCGGGAATGGGGCACAGGAATGGGAATGGGGAACAGGAATGGGAATGGGGAACAGGAATGGGAATGGGGAACAGGAATGGGAATGGGGAACAGGAATGGGAATGGGAAACAGCTCTGGGAATGGGGAACAGGAATGGGAATGGGGAACAGGAATGGGAATGGGGAACAGGAATGGGAATGGGGAACAGGAATGGGAATGGGGAACAGGAATGGGAATGGGGAACAGGAATGGGAATGGGGCACAGGAATGGGAATGGGAAACAGCTCTGGGAATGGGACACAGGAATGGGAATGGGGAACAGGAATGGGAATGGGGAACAGGAATGGGAATGGGGAACAGCTCTGGTAATGCCAGCACAGTGCAGGGGCAGGTCCCAGCTCTGCACACACCACTGCGTGCCCCCTCTCTGTGATTCACATCCTGCTACCAGGGATCCAAACCCACATCACTGAGGTTTTCCCAGGTATTTCCATTCCTATCCGGGCCCCAGGCTCTGCAGGGGAGCTCTAATGATCCCAAACAAAGCACTCAGAGCCAGAGCAACTCACAACTACCACTAAGCTGAAAAGCACGAGTGTGAACACAAGGAAACACAAATTAATTGGCTTTTCACTGTCACAGATGCTGGGGCTTCCATCCCAGAAAGAGTCAGAGCAAACATATGCATCGCCTACTCGAACATATTTACTTTTAAATTTAAACTCCCCAGTTACCATCATTCCATGACAGTATCAAACTTTAATGACAGTTTATTCTAATTGCAGTTCATCTGTTAGAAGTGCTTTAATCACAGGGCTGTAGCTTTACATAGCTTATTTTTTTAATTCTCCTTTTTTAAATGTATTAATAAATACATATATGTGCCATCAAAATACACACACACCTCCCTTTACAGACATTTTTTGGTCCTACTTTCCCACTGACAAGGTAGGATGAGGAAGGAAAACCCCAGCAAGGCCCACAGCTCCTCTAGCAGCTGTTTTAGAACATTTAAGTCACGAAATTTGACATTCAATGTGGTGCTGACACTGACAGGTCAGAGAGGGAATTTTCAAGCACAACTCAGATCTCTCCTCCCCAGCTGCTCCTCAGACAGAGCTGAGCCCCAAGCAGAACTCTTCCTCTGAGAGTCTCCAGGTTCTGAGGGGAACCTAAACTTTGTGGGAACAAATCTAAAATATGGGAATAATCAACCACCACAAAACCTGGGTCTGTAACAGAGTGTGCTCCAGGTACCAGGGGGTGGAAAAGGCTCTTTTCCCTGGCCTTGGCAGCTGCAATTCCTCTGATTCTGGTCTAGAGACTAAAATACGATGTGGAGACTTTTATCTTTAAGTCCTATGCCTGTTTCTTGAATCTTTCTCTTTTCTTATTATTCAGCTTCCTGTGGCAGTGAAATAATACACTTAAACAGACCAGAAAGATTATTTTAAACTATTTTTGGTCACTTTACACATTTTAAAGAATGCAAAAAGCACTGGCTGACAGCTGTTAGGGACTTGAATGTTATTGCAAAGCAGCTGTTTTCATTTATTGAAAAAGTATTAATCTTTCTCCAAACTCACAGAGCACTGAGCTAATAACTCTCCCTCTAACCTACGGAAAATACAGGTCACGTCTGTGCAATGTTGGCAGAAGGTTTTGTTTATAACAATTAAACTTGTAGAGCATTTTGTTCTTAAAAGGACTGAGCCTTTCTGGTCGGGAGATGTTTGCAGTCGGAGGCAGCTATTAAATAATAATCAGTAGCATGTTCACCCTGCAAAGAATTTCTACTTGAAATCAGACAAGATTAATCAGAGGAGACTTCTCTGTTCACTAGAAATTTCAGATGAAGAGAGGCTGACACGGACCAGGAACAGGCAGGATTATTCCAGCATTTCAGCATTTAATGTTGTTTAGTTTTGTCTCTCATCTCCTTCTAAGAACATTTGGTTTTATATACTGACATCAACGCTTAATTTGTTTGAAAACAAAGCCTCTGCACACATTCTCCCTGCATTGTTATTTACTTTACATTAGTATTTATAGTCCATTCAGTGGAGCTCTGGAGGAGAAGGCAACTGGCATCCCAGGGAATGTGTTTGTTGAAGAGCAGCAGGAATGAGACAGCTCACAGGCAGGGAGATAACTTCCAAGTGTACATATAGTTCCTGCACATATTTAATTTGAGAATCACCATGGCATCAAGATACATGAAGTATCAAGGATGAAGTCACCATCTTTCTTATGTTCTTAAAATCGTAATCCATGCAAACATATTTTGTAGGGAATATTGATGCAGGCTTTGGTGCAGATATAAAAAGCCTGATAAGATCTCCTTGCCTGCTGCACACTGTGAGCTGCTGTCAGCCCCAGGTCAGCTGAGCCCTGGGATCACAGCCTGGGCTGTCCTTCCACCTTGGAACAACTCTGCCTGCCTTGGTCCCACTGAGCCTCCCTAAAAAACAGGATTTAAAGTGCACATCTACCACAACCCAAACTTCTCAATGTTAATGGGGTAACACATGAGTATTGGTGATAGTAAGACCAGCAGAAACACACACCAGACTGAGTGAGCAGGAAAATAATTTCCCAGTAAAGCAAATCAAGTTCTAGGGGTAACAGTGTTTTACAGCTCTGCAACATGATCTGTATGACCTACAAAACTTCCTCTGCCAAGCCCCAGGGTGGGATTTTCAGGCATGCCTAACAGCTACCTGCTCCAGAAGTTCATGTTAAGGCTGTTACTGATCTCTGGGGAGCAGAATTATCCCAAGCACTAAAACACCCAAATCTCACCTTCTAAAACAGCTTTTCAGGACTCGGTTATTAGAGCTGTTGAAAAATCTGGACAGCACAGTATCTGACATTTTTACTGATAAATTCAAGGAGAACAGGAAGTTCTTATGCTCCCAATCTCCAGCATGTGAGTTCTTTTTTGCAGATCTGCCACACTGCAGAAAGATTTTATATTTACACCATCAGCTGCTGAAGTGCTCAAAGAAAGGAGCTGTAAGCATGGCAGGAATATAAAAACCATCCTTAAAGTACCTCTGGACACCAGGGTTGTCCAAGGGCTGTTATCCCAGTGCCTGAGCAGTGCCAGGCCTGTGCTGTGCCCAGCCAGGTCCCTGTGGAGCTCCCAGCTCTCCTCTGTGGCTGGGGCATCTCCCACCCTCAGGCTCCTTCTCTCCCATTTGGGCTATTCCCAAAAATCCCTCTTGCATGAGCAATGCCCCTGAGCCCCCTCCTGGATTAGACCAGTCTCCCCTGGCTGAGCCCACAGGTGCAGTGTTTTATTTCCAGCCCTCCCACAATCCATGCCTGTGCAATACAGGCTGAGCACACAACAGGTTAAACAAATTGATGATAAAGTACTCGACTTCGTTAGTTTTCATTACCATAAGAAAACATCAATTACATTTTCTATTTTATGAGTGCACACAGGGGAATCCATTACAGTAAGTGAGAGGTTCTATGACTCTTTCTGCTGCTTCTTCCCCAGCAGAAAGCACAGTTTGTTTTTAAGGGCAGTGACACCAGCCCAGAGGAGGGGAAGGCACACTGGTGTATCTGCACAGACAGCTCCCATCCTGATTTATCCAGCCTGGCTCCTACTAATTAAACATCTGCCTCAGTGGTTTCCTCTGCAGATTTATCTTCTCCAGAATGCAGCACTGGCTGGTTGTTACAGGCTTCCTCACCTTGCAGCCATTCCCACAACTGGTGCCCGTTGGTGATTTGGGCACGTGGCAGGAGATGATCCAGCAGTGCCATGAACCCCCTGGGTGCCTGTGCTGGGACAGCACCAGCTCCCCCAGCCCTGCTGCAGGACAGCCACATCCTCCAGGAAAGGACTCAGCTCTCTCAGCTACAGCACATCCCATTATTTCACCACCTGCTTCCCCCCTGACTGGCTCAAATATTGTTGTTTAAAGATGCTCAGAGTTCATGTGTCAAAAGCCTTGAGACACTGAGAAAGAAAAATTGCAAGGAAGGTGAAATAGTTTGAACAGTTTGCAATAATTTTATCTAAATAGAGCTAGGCACAGTCAGAATATTCCTTCTGTTTTTTCAGGCCTCTTTCTATAAAGCAAAGGTTGGAGCCCACATCTGTCTCTTACTGACCAGTATTTTGCTGCAAAAGTAAAGGCTGGACAGAGGATTTAGAGAAAACTAGCCCAATGTTTTAGCCCTGGTAATGCTGAACAAACCCTTCCCAACTGTAGCACAGGAATTCCTCACATTTTCCTCACCCAAATTAGCAAACCCAAGTTTGCATTTTCTTACCAATTTAGGACCAGTCTGAAAAATGTCCTGTAAGTCAGTGGTGAAAACAGATGAGAAAGCAACTGCTTCTACCAGTATCTGAAAGCAGCATAAGGTGCAATGTAATAAATTCATCTGTCCTGAAAAGGCTGATCTGGGGGCCCATTGAAGACAGGCAGAAAAGCTCACAGGCATTTCAATTTTATTAAACTATTCCAAAAACTTTAAATAAACACGTTTGGTCTATTTTTGGGAACGACTTTTTAAAAATCAGACCAATCAGTTTTAAATGAAACATTGCTGAATGAAGAGAAATGCTTCTCCTAAATCATGTCTTATCTTTTATTCACAACTTTGAGATCCTAATCCAGTGGTTAATAATGACCTGAAGCACCCTGGCCCTGGCCTGTGCTGTGCAAATGGAATCTGCAATTCCATTTATCCCTGCATCTCCAGGAACATCCTCTCCAATATGAGGAATCTGGGGGTAGGAGAGGGATGATGGCAAAACCTTTTCCTGCTCCTGCTCCAGTCTCTCTGTGCCCACTGTGGTGGCATCCTGAGCTCTTCCCAGCCCGTGGCAGGTGGGGACTGCATGGCCTGGCTGGACCCAGAGGGTCCCCTCTGTGCACAGCTACAATTGCTGCTGCTTTAAGATTGACAGCCAGACCTCCCTAAGCCCTCCCACCCCCCTAAAGCCTGATAATCCACATTTTGGGAGAGGGATGTAATTGGGAACAAGGGAAGGTTTGGATAAGCTAAGTTAATGTTAATAAAAATTTCTGATACACCCCAATATACCCTGTTCCTGCAAAGGGTTCTGAGCAGGAGGGCCAAGGCAACAGAAGTGAATGTATCAGCTGGAGGAACAAATGCCAGATCCGTTCCTTTTCTAAACTACCGAGCAAAAGTAACAAAGTCAAAGCAGAATCAAATTTTAAATGGACAAAGAATAAAACATCTGTTCCACGAAGCGGGGAAGCAGTTTAAAGACTGAGCTAAGTGAATCCTTTAGCAACCTCCCTTCAGGAGAAGGAAATCTGACCCCAGGAAACAAATAAAAGTCACCCAAAAAGTGAACAAAAGAGGTGCTTGAAAAAAACCCCAACACCATTCATCGCCGCTAACGACTTGTTCATTATGAGTGATGATGGATAAAGACTTCTCACGCTGAGATGAAATCAAGATTTATATGCATTGTTTCCTCTCCCAACTTGCGGGCAGATCATCATCATTTAGCTCCGTCTCGGCGGGGCGATGCCCCGGGCGGGCACTCAGCCGGCACGGCCGCGCCGCTGGCACATCTGCCACATCTGCCACATCTGCCACATCTGGCCGGGGGCGCCGCACGCGCTGAGCGATGGCTGCTGGCCACCCTCCAAATGGCTGCAGCCTGGGCTGCTGCACCCCCAGCCCCTCTCCACACCCTCCCCTTCTCTCTCTCTCTTCTTTTTTTTTTTTTTTTTTTTTTTTTTTTTACGAGAATCAGATTTTCATTGCTCCATTCAATTGCTCTTCTCTGCCATTTTTTACAGCTCTTATCGTTCCCTTGGAATATGGCCTTGAGACAGCTCATCCGTGTCCTTCACTGTGTTATCTCTTCTAACTTTTATTAAAACTTCAGCTCTCATCTGAAGATAGCTAATTAAATCCATGACAGATTATACACGCATTTAAAAACTGCACTGAACTACTTTTTCTAAGGAGAACAGGGTTTATTTTCTTTTCCCATAGTTAAAACTGAGGGTGTATAAGGAGGTTTCATTCATTTACAAAGACAAGATCCTTATCTTTCCCACTATATAGATGGGTTTATATTAAAGTTCCTTTGTTGCGTGACAAGACTCAAGTGCAATTTCTCTCAGTAATTATTTCTTGTTGCTGGAAAGATCTTTCAGCCTTATACTTCTGAAATATATACACAAACATATATGTGAATGCACATATCTACACAAATCTACCCCCCAGAAAAACATTGTTTAAAACAGAAATACAAGCACTGTACATTTTCCCTTTTTTAAGTGTTCATATGCCTTAACTATAACATCACTGTTTTGTTAACACTGCAGAAAGTAAATTTTTCTTTTTCACTACAAGTAACAATGAACCCTTGAAATTATTTAAAATTGTGCTAAGCATAATTTTCTTACATAAATTAAAAGTATATATACAAACTCAATCCTGGGCTGGACTTGCTGTACTTCTACCCATCATCCCAAATTACCATGAGCTGGTCTTGAATGCAAATGGCTTTGTTATCATAAATAAATATTTTCAGGAATGGATATACTGCTCTGCAGCAAACATTATGCAGCTCCTGCACTGCCAGCATGGAGAACACAGACCTGTGCACAGAACTGCTGTGAGTGGGGCTGGGACACGACCCCCCAGACCCGAGCAATGTTCACAACAATTACACAGAGATATCAAAAATACTGCTGGAGAAAACACCCTGCCCTCTAGAAAATACAATAAATAACCCACCTGAGCCTCTCTGTGATCCCTTCCTTCTCTTTAAGGCCTTTTGTAAGATATCCTTCATGGTGACCTTCATACTGTCCACCTGAATAAGTGAGAATCCATGAGCAGCATTTCTGCAAGACAGATGCACATGCAGTTTTACAAAACAATCATCAGTGTCAGCTCCCCGCAGCCCTCGTTAGCTTCCAGCAAAGCACTCGTTAGGCACACGGTTAACGAACTTGGGCTGGAAGGGGAAGGCAAAAGGAGACACCAAGCAAACTGCCTCAGCAAGGCAGAGACAAACCCAGCCACAAAGGATTGAGATTCAAGGCAAGGGGTGTGAGGAGTTTCCTAATTTATTGTTATTTTTGATCACTCGGTGTTCAGCATTAGAAGAGAAAAATGAGCCAGTGTGCCTGGGGGGCTGCTCGTCCCCCCAGCTCGTGACTGTGGGGTGTTCCACAGCACACAGCAGGGCAGCAGCTTGCAGTGGCATTTCCCCCCTGTCCCACATGTGCCAGGAGCAGAGCACCCCTCAGGGACAGCAGCTTTGCAGCACTATCAGCCTATTGCTGCAATGCATTATTTCCAACCTAGCAGGGTTCCTTAGGACACGTTTTTGTGAACACAATGGCACAAAAAGTCCCAGAGAGATCCAAGGCAGTGGGTCCTGTCCTGGTCATCACCCATGGGAGAGGCCATGGGAGGGACAGCAAAGAGCAGCTGTGGGGGACACTGCTGCCAAACACCCAGAGGGGCACCCCTGGGGGAGCAGAGGAGTGACAATATAATAGGAGAGACTGTGAGCAGATGAGTAAATTTTGCCCCTTAGCCCTGGCAGTCAGTCTCGGCTGGTGTCAGTAGATGTCACTGCAGACAGTTCCAGGGAAATCCAAGAGCTGAAGCTCCCACCGGAGAGATTGCTCTGCATGGAAAAAACTGGTTTGCAAAGCTATTTGGGCAGGAGGAGGAGCCTTGGATCTGGCAACCAGGAATTTTAATCAGGGACTACAGCTCTATATGAACATCACAGCTGGAATATTTTTAAAAGCAACTGGCAGGCGAAAGCAATCCAAGCAGCACGAGTACATCCTGAAAAACAAACCCATATTACATGTCACTTTGGAGCACAAATGCTGGGATTGGAGCTTGGAGCTCAGGTCAGGCCAGACGTGGCACCCCCAGCCCACAGTGACCCAGCCAGGACAGAGCCCAGGGCACTCAGTGCCCTGCCTGCAGGGGCCAGGGACTCCCTGCTGGGCACAGCTCAGTGGCTGCAGCCACTCGTGCTCCTGGGACCAGCAGCCCAGCCTGGGCTCAGGACATGTCCCCCCTCACTGCTGGAGATGTGTTTCCCTCTCCTCGTCTCATCTGAATTTCATTTTCAATTCCCTTTGTTCCTGGCAAAATGAAACTGCCTAAAAGCCCCAAATTTATGTTCTCCAGACCATTTATTATTTATAACTCTATCTTACTCGTCTTCAAACCAAATAATCCCAACCTTTTCATGCATCTGCTTTTCCCTGTGTTTCTGCTGCGTTCAGTGCAGCAGGAGCAGAGCTGAGGAGGGAGTGTCACCATGTCTGCAGGTGACACTGCTGTCCTGGGAACAGCCCAGGGCTCAGAGGCTCTGGCTAATGCCTGCAGTGAGCAGAGATCTTCCCAAGCACTTCACTGAGGAGCAAATTTCCCCTGAAGCTGCTCTGGAACTCTGATTTGAACAAGCACACAATACCTTCAGTGCCCTGGCCAACCCCCAGCTTCCCAAAAGCCTCATAGCTTCAGTCCCAGCTGACCTGCTGAGCAAGATTCAGTGGATTCTTCAAAGTGAAAAACCTATTCTGTAGTTACAATCACAAAGGGGAAACTACCTTTGTGCTTTTATTTAAACAACACAAGGTTTCTCATTGAAGTGCTACATGAAAAGCCCTCCATGCTGGACCAGGCCACCACAACATCTGGTGCCTCCAGGTAACTCACACAATGCTCTGCAACACCTAGAAATTTCCTAGAAAACTCCAACCAAAATACAGGGAAATAAATTCAAATACTCCAGGCAAAAAATAAATTGCAAAGGCAACAGAAATCTTCCAAAACCCACTATGGCCAAAACAACCAGAGTCACAATTGCACAAAAAGCTTTTCTACAGTTTACATCCCAACAGAGCAGGGCCTGCAGCCCCTTCCCACTGGGCACAGAGTGGCCATTGGGGCTGGCCCCAAAAAAGCAACACCCCAAAAAAGGCAGATTCCCTCTGAGCTGCTGGAGCTCAGGGCTGTGCTGTGTCCCAGCCTGGCCTGAGAACTGCCAGACTGATTTCCCTGACACTCCATTACTAACCCCTGCCCCAGCCACGGCCATTCTTTGCCTCAGAAGCTGGATCTCATCCCAGAACAATCTTTAAAAGTTTATTTTACTGATCAAAGCAAAGCAAGAAAGCCTCTGTGTTTAGCTGTATTCAGTGAGTGAGTGCTTGGCAGAGCAGTGAAAGGCAGACCCTGCTTTGGTGAACTCTTGGCTGTTTGCTCTGGAGCAGAGCCAGAGGGGCTGAGCCCCCATCCTGCTGCCTCCCCTGCCTGCTCCCCTCTCACAGGGCACACAGAGCCTCAGGACAGCATTTCAGCACTCACAGTCCCAGCACACACCGAGCTGGGGGTGGGTTTAAGCCCAGGGCAGAGTCACACAGTCAGAGAGTGGCTCCTGTGCCCACAGGAGAAGCCCTGCACCATGAGCTGGGCTGGGAAGGGACCTCTGGAGATCACCCCATGCAATCCCTGCCCAGCCTGGGCACACAGTGGGTTTGGGATGTCTCCAGAGGACACTCCAGGCTCTCCCTGGGCAGCTGTTCCAGGGCTCTGCCTCTCCATTGAAAGGAGTTGTTCCTCACATTGAGGTGGAACCTCTTGTGGTTTAGTTTAAGGCCATTGCTCCTTGTCCTGCCAGGGTGTCCTGGAGCTGTGCTCCATCTTCTGCAGCACCACCAGCCCCACCACAGCCCTGCCTGTGACCACAGCACAGCAGAAACACACACCCACCTCACCCCAGCCCTCCCCTGCTGGCTCTGCTCTGCCCATGGGCATGGACTGTCCCACTCAGCCCAATCCCCCCACATCCTTAATTGCAATCACAAACAGTGTGTTCCACCTCACTCTGCTAAGGTGGGATACCTTTATTTTAAGTCAACACACTGAAAACAGGACAGACAAGCAGATGCTGGTCAATCAATTAAAACTGCTGCTGGCAAATTGGAAGCCAAAGAAATTCCTTAGCTTGTATTTTCTGTCATTTTGCAAAAACATACCTGGGTGACAAGGTTAAATCAAGCAAAGGAAATCCCTGGCACTTATCATCCACAGGCATTACTGATAAATTGTGCAGTGGAGGAATAAAGGATTACCTTCTGTATTTTTTCATTACACTTTTCTTTTGTTACAGAATACATAAATCCATTGTGGCACAATGTAATATGTATCATCGTGCTACACCTGTGGACGTTTCATAACGGCTGCCATGTCTGTGCAGTCAGGAATGATAAGTGAACCACCCGTGAATGTTAATGATAGTGATCATTCTGCAGTAACTTGGCTTTCCATCTTCTTTTACAGCCTCCGTGCAGGAGCCAGGGTGGCAAGGTTCAGGAGAGGGAAAGGGAAACAACAACAGCACAGGCACAGCTGCACTGGGCTCTGCTCACGGTGCTGAGGTGCCACAGGAACAGGGTCCCCCCTTCTGCCACAAAATCAAACAATCTACACTGGAAGGGCAAAAGGTTTCTGCTCTGAATGAGAACTTTTTGAAAAGCTCTGGAGCAATTTTAGATTTTTTAAATTTATTATTTTTTTAACACACAAGCAGAATTTATTTTCCAGAAGTGGGATTTATAGCACTTAGAGCTCACTGCATAACCAGCTGGCATGGCTGGAAGTGCCTGGGAGTGACTAATACCAATTTCCACTTGATCAGCACAAAGTCAGAGTTAAGACTCAGAATCCCAGCTGACGCAATGGACTTACCTTAAGCTGGGTAATTTTTAAGTTAAAGTGCACAGTGACAGGAACCAGACTAACCAATGCCAGCCACAATTTTTATTCTGAGCCTAAGTAACCTGTTTTTGTGCATCCGAGATTGGCCTTGCACAGCTCTGTGCACTATTGAGTTTAACTGGCTGCATTTTGACAGCACTGTCACAGTCCTTAGACCTCTGTCAAGGCTTCTGATGCCCTCCTACCCCTCCCTCTCCACTATCCTGGGAGCCACATTCTTAATTTTGCACCCACATTAGCTGTCTCAAATTTTATATGAATATTCTAAAATGTACTTTGCAGATTACCCATCCCCATGTACAAACCAGGAACAGGCCTTTTGGGGAGTGCTGCTGGAGTCCAAGAAAAAACACATTTCAGGACTTTGAACTGAATCTGCAAATACACAATGCAAGTCCTGTATTTTAAAAGGGTTTCAAACCTTAAACTATGGGGTATGGCAGAGGTGCTGCTTTGAAAATTTGTATATAATAGTCGAAGCAATTTAAGTACAATATCAAAACAGAAAAAAAGTGCTACAGAGCAGAGGAATTGGATGCCAAATTTCCTCTGTGTGCCAACTGGCAGCTGAGCTACAGCTCCTCGAAACACCATTAGATCGAGTGTGTCGAGTTCCAGGAATAAAATTTCCAAGGGAAAAAGCCCTAATGATGGTACAGATTTATTTGAAGCCTTTCAGGTATGACCTCACCACCTCCAGAATTCTGAATTTCCATGGATGTGGTGCTTTGTTTGCCTCTTGCAGACAAACCCCCTCGGCAGGAGAGTGGGGCTGTGTGTGAGTCCTGTGCCTGATGTTGGACACAGCTCTGCTTTCCCCAGCAGCCACCTTCCAAAAACAGAACTCGCTAGACTAATGGGCAGTGAGCAGCCAGAATGACTGCCCTCTGTCTTCTCCTTGTGTAACTTTGCCAGAGTCCTTGGAACTTGCCAAATTCGGTCATGCCTGCTTAGCCTGCTCGACTGATTGTGCCAGAAAAGAAAATAAGACACAGATGTATTTGAGCTCTTGGAGATGCCAGTAAGAGCGACAGCTAATGGCTTCATTTCGACCCTCCCCTACCAGCTGGGCACAGGTGGGGGGATAATGAGGTCCCTCTCCCTAATCAAACTCAATTATTTACTACTCTGTACAGCCACAAAGACATTCCCATCCAGCTCAGAATATAAACTGCACTGTGGGCTACTTCCAGCCACCACCTCTGGGTATTTATAACTGACTCCAGTGGCTCAGAGTTTGCCTTGGCAGCAGTTGAAGTGTATTAAGTTCTGCAGGCTGTTTCTGCTGCACCATGTCCTGCTGGAGGGGGGTCCCTGGCGGGGTTCCACAAGCAGGATCTGGGGCTGGACACAGACACAGCTCCCAGCTGCTCACAACCACCAACACTTCTCCACAGTGACCC
The DNA here is from genome assembly GCF_903797595.1 of Erithacus rubecula. Lineage (NCBI taxonomy): Eukaryota > Metazoa > Chordata > Aves > Passeriformes > Muscicapidae > Erithacus > Erithacus rubecula. The sequence goes on along the minus strand of NC_136673.1, from coordinate 766,342 downwards.
AAGAGGAATAAACATTGCAACTCACAAGGCTGACACTGCAGCAGCTGAAATACTTCAGCACGAGGAGGGGGAAAAAAGAGATGCAAAATCTCAAAGCACAATTACATGCACTGGTAGGGTGACAGGGAGGGAGGAGACAGAATTTACAGCAAATCCCTGCAAAAGTAAGAGAACTGGAACATTTAAACTCACAGAGGTAATAACCTTTTGATCAAGTGATGATCAAGTAATTCTTTATTCTAGGGGACACATTAAATATTCTAATTTAAACCTAACTATTTACACAGCAATCACAAGCCATTTGAAATTAAAATGTGGACACCTGACCCACCAAAGTGACCCTTTCAGGAGAGCTCTGCTTATGATGCAGCCATCCTATTTCTCCTCAGCAGCACCTTCCAAGCTAGGAGCTCCTCACATCAGCATAAATGATGGTAAACAAAAAGATTTTTGATTTTTCTGCAGCTGGACCTTAATCCTGTTCCCAGCTCCAGCAGAGCTCTGCTGGCCAGGCCAGGACCCTCCCAGGGAAGGGCAGTGCCAGCACCCAAACCCTGCCCCACACCTGGTGACTGCTGTGAAAACTGCCCCAGCTCCTGCACCCAGTACAGCACTGGGGCAGCTGGGAAAGGCACTTTGTCCTGATGAGAAATCAACAATTTAGAGTTGTCTATTGACAGTGACCTCCCCTTCCTCACCACGGCCTCAATGCAGCACAGCCCAGCATCTCAGCCTTGAATAACTTATTTGCAATACTGGGGCCAGAATATTTTATTTCCCAGTGCCCTAATGCAGTGGAACAAAGTGAATGTGGCCTTTGGGAATACACGTGGGATTTCTGACAATGGCTTTCTGTAGATGCCTTGGAACGTCGCTAGGAAACACAGTACACAATAAAAAATATAAAAACTAATTAAATAAGTCAGATTTTTAAAAAATGTCTGATTATTCAGAACCAGAAGCAGCTGTAGTGTTAAGAAATGTAAGTAATGTCCAATAACCAGGAAAACCCTATTAGCATTTTCATTTCAAGAGCTCCAAACATGAAATATTTTTCCCAAGTAAGAAGTGGCTTATGCTCCTGGCATTTTGTTCTAGTAATTAAGGCCTTCTGATGGTTTAAGAGATTTTTCATTCACAAGTAAAGAAAAATAAAAGTGATCAAGCACAGTGTATATCCCTACTTCACTGATTAGGAGCAAATTCTTCTGGATCTACAAGTCAGACAGCTCAGGTCTCAGGGGTGGGTGGGATGTCCCTCACCAAAACCCTCCTGGACCTGGGAGGGGAATGTCCAGCCCTGCTTTAACTGGTGTGCTTGGCTACTGCTCATTTCTCTTCTCAACCATGGCATTGTTACCAAGCCACACTGCAACTATCTGTCTATGAAATCACTTGTCTGTAAATTCACTGCAGAGCACCAGCAAGATGTGTTTCTATGTGTTTTGACCAGTGAGGTGAAGGAAAGCAGAGGAGGAGGATGAGGAGGAGGAGGAGGAGAAGAAGGAGAAGGAAGGCAGGAGAAGGAAGGCAGGAGGAGGAGGGTCAGGAGGAGGGTCAGGAGGAGGAGCAGGAAGAAGGCAGCAGGAGGAAGAGGAAGGCAGCAGGAGCAGGAGGAAGGCAGGATGAGGAAGGCAGGAGGAGGAAGGCAGCAGGAGGAGGAAGGCAGCAGCAGGATGAGGGGCAGGATGAGGAAGGCAGGATGAGGGGCAGGATGAGGAAGGCAGGAGGAAGGCAGCAGGAGGAGGAAGGCAGCAGCAGCAGGATGAGGAAGGCAGCAGCAGCAGGATGAGGAAGGCAGCAGGATGAGGAGGATGGCAGGATGAGGAAGGCAGCAGGATGAGGAGGATGGCAGGATGAGGAGGGCAGCAGGATGAGGAGGATGGCAGGATGAGGAAGGCAGCAGCAGCAGGATGAGGAGGGCAGCAGCAGCAGGATGAGGAGGGTAGGAGGATGAGGAGGATGGCAGGATGAGGAAGGCAGCAGCAGCAGGATGAGGAGGGCAGCAGCAGCAGGATGAGGAAGGCAGCAGGATGAGGAGGATGGCAGGATGAGGAAGGCAGCAGCAGCAGGATGAGGAGGCAGCAGGATGAGGATGAGGAGGGCAGCAGCAGCAGGATGAGGAGGGCAGGAGGATGAGGAGGATGGCAGGATGAGGAAGGCAGCAGGATGAGGAAGGCAGCAGGATGAGGAAGGCAGCAGCAGCAGGATGAGGAAGGCAGCAGGATGAGGAGGATGGCAGGATGAGGAAGGCAGCAGCAGCAGGATGAGGAAGGCAGCAGGATGAGGAGGATGGCAGGATGAGGAGGGCAGCAGCAGCAGGATGAGGAAGGCAGGAGGATGAGGAGGATGGCAGGATGAGGAGGATGGCAGGATGAGGAGGATGGCAGGATGAGGAGGATGGCAGGATGAGGAGGGCAGCAGCAGCAGGATGAGGAGGGCAGCAGGATGAGGAGGATGGCAGGATGAGGAAGGCAGCAGGATGAGGAGGATGGCAGGATGAGCCAGGCAGGAGGATGAGGAGGATGGCAGGATGAGGAGGATGGCAGGATGAGCCAGGCAGGAGGATGAGGAGGATGGCAGGATGAGGAGGATGGCAGGATGAGGAGGGCAGCAGCAGCAGGATGAGAAGGGCAGGAGGATGAGGAGGATGGCAGGATGAGGAGGATGGCAGGATGAGGAAGGCAGCAGCAGCAGGATGAGAAGGGCAGGAGGATGAGGAGGATGGCAGGATGAGGAGGATGGCAGGATGAGGAAGGCAGCAGCAGCAGGATGAGGAAGGCAGGAGGATGAGAAGGATGGCAGGATGAGGAAGGCAGCAGGATGAGGATGAGGAGGGCAGAGCGCTGGCCAGCTGTACTCACATGCGCACGAAGAGCGACTGCTTGGCTGCCAGCCCTGGGGACGAGAACTTCTCCACCAGGGCCAGGGTGCTGAAGCCAAACTTGTGGATGGGCTCGTTGGAGTCCAGCGGGGGGAAGTCGGTGTCCACCTCGCCGTCGTCCTCGGCGATGTGCAGGCAGTAGGCATTGACATTGTCACTGCAACACACAGCACTCCACTCAGACAGCTGCACCCAGCCCTGCTGCACACACAGCCCCTGCACACACACTGCTGGCACCAGCCTGTCCCCAAAGGTCCCCTGTGCCCTGCTGTGCCACGGCCCTGCACTGCAGAACACCCAAACCTCAGAGCAGGGCAGGGCAGGGCAGCCCTGGACTGCTCTGCAAGCAACACCTGACACTGACTGAAATACACTAAAACCTGCAAGAGTTTTGTGATTGCATAAAGCAGGAAGCAATACTTCTCCATTTGTGGAAATTTATATTTATTTATATGATGACTGCACTTCTGAGCTAAAGGCAAACAAGTGGTGTCTGTGATTTTTCACGGATCAAACAACTGTGGAAGTTTAGGGTCTGCGGGCTGGAAAAGCAGAGTGCTCTCAGGGAGGTAATGAACTATGGGAAAAGTAAAAAACTCTCTCCAACAAAGTAGCAATAATTAGCAGAAAACTTACCTTTGCTAAATACCTAAGTTCAGTAATTAAAAGCAGTTACAAATTAATAAACACCAACAAGCAAAATTAACACAGAAAGTTGAGACAGAGACAATGTGAAAGAAATAAAGAGCTGAGCCTCTTTCTTTCCACAGATGAAAGCCCAGAGGGAAACAACTATTTATAGCTACCAAACAGGTATTAATCATAATTTCCTAACATTGAAATCTATTTCAACTGTTACTTCAGTTTAAATTATTGACCTGAAAATAAATATTCTTTCTGACTGCAAACCTGCCAGCACTCAGGCCTTTCCCCAGCCATGCAGTAAAGCTGGAGGTGCACGTGGCAGTGTGTTTCTAAACTCTGCAGTTTAAATTTGGAGTTTTAATTGCATGATTGATGCTTAAATTAATTAATTGTAAAGTGTATGCTAATTGTTTAATTGGTCGCTTGATCTATATAGATCATTTTTTGAATTAAATGAGTTGATTTACAAAGTTTATTGATTGGATGTGACAATGAATTATTTCACTGACTACCTGATTTGCAATTTTCTCAATTAATTCACAAACCTTTGGTTGCAACTGTGCTTTATTGAGAGTGCTTAGTCCAGGTGATCTATAGGCATCTTGTCATGAGTAAGACATTTATTATAGAAAACAGGGAATAATGATGCATTGCTGTTAATGCAAGCTGCAAATTTGCTAAGCAAAATGTAATTCAGCAACATTCACCACTCTGAATTGGGAAAATTCTGTGAATAATAGTAAAGCAACTTTCTGGCCTTGAGCCCTTCCAGGGGTGGGGCAGCAGCTTCTCTGGGCTCCCTGTGCCAGGGTCTCACCCACCTCACAGCCAAGAATTCCATCCCAACATCCCAACACTCAGGCACAGGGCACACCCAGCACAGCCCAGTGCCACCAAACACAGGGAAACACACAGCACTGGGCAAACCCCAAGAACACAGGGTCAAAATGTCTTCAGCCATGAACTGGGGTCCTGAACACTGACACAGATTTAGTCACCATGTGTTTAAAAAAAAAAGTTCAGTGAGTAAAACTGTTCTGCACTTTGAACCTCCACCAGGCTGAGTGAGACTGAAGTTGGGAAGTTACAAGTTCAGCACAAAAACTGAGAGATTAACAGCATTCCTCACTTCTAAAAATAGCAAATGCATCTGAATTGTGCATCTCACTATTAATTTCTTCCTAGAAAGGGATTTTGTTTATTTTTTGCAGGTGGAACCATTCCAGCACATCTGTCAGGGGCTGGCAAGCAAATGGGCTGCTGGGTCACAACCCCAGTTCATGTGTAAGAGGCCAGAGACAGGCTGCTAACACTGCCAGTGCTTCCTGGAACCAAGAGACTGAATAGAGACAAATACAATACCATTATAATAAAAAGGCAGCCTAATTGAATACAGAATGTTCTCAAAGCTGTCAACCAGTACTCATTCACTTCAGACTCTTACACCTCTCTTTTAGGAAAGTGAATTAGGCAGTAATATATTCTTTTCCTAAAGACAGAAGGGGTTGTTTCTCCTAATTATAAAGTCTAAAACCTCCTCATTATTCTCCCAGTGTCACTAGCAGGTATAGTTGTCACTCTGCATGCCTTGTATATCCATCTGAGACATTCTGTAGATTATTTTAGTGCAGTGTCACAATGATCCCCATTTTGTCTTTTTACACTCTCACCTGACTGAATCAGGAACAAATGGCCAATGTAGAATGGGTACCCTACCCTCCTTACTCTGAAATATGAGAATTAGTTTACACTTGAATCCACCCTTGCTCCAGGACTGGCAGTCAGCAATGCTAAAAAAATGAGAAATAATCAAAAACCTACAAGAAAACAAACTTCTTGGAAACTCAAGGCTCTGCCCCTTAATCTGAGCCCTTGTCCCCAGGTTCTCAGTTGCTGCTGTGTCTAACACGTGCTCCATTATTTATTTTATTCCTTCTGCCCTGAGATTTGATTACACTGGACAGCCTTCTTGCTCATGAGCACTTTTTGACACATCATAACATCTTATCCTTCAAGGCAGACAGGGAAATTCATTTCTTCCCACTGCTGCCTTTTGCTGTGGGCAGTGATGGTTCATGGAACACTCCACTCATGGGTGCTGCTCCACTGGAGTCTGCTGTGCTCCTGAAAAACTCCTCTGTGCCCAAAGACTGGCATCAGTGGTGTCTTACTCATTAAAAAATAACCTAATCATGCACCAAGGACACTTCCCTGAACTTGTGATATAATGAACAGAAATTAATAACAGCAAATGAAATGGCACCATCTGTGAATAATTTTGTATTTCTTCTCCAGAATAAAAAAAAAGGACAAATCAAACCCAAGTGTTTAACCCAGAAACATCTCACATGTCTGTTGAGAAGATCTAAGGGAAAACTGATATCCAAAGAAAGAACATCCATGGAACTGTTTTCAAGAGGGGCTGCTTTCCTGTGTGCCCTGTCTGTGCAACAGAAATCAGCAAATCCAAACATGGGAGCCCAAGTGAGCTCATTCCCATTGCCCCCACAGCTGTGCTGCAAATTCAGGATCAAAAAAACACCCCACTCCAACTCATTCAATATTCCAGGAACAATAAAAAAAGTGGAGTTTGGCTCATATAGAAAAAAATCCCAAACAAAACTATCAACCTGCTTTGCACCAGGGACATCCCTGCCAGTAACAGCTCTGTTATAAACTGCTCTAAGTGTTACTTCATGTTCTGTGGCCCAGCAAAACCAGAAGTATTTTACAGAACTGCTCAGAACCAAAAGCTGCTCAGGTGAGCTGTTCTGCCAGGAAACAGGAACATCTGCCAGGAAAAAGGAACAGTTCTTACTGAGCACCAGCAGTGCTCCAGCACAGCAAAGGGACTCAGAGGAGTTCTGGGCTTTATCTGACATCTCGTGATCTCAGCCATTAACAACACTACCAAAAAATAGATGGGACATGAAATAACAAATGCCTCTGTGACACCAAAAGAGAGAAAGTTTGCATTATTTTCCCACAGTTTTGAAATGATGATTGACTGACAGACCCAGCCTCCCTGCTGACACCTCCCAGCACACAATCCAGAGAGGAGCGGCTGGAGGTGCAGCTGTGCTAAACGAGACACTGCAAGGATTTTCACAGCCAAACCCCCAGCCAGCAATGCCTGCAGGGTGCAGAGGGGCTGCAGGGGAGACAGGCAGGTGAGGAGCAGCAAAGGAGGAGCATTACTTGAGCTTGGGCTCGCGGCCCTCGCTGGTGTACTGCCAGCAGACGAGGCCGATCAGGTCGTGCACCTTGGCGTTGGCCATGGTCACCACGGGCATGGGCTGCAGCTTCTCCTGGCCCGCCTGCACGGGGAGGTAGACGTCGATTTTTTTGGTTGCTGTTGTACCAACGTGGCCCTGTTGAGGAAATAAGTCTCATCAGAATGTATAGAAGAAGTGGGACAGGGTGAATCTGGGTGGACGGAGTTCTGCTCAGCAGGAAAATGAAGTTCTGCTGTTTGGATTAAAAATGGAAGATTGAACATTTAAATTACCATTATTTGCCTCTGTTTATCTGTGAAAAGGACATGAAATATCTGGACATGGTTTCACATTTTTCCACAAAGAGCCTGAACTTTGCTGCAGGATCCCATGCTAATGCAGAATCCCAAAAAAATGAATTATCTGTGGGATGGGGAGGGAGAGGGACCCAACAAACCAGCCCAAGACTTCCCAAGTGCACTACCCTTGTTTCTGCATTTCTGCCCTCCTGCAGTTCTTCCCCAGGCCCAGAGGGAGCACAGACTCCACTCACCAAGGCTTGGCCTTGGCTTTCCACACCAAGAAGAATCCACTGATATTGGGGTTTACTGGATGAAAATAATCCATTTGGTGCCCTGGAGAATAATAATTAAATAAACCATGGAACACTCAGCAACACAGAGATCTGTGAAGTTTGCATTACAAGAAAAGAATGTTTCATCCACTGCAGGTAGGACTGCAGCTCTCACACAGAAATCTTTTAAACAAACAAAAGATTGCACATCCTGATCCCCTCTTCAAAGCACTCAAAGCAACTCTGTTATCTCCATCTCTCTCCATACTACAAGGGCTTTGAGAAGAGAAAGGGTTTCTTAAATTAATCACTTGGAATTCTAAGTAACAGAATAAAAGGATTCAATGCTATAAATCTATAATGAGAGCATAAAACAGGGAGTTAAATGCCATGTGCTAATTTCAATGTATTGTTAAAAACCATTTGATCCTTCAGTGTGATTATAAATTAGAGAAGTAATAGGAATTTAAAGTTATTCATACTAGCATAGCTAAAAGTATTATTAAAATCCATCCCAACATAATAAATTTGTTTTTTAAGAAAGCATTTTTATAGAACAGATACTTCCTCTTCCCATATTTTTAGGGTAAGAAGAAACCAGTTTTCTCCAGGAGGAATCACCCAGAACCAGACCACAGGCATTACTGGAACCATAATTACATCTTGCTCCCAACTATCAACTGTATTCCAAGTGGAAATGCTGAGGGAACCCAGAAGATAAAGGACAATTACAGATATTCAAAGAGGCAGCATCAAACTTTATTAATAGATCCTGTATAAAATTCAATGGAAAATCTATTCAGGGCCAGGGGCCTTACCATTTGGAGTTTCCTTAATAGCCTCCAATAAATCTGGGAAGCATAAAGGGGCTGTTAAATTAACATTTTCCTGATCTGTCACCTGTAGCACAGTTAATTTGTCAAAAAATTCTTTTAGCTTGTCACTGGACACTGTATATTCTGACAAATGAAGTCTGGAATAAAATTGACAAAATATCTCGTTAATTTTCTAGGAAATCACAAATCTGATTCCATTAAGTTTTTATTGTTAGAAATGTTATATCCCACCAATCCTTTAAGAAAGTGAGGAGTAACTGGATACACTGAAAATGTACAATAAATCATAGAAAACCTTCCTAGTATTTTTATTGATGGATTCTTTTAAGGCTCCCTGGCACTTTCCTACACTATGTCAAATTAAAAAAAAAAATAATTAAAATCTATCAGTTCTTCCAACATAAGATGTCCTTCTAAGATTTAAAATCCAATTTTAATCAAAGTCCACGAGGGAATGCAGCCCTCCCTCCAAGAGCAGGTGATGTGACCCTTCAGTAGGTCACTGTGTGGCCACTGCAGCTGGCACAGGACAGCTCGTCCCTCCCAGGACAAGTGACCCTCAGAGGGTGGCACACAGGTACCCCCTGTCCCTCTCACTCCTGCTTTGCTTCACCAGGGCACAAAATTCAAACAAAGTCCATAAACATTTCCAAGAGAGAAGTGATTGATTTCCAACACTGACAATTTACTGCCTCTCCCTGCACAATGGAGTTCTGTGACTAAATGTTATATCACTTTAAGATTAGATGTTCTAATGATATAATGCAAAGATTGTACTGAATCATTATTTAGTGGGAGTCATAAAAACCTCTTAAAATTAATCTTTCATGCACATCTAGCTTACCCAAAGTTAGCATTTAATTAGATGGCCTTGGCACGAATGAGCTTACTACTTTATTTGCTCAATCAGTATATGTCTCTTCAGTAATTATAATTAATTCAAGTCATTGACTCACCTCCCAGCAAACAACACTAAGCACTGCACAAAATGGAAACAAATGCTTTTCTGTTCCAAATGCAAAATGTCTTCTCACTTTTAAACTCAGTGAGGTGTTTTTTGGTTTGGGTGACAGGGTGTTGAATACACTTTGTGATCACCTCCACCACATAACTTACTAGCTTATGTATTTAATTGACACACGGAAAACACTTGAAGGGCAAAAGTGGAAATAAAACAACCCAGCATTTACAACACACAAAAAGTTCTAACAGATCAGAGCACAGATGTTTATGCCAATATAAGGGACCATATTTTAATTTTTTCTTTCCTTCTCCAGCCCACCACACTTGTCCCTACCATGGCAGAATGGGAATGGGGTTTATTTCATCAGGTGGTTACACCAGCATTGGGGTTTTTCATTACTTTGGGCACTCTGTTCCTGCTGTTATTTTTAAACCACATGTGCAGGACAGCCCAGCGAGGGCACCCCCAGCTCACTGCCAGCCCTGCAGCTCCTCAGTGAAGCCTCAAAGCTGAGGATTCAAAGGATTCTCCTTTGTATCACCCCAGCTCGTGCTGCAGAGGTAGCAGATCACGATGTAAAACTCCATTAACATCATTAAATACTTAATTTATCTTATTCACACTGTCACTATTCATAAAAATTTAACCCAGTAATTTCCTGTTATTCAAAGCATAACAAAGTATGAATATTTAACTCCAAGGTAAATAACACACTATTATTTTTTGTTCTAAATTGTTGACTTCACTTAGCACGCCCGCTCCGCGGGCACCGCGCGATTTGTCAATTAAAGGTCCAGATGTTTCACAGGCTGCAGAGGCAGCAGCAGCTCTGAGCAATGCATCCCCTGCATGGCAATGATCACTACAACCCCAGCTCCAGGCTGCATTAACATGCTCATGTTTTATTCCAGCCCCCTCCTAATGTAGCAGTTAATTATACAACACACAGCTGAGAAACAGCACCTCCGAGCTGGACAGTTTCCTTCCACCTGAGCTCGCCCTCACACTCACCTCAAACCAGGATTTACATCAATAACCCCAGAGCCCAGCACCCAAATCACTGCCTGCTCTCACTTGGCATTCACTCCCACAATTAATGCAATTATGTAAGTCCTGAGCAAAGAATAAGACACATAATGCTGGTAACAGCACGTATCAATTATAGTAACATGCATTCATTTATACAACTCTACAAATTGAAACCTGGTTTACTCGGAGTGCTGTTAATATGAATTCTTAGTACTGCTATTTTTCTGACAAATGCTACGTGGAGGGAGGAAGAAGGCCCAGGTCCATGCCTGTTGGAGCCCAGGCTGTGTTTATGTCCATGTAGGTGTCAGGTTTAGGACAAATGGCCCTGTCCATCCCTCCCCTGCCACACTCCCGTGCCATTGTGTCCCTGTCCGTGTGCCCCAGCCAGCACAGAGGGTGGGATGTCCCTCCAGCTGTGTGGCACCAGCTCACTGCCCCTGCAGCCCTGGGCTGCTCAGCTCCCACAGCTCCAATGAGGATAAAAACCACGTTCAGATTGATCCCAGTGCAGTTGCTCCAACTGCAGCACAAACGCATTCATTACCTTAAACCATCCTTGAATTCCTTCTAGTGAGGAACAGCCTCTTCAGAAGAATTATATATTTTTTAGTTAGCAATAAACATTACAATTTAATACTGAGGAACAGAGTTATTCTTTGTAATAACAAAATGCAACCAAAACTTATAATTAAAACTGCACCATAAACATTATTTGTGCGTTAAGGAATATGCCACGATCTATTTTAACGAACAGATGCTCTAAAAGAGATAAATGCTTTCAGAAATATTCAATCCTTGAACAGATCAGCCTCTAATCCTCTGCTTCTGCTGCACAAAGCAGACAGCTCAAGTTCCTCGAGGACATCAGCCAACCTTAGGTGGAACATTTTTAATACATCACCGTGTCACTTTTTAATGTGCCACAATCTATTAACCACATGGCAAACTAACAGGGATTTTTAAAATATGGGTTTTCCAGCTTTGTGGGGGTGATTAATTAAATAAATAGCCAGCGTTTCACAAATCATGGCTGTAATTAGAGCGAGGCAGGCCGTGTGCAGCCCTGGCACGGGTGCCAGCCGAAGCGCGCGGGCAGCGCCGCCGCAGGTGCTCCAGCTGCTCCCAAACATGCTCTGGGCAGATTCCCCCTCATCCTGCAGCAAACTGTGGAGGCAACAAAGGCAAGGCAGCCACGCCTGGGATTCGACCTGAAGTAGAGAAGTTGCTGCGGAAAATGAACAAATAGTAAAGGCGGGTGCTGGAAAAAAATGCGCTGGTTAAATGATGCATTTTCTGTCAAAACATTTCAAAGCTGAAGCTACAACTAATTGCATGCAGTCCATTCAAAGAAGCCAAGCAAGGCTTATCATTAGAATGACTCAATTATACTTAAAAGAAGGAGAGAATCATCTGTAAAACCTGCCTGCAATCTCATCAGTTTTACTGTACCCACCTCGATACATCATTTCCCCCAGAGCTCAAATTAAACTCTTAATAGTTAATATGCTCAGGTTTTACTATAGGTTTTTCTCCAAATTATTTCTAACTGGAATTTCCTACCTAGGAAGAGTTTTATATGGAAATTTGTTCTGCAGTGTTTAGTGACACTATCACAACAGCTTTTTGCCCCTCAATTTAAAAACCATCAGAGAGACAGAATGTGATGGGGAGTCAGGCAGCTCATGGGATTTGATTTCTTCCACCAGGCAATTTCTTTCTCAGCATCATTCCCCAAACTACCCCCTTAAAGTCAAATTTCCTTGTACACAAGAAGAAATTTGCCCTCTTGGACTGGGGAGAGCACCTGCCCTGAGGTGCCAGGGCAGCACCGGCAAGGAGTCCAGGGCTGATAAATTATAAATATTAAATATCAGGCATCAAATAATAGATATTAAATAATAATAAACAATAAATAATTACTAAATAATAAGTGTCCCACTGACACTTCTTCCCCCCTGCACTCCCCTCCCTGCTGGCAGCAGGCAGGGCTGGCACACCAGTACATCCAGCACCCAGAGCCAGTTCAAGGAGGGCTCTCCCCCCCACCTGGCACTGGGGGGCACCTCTAAAAGGAACATTAAAGACTTTAACCTCGGGAAGCTTTTGCCCTTAAAATATGTGAAAATGCCCTGATGGGCTGATCAAGCAACTTTGATGCAGGACACTTCCTGACATAAAGTGTTTTCAACATTTTCCCCCCAGGATTTAGGTCCATAGCAGCCTGAAGTTTGATAAATTCATAAATTCAATCTCCACAAAGACCTGAGAAACTGCTCTTATTAGTAAATCAAGCAAGCTCTACTTGTATTAAGAAGACAGC